>NW_020185321.1:2341377-2369131 GCF_003031525.2 Neophocaena asiaeorientalis asiaeorientalis
GAGTGTGTTTTGTTTATTGCTACATTACTCACAATTGCCTACTTGAGTCAGACTGTCAGGCTGAGCCTCCAAACCCGGTTCTTGCCCTGTGCTGCCCAGGCCCAGCTGCTACAACAACGTCTTGGCTCCCAGAGCTGCTACACGACTGGCTGCAGGCAAGCGGTGCAGGTGGGAGTGGGGTGGTGGGCAAGCCCTGAACCTGCTGGGGCTAAGTGGTCTGGGGGCTGATGGGGCTCACGCCGCGGGTGGCCGTGGCTTGCTGTTGGACCTGAGCTGAAATTCCTCAGAGTCTGCAGAGCTCCCGCCTTCATGCTCTGTACTGTGACCCCCAACTCAGACCACATAGAGGTCAGGCCTGACCCACCTGGACACAGAAGAAACCAGTAAGCCCTTCCCTTTCATCCTTGAGCACCTGCTCTTTCAGTCACCAGGTCTGGCCGGCAGTGTAGAATGTATCGCGTTTCATGGGTCTTACAGATGAGAGGGCTGAGGATCTGGTGCTCAGTAAAGGAGAAACCCAGTGTCCACCCAGACAAAATCCTCCGCATCTCCAATTCCTGCCCTAAGCACGGCTATGGTTAATCTTACAAGTCAACTTGACTGGGCCGCAGGGTGCCCAGATATTTGGTCAAACGTTATTCTGCATGTGTCTGTGAAAGTGTTTTGGGATGAGATTAAATCAGTGCACTGAGTAAAGCAGCTTGCCCTCCCCAGTGTGGGTAGGCCTCCCCCAGCCCATGGAAGACCTGAATAGAATGAAAGGCTGACCCTCCCCCAAGGAAGAGAGAATCCTCCTGCCTGAGGCCTTCGTACTGGAACCTCAGCTCTTCCCGGTCGGACAGTAGCCTGCCGGCCTCTGGACTCAAACTAGGATGTCAGTTCTGCAGATTTGGACTTACCAGCCTCCATAATCATGCGGGACAGTTTCTCATTTCACACATATGTGTGTGCGTGAGTGTGTGTGTGTATCCTTTTGGTTCTATTTCTCTAGAGAACTCTAATACAACGCTCCCCTGAAAAATCACAGCCGAAACCTTACTACCTGGCTGCTGGGAACCTGGCTAGAGGGAGGGAAGGGTGGAGGGAGGTGGGGAGGGTCAGCTGCAGGCATTCTCAAGACACCATCCTCTCAGCAGAGTCTCTCACACCAGAGGACTCCAGCCGGCTCGTGGGCTTGGTGAGGGGAGGGGGGTATCCCTGCAGCCGGGGGAGGGGCACAGGGTGAAGCCTCAGGGTGAAAGGGGCATGCCTTGCTGGAGTTCATTTCGTATGCTGTCACGAGGCTCAAACATTACCTTTCACATTAAAGCAGATATAGCTATTAATATAGAATGCAAACTTTGCAGGACCTTCTTTTAGATAAGTTACTAGATGATGGAGAAACTTCAAAATCACAGTAGGTGTGGTGGATTCCGCCTCCAAGAAACCTTTTTTCCCTGCAGTGGCTTGGGGGTGGGCTGTACCACAAGGGGAGGAGCCCAAGGTGACAGGGGTGTGGTGGATTGGCTGGTCTGTCCAACCGCCAACTGCCTTTTATGTCCTGAAGTCAAATTCACATGCGTGGTGGAGAGTGGGGGGCCCATACCTGGGGCACGGCTTTGACCCTCACACTCAGAGGCTGTCTCTGCCCTGCGCCCATCAATGTGTTCAGCAGTAACATGACTTTCCTCCAGGGAAGGTTGCTCAATGGAACTGATCCTGAAGACCCCCCCTGGACCCCCAGGGGAGGCTCCCGGGCTCGCTCTGCTCCCCGCTGGAGCCTTTCCCCGTGGCATCCCTCCCACGGTCGAGGCAGCGGCGTCCCTGCACCTCACTTGGCCCAGCCTCCGACCTCAAAGCAGAAACTCATGCTTGTGGGTGAGTCCCTGCACGGGGAAAGAGAGCTCCCACGTTTGAACCAATCTGAACTTGAATGGAAAGATGTTCAAGGCCTCCCTGAGGCCTGTGTTAGGTCAGGGCCTCATGCTTGCAGGACCCAGCCCTGTGCGGCAGCGACCGGGCTGCGACATAAATTCCTTCCCAACTTCCGTCAGAGCCACGTCCCAGGTTCTCAGGAGGCAGGCAGACCCTAAACCAGGAGTGAACAAGCAACAGTGACTGACCCCCAGGAACAGATCTTCTATTCGAGGGCTGAAGGTTGGGGCTTGGCCGCCAGGGCTAAAGCGCTCCCTTTATTTCACTCTGCTTGGTACTTTACTTAAAACGCGTGCACGTGTATTCATGCACCCACCAGCACAGCTCTAGATCACGCCTCTGAAACCTCACAGGGTGCCCTCAAGCCCGGTTCACTTGAGAGTCACTTTCTTTGGACCGCTCCAATGGCCGCAGAGAGGTACTGGCTATGTTCCCTTTGTGCCCGCAGTCTCTGTGTGGACCTGTTTTCTCATCCCCACTCCTCCTCTCTCTGTGGCCACTGCCATTTCTCCTGCAGTCACACAGGGATGGCTCGATGGTGCCGAGGATACTGGGAGAGGCTGAGGCCGGGGAATCTGATCTAACACAAGGAATCGTGTGCTGACCTTGAGCTCCTTGATGTTTCAGTGGAGTTGATGCTGGTTTCCCTGGCACCAGTTTCCCACGGTTATGAGATCAGAGGAATTAATGGCTACTTAGTCTGTGAGCCTAAAGATAGTTGGAGGTAACTGCATCTCTGGGACAAAGCACGCACCGGATTGTGATGGACTTTGTGTGGTTTTCTTGACCCCATGCTGTCTGCTGGCGACACAGCACCTTTACCCCCTCTTGTATGTTCTCCCCTGATTCACAGGGGCTAGAAACCTGGAAACTACATTTTCTGGAACCTCTCGGATGCTGCCCAGTATTTAAAAGGCAGAAGCCTGGTCACTGCTCCTCTGACCGCAGTGGGCAAACGTGCGGGCTCTGCAGATAGGAACTTTTGCAGCGGCCTGCAGAATACCCGGCTATGTGCTGGGGGCAGATGGAGCCATTGCTGGTGGTTTCTAGCAAGGTCTTGACTCTGAAAGCCGGAAGCATGCCTGAGAGCCAGGCCATTACCCTGACCTTCATGCCTCCAGCCTTTCCAGTGGTTTTAGAAGCATCATATCTTTATCAAATCTCTTCCTACTTGAGATAATCAGAGTGATTTCTGTTTTCTTCCCTAATATATCTGGTCACGAAAAAGTACCAAGCATCACGGTGTGTCTAATTCAATGTCTAAATGAGACTATCCAAGAACACTGGCAAAAAACAAGATATCACTGTCCGTTGAAGACTCCTGGTGCAGAGAATGAATGACACGATTAGTAGCAGTGAAGTCCTCAGTATTTTCCATCCCAAGCTTTCTGAGATATGTTCCATCATTGTCCCATTTCACCTGTCATTTCACAAGGACCTTGAGGGCAGGAACAGTATCTTTTTTGTATCAATTAAATTCCTATGTAATAAACTCCAAGCAACTATCCACATCATTTGTTTTCCTGTATCTTTATAGCATTAACTATTGCTGGCAAAGATGTTTAACCCTCTGAGAATCCAAGAGCTTTTGATAAGAGATCATTTCATATGGTGCTAACCACAAGAAGGGATTTGAGCTGGTTTCCCCAAGACCTCCCAGGGAGCTGTGGGTTGAGCGCAGGTCAGGGAAACATGGGGGCTTGTACCCCATGTTTATTAACCTCCACATGCTCTCTAGCCCTGCTTTGCAATGTGCCCTGTTCCCATTTTCATCAGACTTCATTCAATCTCCTTCTCTCCAATGACGGTCACAGCTCACTTTTGAAAATGTTTCAGGAGTTCTCTCTCTGAGGTCATGGAGAACGAGACGAGCTGTTGAGATGGAGAGAAATGAAGACAGAAGGAAAAACGGCTTTATTCCACAACAAGTTATTTGAGCATCTACTGTGTACAGAGCACATTGTGCTAAGTTGCTGGAGATACGACAGTGGGCAAACAAGCTCACGGCTCACATTCTAGCAGCTGAGGCAGGCAATAAGCAGGTACACAAGTGAATACACCTGGTTACTTCAGTGAGTGATAAGTGCTGTGCCGGAGACAAAGCAGGTGATAAAAAGTGACCAGGTGGGTGGGCGAGTGGGCAGAGGTATCTTCAGACATAAGGAGCCCAGAAGACACCTCTGGGGAGGTGAGGTGCAAGGGGCCGTCTCAGGGAAGAGCTGGAGGCAAGCATCCAGGCAGAGGGAACAGACAGGCAGGTTGGAGCTTGGTATGTTGGGGCACAGAGACAAGGCCAGCATCCCAGAGCCAAGTGAGAGAAGGGGCCAGTGGCCCAAACTGGGGCCAGATCCAAAGGCCAGGCCAAAGCATGTCAGCCTGACACATATGTGGAAGGAGCTAGATTTGATTCTAAGGCATTGGGAGGCCATCAGAAGATTTTACACAGCTTCTGGTAGAACCAGGATTGGTATCCGCTCCCCACATACACAAGGCTCCCACGAGCAGGCCAAACCCTACCCAAGAAGTCCAATGCCATTGTGTCCTGCCCCCGACCCCTAGCCTCCCATCCTGGAGTCCAGAAGTGCCCTTCACCACATCTTGAGATGAGCCCCAAGCTCACCCGGTGATCCTCTCATGATCCTCTCAGACGGCAGGGCCTCTTTTAAATCCCAGCACGCGGAACTTAATGCAACACGGCAGACACACACTCACAGCTGCCCCTCATCCTGGAACCAGGCAAATGGGACCTCGGTCATATCAGTATCTGTTAGGAATCCCATCACAGTGGGCCTCCCATGGAGCTCATAGGCAGCTGGAACCCCATGGCTTGCTGGGGCACATACAACACCCCATGGTTGGATAGAGCACACATGCGTTCCTGTCTGTCCGCCATCCATCCATCCATTTACTCGTTAAACACACATCATGTATCAAATATCTACTTGGCCCAGGCCCTGGGCCTGGTATTAGGACACAGCAATGACCAAGGCAGTCAAAGCAACCCTGCCGCATAAACTGTCTACTGCTGTATAACCAATTAGCACAAACATAGCAGAGTAAAATGACACACATTCATTATTTCACAGTCTCTGTGGGGCAGGGGGCATGGCTCAGTTGGGTGCTCTGCTCAGGGTCTCACTGACCACAGTCAAGATGCTGGCCAGAGCTGTGATCTCACCTGAGGCCCAGAGTCCACTTCCAGGCTCACTGGGTGTTGGTAGAACCTAGTTGCTTGCAATTATAGGATTGAGGCCCTCAGCAACCGGACACCACCACAGGTCCCCGCTACATGGCTTTCTCCACAATGCACCAGTTTACATCTTCAAGACCAACAAGAAAGTATTTCTGCTGTTTCAAGTCTGACTTCTAGACCCACTTTTAAATGGTTACCTGATCAGGTCAGGCCCACCTGGGGTGATCTCCTTTTTGATTAACTCAAAATCAACTGATTTGGGACCTTAATTATATCTGCAGAATCCCTCCCCTTTGTCATACACCATATCCTATTCACAGGTCTCACTCACACTCAAGGGGAGGGGGTGATACAGGGTGTCCACACCAGCAGGAATCTCAACCACCTACCACACTGCCCTGGTGGAACTGCCATCGCAACAAGGAGGGCGAGCCTGACTGGACATATGATTGGAGAGGTGGTGAGTGGAGGACAGGGTGCTGCAGGAGAGCCTCTGGAAGGAAGGCCTGGATGAGTGCCATGCCCACCACTGCCTGCCACCCAGGAGTGCAGCTCCACCTCTCTCTGCTCACACACGCTCCTCACACATTCTGTGACAACTGGCAGTGGCTTATTCATCATTTCAGACTGCAACTTTCTGTTTTCTCAGACACCCACTTTAATACCTTGACATTTCTGTAGAGACGTAACATTCAGTCAATTGTTTCCATCTCCTTCTCACACTGATCACCTTTTCTGCTCAATGCTTGGCCCTTCCCAATCCTGGTGTGCGACGCTCACCAAGAGACTCAGAGTCACTCTCCTCACTCTCCATACCACTGGATTTCCAATAAAGTACGCTACATCCCCACGTCAATCATCTCCCAAGACACTCACAACATCTGCTCCAATCTCAGGATAGATGGTACCTGAAAAAAGGCAGCTCAACTAAGCAGAAATTCCTGCTCTGCCCATTACTAGAAGCCTGTTTCCAGATCCTACAGGTGAACAAAATTGCCCCCACGCTTTTTACCTGTCTTTCCATCTGCCCCATGTCTGGCTCATCAGCAGGACCTGCTGCCCATCCTCTGGCAGCCACACTGGACCACCAGGCTGGACCACTGCCACAAGCACCTCTCCCCAGCCATGCAAGCACTCGCCAGGCTGTGTTCCCACTTCCTTCTTTCCCTCCTCCAGTCCCTTATCCACACAATGGGAGCGGTCTTCTGAAAACATGGCGCATCACTGCTCTGCAGATACCCCTTTAGGGACTGCTCACTGTACTAAGGATGCACTGTCCACAAGGCTGGGCAGCACTTGTCGTCTGCTTACCTACCGCACCCTTCTCAAGCCCTCCCACATTCCAGGCTCCGGCCTCGCGGCTTTTCTTTCAGCTGCTCAGACTCTTTCCACGGCAGTGCAGGCAGGCATGTGCTGTTACCTCTGCACAGACTGCTGCCTCCCACCCACGGCTGAAAGGATACATTTTACAGTAAATGGTATTGGCATAAATGGATAACTGTTTGGAAATAAGAAACAATCTTTAGCTCCTGTAAGACTCCTACCTACCCTGTAGGATTGGACTTAAACACCAGTTTCCAGACTAGAACCCCCACCCAACCACACCACCCAAAACAGGCTCCCTCTGCTATTCTCCGTCATACCAACTTAACTGTTTGTTTCACGTTACATGCTTTAGTTTTCGATTATTCTATTAATTTTCTCATTTGCTTTTTTTCTTGTCTCCACGCTAAGATGCAAATTCCAGCAAGGCCAGGACCAGGCCATTGCTGCTCACCGTCACTTTCCTGGTCATCATGTTGCTTGACACACAGTATAAGCTCAAAAAATTTCTGTAGGATGAAACAATGAATGAGCGGATGAATGAATGCACGCTAACTCTGCGGTGTGAAAAATGTAAGTCTGTTTTGTGATTTGAAAAGTAAGAGGGCAGAAGGGAGGATCTTGTCCCACTTTATACTAGAAGCCATTCTAAGGCTACAATAATTAAAATAGTAGCATTTCCAATGAAGAGTGGATACAAAAACAAATCAATGGAATAGAATCAAAGGTCAAATAAATAAGCAAACATATCACTCCAATATTCATACAGTTGCTTTTCAAGTAAGCAGAAAAAGAAAAGATTATTCGAAACTTGGTCTGGGACAAGTAGCTAACAAGGAGAAAAAATAAGCAGAGTCTGACTTCTTTACAATGAAATAAATGAATTTGGAATGTAGTCAGCTCATTTGAATGGAAAGTTAAACCATAATATTATAGAATAAAATTTCTGTCAATTAGAATATAATCTTGGAATAAAGATATCTAAGTATGACACTAGAGAAAACATTGATATATTTGATCATGTGAAAATGAAAAGGTCAAACAATTATTGTGGTAGCCGGACTTCTAGCCATAATGGAGAAAAGAGATCAGCAAACTTTCTCACCATGAAACAACTATAAAACTGGGCAAAATTGTCAAAAACAAATATTTCGGGGCTCTGAAAATGCACCAAAGGGCAACAACAAATTGGAAGTGTTTATTCGTGCAAAACTGGGTAAACTTTGAGTGAGAACAGTGGGAGTCTGTGGCTTTCTTACTACAGTTGCCCCAACGTACTTCCCCAGCTCAGTTGGCACAGTGGTTTTGTCAGGGCAAAACTGGCTGTGAAAAACATTATTTTCACTGCCAAAGGGGGCTGACATGTTTTTGAGTGGAGGACAAATCTGTACCTGGTGGTGCTGTCAGTAAAAGTTGCAAACTCAGAGGAAAATTAATGGGGAAAAACGCATAGCTGTGCTAGTGTGAAATTGTAGTCCCACTTGGGGTGAGCGGTGGAATAGCCAGAAATGTAACGGGGAGATCTCGGAAGAGCTAAATAAACTATGCACACACCTTTGGCTGCCTGGAGAACCTCCGGCATGTGCAGGTAAGACACAAGAGAGACCAGAAGAAACTAAAACTAAATCTTGAGGCAAAGTTGCCTCAACTCTTAGGAAGCCAGAATTTAAAAAACCAAGCAGATACATCAACAGCTACACACCCTTAGAAGACAGATTCTACAGATTAAGTGCAGGGAAAGATGAATGGGAAGCAACTCTTTAACGGGTACAAGGTTTCTTTCTGGAGTGATGGAAATATTTTAGAACAACATTGCGAGTTTACTAAATGCCACTGATTTGTACACTTTAAAAATAGTTAATTTTATGCATGTGAATTTCACCTCCGTAAAAAAAATTTAAGAATTAAAGGAATATACAGAGACAATTATTCAAACCAAGAACCAAAATAGAGAAGTATAAACTAAAATAAAAAAAGACCTAAGTGAAAAATGAACATTCCAGAGTGAAAAATACAATAATCAAAATGAATATTCACTAGATGAGCTCAATATCATACCTGAGATGGCAGAATAGAAAATCAGTAAATTTGTAGAGAGAAAAATAAAACTTACCCAACATGAAGAACAGAGAAAAAAGGTTTTTTTAATAAACAGAGACACATAGACTTGTAGGAAATATCAAGTATGCCAATGCACATATAGTGGGAGTTCTGGAAAAGAGACAGCAAGATGCAGGAGAAAAGAATATTCAAAAACATAATAGCCAAAAGCTCCCAAATTTGACGAAAAAGTGTAATCTACAGATGTAAGAAGCTCAAACAAAACGTAGGATAAATATATTGTATTCAACCTGTTGAAAGCCAAAGACAGCAAACGATCCTAAAAGCAGCAAGTGTAAGATAACTCATCATGTAGAGAAATAACAATATGATTAACAGCTGACTTTGTATCAGAAACAGTGAAGCCCAGAAGGCAGTGGAGTGACATATTCAAAGTACTAGGGAAACAACGCTGTTAACCAAAAATTCTATAACCTGCAAAACAATCCTTAAAAAATGAAGGCAAGATATATTCCTAGATAAACACTAAGAAAATCTGTTGGTAGTTGACCCGCCTTACAAGAAATACTACAGGAAGTTCTTCAGGATGAAAGGAAATGACACGACCAAATAGTAGCTCAAATCCATAGGAAGAAATACAGAGCCCAGAAATAGTAAATATGTAGGTAAATATAAAATTTATATAAATTTAAAATATAATTTTTTTTCTTATTTTAATTTCTTCCAAAAGCATAAGATTGCAAAGAGTAATTATAAAATTGGGCTTATAATACATATGATATATATGATAATACCATAAATTGGGAGGGAGTAAATGGAGCTATACTGAAGCAGAGTGGCTAAATTTTACTTGAATTAGGTGAGCGTTAACGTGAAATAGTGATACCTCAATCTGTGTGTTTAAACCCGTAGAGCAACCTCTGTGAAAAAAAATACACAGCTAAAAATATAGAGAAATTAAAACGGTATACTAAAAATGTTTGCTTAATACAAAAGAAGGCAGTAAAAGAGGAATAGAAAAATTGAAAAAGGTATGAAACATCTTGAAAATTAGTAGCAAAATGGGTAGTAATTGGGAAGGAACACAGGGAGGTTGCAGGCCATGGGCTTGGATGGTAGTTACATGGGTGTTCATATGTGATTATCATGGAGCTGCATGTTTCTGTTTTGCTCATTTTTTTCTATATGTGTGTTATATTTCACAATAAAAAAGTTTTAATAGCCTTAAGGAAAAATGTATTGCATTATATATGATAAAAATTTGTATGTCTTTAATATATAATCAACTTTTATAAATCAAATGGGCAAACAATTATCAAATAGAAAAGTAAAAAAATTCAAAAACTAGAAGTACAGGTGTTGAGTAAACACTTTTTAATAGTCAATCTCAGTTAGAAATCCAAGAAAGTTAGTTTAATTGTATAGTAGACATGGCCAACAATAAAGGAATTTCCTTGCAATAGGCAGCTATTTAATTATTTATTAATCATTTAAAATAACGTTTTAAATAATATTTTGACATAAAATCATAGTCATGACATAGTAAGTGGACAATATAAATACAAATAATATAAAACTACTTGAATACTGGGAGGGAAAGCCCTTGGTATATTAAATGAAAAGTCCATGTTATAAAACTGAATATCAATTGTGATCCATTTTTTAAAAGAAATCTACATGTGGATACGTATCTATGTCTCTGCATAAGAAACAATGGGACGTTATATTTCGAAAGTTTGAGTTCCCATCTCTGAATGCTGAGACGACAGATGATTTTAATTGGATAATTTTCTTTAGATGTGTGTTCTAAATTTTTCACAACGAGCATGTATTAGTGGTGAACATGAAAAAAAGAATTTTGTTTTTAATGAGAGGAAGCATGAAGTGACTTTATGCATCGTTAAAGTGAAGCTGTGGGACGTGGCAGGGCAGGGAAGGTCCCCCCCTCACCCCACCACCTGTTTAGCCCACGTCTTAATAAGTAAAATAGATAAACACCTAACCTAGCAGCAGTGAGATGATTCTTTGTCCAAATCCCAATGCTCAGGCAAGCAGTAACCATGAAAACCTCAGATGGAGGCCACCAGCCCATGTGGCAGAAAGCCAGTGAGGAGTGAGGTGAGGATTTCCATATATTGAAATGTGGGCATGCCTGGGGTGGGATCAGCACACGTGGCAGCTAAAAATCCAGAACATTGAAAATCAATGTGGAGGTAAGTAAAATCTCCAGGTGCTGGGTTGGCCAAAACGTTCGTTCAGTTTTAAGCAAAAATAAAAGACACATCTTTCATTTTCACCAAGAACTTTACTGAACAATGGATTCATTGACCGAACGAACTTTTTGGCCAGGCCAAGACTGTTGTCGTCATTACTTTTTGACCACTGATCAGATTATTTTTTATTTTAATTCTATGTCACTATAAACGCCAGGATGTGAACAAAGACTGCTGTCTGAGCCACCTAAAAGGTTCAAGGACACAAAGTCGCCAACCCATTAGCACACCTCCCAGACATGGACGACAGTTATGAACACCCACCCAACCCTCTCAGGCAGGTTTAATAAAGGCTTCGCTTAATTCCTTCTCTCCAAGGTGCTCTGTAGGGAAGCACATTTTGGCAATTATTACACCCATACGGTGAGTCAAGATTATAGTTTCTCTGCATCTAATAACCACCTCTCAGCAACTTTTTCAGTCTCTCTCTCCTGCTGGTCAGTATCAGATGCCCAGCTGGGCCCCGGGACACCTTGCAGACAGAAGCCGAGAGTAGGAGAGGGGTCCCAGAGGAGAGCGGACAGGCGGGGTGCCCCTGCCAGCCTCTCCCAGGGTGAGGTTCATGCCAGAAAAGGCCAAACTCCGGAAGATCGGGAGAAAGAGTACAGGGCTCCCTGGTTCCCCTCCCCCAACAATACCTAATTAAAAATCTAAATAGTAAACGTACATCAAGTTCAAGAAAGTCCAAAAAGGTCCAGATTTTTTTTCCCATGATGTCCATTCTGATTTTTGAAGTTATCACATTGGTTTTCCTCTTTGGTGCCCTGCTTTGAGGCGTCTTTGGCACTTTGCCCATTCATGACATTGGGATGGTTTTGTTTCCCGCTGACCCTTTGAGAAAACCTCTAGGTTATGCTTTTTTTCAGAATGCAACGACCTGCATCATTCTGGAAATTCTTTGGAAAGAGCTGGCTCATTTCTAATACCTTCTAGGTGAAGGAGTCCGACCCCGCTGGATGACTCTGTCCACCAGACATTTGCCTTTTAGGGAAACACAAGCAGCAAGTCACCTGATGGAGGAACCTAGAGGCTGGAAACCAAGTTATTCTTGTTTGTTATTGCTTTCTTTTCGTTCTTGACTTAGAACTCACGTTTTTAGAAAATGGAAAATAGTCTTGGATGGCTGGGATGTTCCAGGCTGGTTGACAGACAGAGTTGCTTATATATCTCGGCCAAAGCACGTGCCATTAAAGAAAAGGGGGATTGGGACTCAGGGGTCACTCAGCCACCTACAGAGGGAGAAGACTCAGGACAATCGCCCAGCCATTAATGGGCGTGGACCAAGGTTCCACATCAGCAAACATCTCAGACTGAGTCATAGAGATGCCTTCCTTGCAGTCTATTGCATCCGGTGTGGACCTGGTCCTTGGCCTCACACTCATCCTTTTAATTCAAAGGCAGTGAAGTGCTCTTTCTGCTCTGACAATATTCTCTTGTGTGCCAAAGGAAGTGAATAATAATTAAAGGGCCCTTTGGACAATACCCTTCTGTCTGAGGAATCATTTACTCAAATAATCTCATTTGTAAAAACCTCTTCACTACCTTCCTACCCAGGTTCCATTTTCTTTTGCATATATTTTCAGCACTCAACTAATGATGGATAGAGAGAATTAATACATGGTTGATTGCATCTCATAAAGGCACTTGGATGTATTTAAGAGCACTAGCAGCTTTTTTCTTTCCAGCACCTGATAACGTAATGTGTTCTCTGAACATACGTGTAAGACATACATTGATATTAAAAGCTGTATTCTATACAACCTAATAAAAAGGATGCCACATCAAAAGCCAGAATGAACATCTAAGGTGTACTATAATCACTTAAGAGATTAAAGGAACTGGTGTAAGGCTGATGCCACCAAACTGCCTTCATTCACTACCGGTATCTATGAGCAGCCATGGAAAGATGGCAGGACTGCGGTGCCCACGACTATGTGACGTCCACACGGCAGCACGCATCACCCGCCCTAGCTATTTCTGAAAATACCAACAAATGCGTGCAGCGATGAAAGACACTCTTTATATCCTGAGTGGCCTCTAGAAGCAAAGGAGGAACATGCTGTTGGGGGCATGTTATAATATATTTCCTAATATATTTCAACCATTCAACTGTGTGTCCCGAACCTGTTAAGCAGAACTTAGAGTTTCCGGTTGACATAAAAATGATCTGGGATTGCCCATTCAGCGGCAGAAGAGTGGTGGCTCTGTGCTCGGGCTCTGCAGCAGACCTTCCCAGACCAAACCCTGGCTGTACTGTGCCCTTGCTGTGTGAACTTGAGCAAGTTACTCAACCTCTGCAAGTCCCCCTTTCCTTACTGTAACAGGGACTCAATAACAGCCCCAGCCTCCTAGGATTTTTAAGAATTAAAGGAGCTAGTCCGTGCAAATTAGCACATTGTCTCTTAAAAAGGTAAATGATCGGGCTTCCCTGGTGGCGCAGTGGTTGAGAGTCCGCCTGCCAATGCAGGGGACGCGGGTTCGTGCCCCGGTCCGGGAAGATCCCACATGCCACGGAGCGGCTGGGCCCGTGAGCCGTGGCCGCTGAGCCTGCGCGTCCGGATCCTGTGCTCCGCAACGGGAGAGGCCACAACAGTGAGAGGCCCGCGTACAGCAAAAGAAAAAAGAAAAGAACCTGGGCTTCCCTGGTGGCCCAGTGGTTGAGAGTCCGCCTGCCAATGCAGGGGACGCGGGTTCGTGCCCCGGTCCGGGAAGATCCCGTATGCCGCGGAGCGGCTGGGCCCGTGAGCCGTGGCCGCTGAGCCTGTGCGTCCGGAGCCTGTGCTCCGCAACTGGAGAGGCCACAACAGTGAGAGGCCCGCGTACCGGAAAAAAAAAAGAAAAGAAAAGGCAAATGATCAATAGATATTAACCCTCATTATTAAGGCAAAGAATAAATTCGCAGTGAACTTACACCATTTCCCATTATTCCATGGAACAATCAGAATAGTAATAGGCGCTCCATAGGACAAATAAAAAATTACCTGATCAGTTAAGGGAGGTAAACAAAGTTGACCTCGTTTCTGCTTCTCCATGACTTCAACAGGTTAAGGGGCTTGAGAATATCTCACGACTGATCAGGATTTTGTGAACACAATTTGGAAATGAAGGGCTAAACAAGACTACAAAAAAATGTCCAGCACATTCAAGAAGCTTCTAGGGGTGGACTTTTGTCAAGAGCTTTAGCATGAGGCCAAAACAGAACCGGGAAGGTGTCCAGGATGACCCTGAAGCCACCTCCAGACTCTGAAAGAACAATAGCAATGTGCAGGCTTCTGCTTAGATGAAGAAACAGATTCAACAAAGAAGCTCCAGTGGAAGGGAAAACATCTCCTAAGACTGCTAAGGATGTCAAATGAGGAATGGACATGATGAAAACTTGACATTTGTTTTGCTCTCTCAAGGGGAACATGATTTTGAAGGAAATGGTAGCCAGTGATGATTTATTTCTAAAGCTGTGGATTTTCCAATATGGCTCTACAACTACACATCCTTTCCCAGTCAGAAATCCTCACGCTCAGTCCTGACACTCAGGAGACCTCCCACAAAATCCTCAACGGAAAGCCCAGTGACTGGGTCTTAGGTACACTGACCGAACTTCCTCCTCCACGTTCGGGTCTTAAACATCTTCCAGTTTGCCATGTGTGGAAATCCTACCACACTTGCCAGATTCTGTGCCAGGCAAAAGGAAAACACCTTGACCCCACAAACCATCTGTTTCACTTTCTCCAGGAAATAGTTTCTTACCAAAAGTGATCAAACCCAACTTAACCACCGCATGAGACTCAGAATAATCGCTGGCCATTCTGAAACCCACCTAAAACACTTTCAAAGCATGAAATCACTTGCCCAAGGCTTACACTTAAATGCAGGCATATTCCTCATGGTCTAAAAATGCTTTGTTATACCTGAAACTAGCAAAACATTGTAAATCAACTATACTTCAATAAAAAAAATTTTTAATGCTTTGTAACAATAATAGCTTTATTATTTGTTATATTAAGTATGTAGATAAGATGACTATTTCACAGGGGCCAATTGGCTGGTTTTAAAGCATCAGTCTCCTCAAATAATTAAACAGCACTGAGACCTAAATGTGATATACCATGCCGCTCTTGTTAATTTATATCAAAACAGCCTCTGTTTCTTTTTAAATTATATGGGAAAGCAAAAATAGATGCAGGAAGATATACTTCCCGTGTGAGCAATCCTGGCCAATTCTCTATGAGATTCCCCCAAATTCACCTAAGTTAGAGTCAAAGACGTGCCTGGAATGATTTTGTAAGTGAGCCTCTTACACTGCAGGAAGCTAAGACAATTGTTCAACATCAAAGTGGTAAATGATGAGAAGGGCAAATCCTCATGAGCAGAAAAGGTGACACCCCCAACTTCCAATGTTTCCCCCCGGATGAAGCCAGTAAGATTCTAAGGAGGCCTTTTCTTTACAAAGAAACACGTCTTCCTGGAGAAGGAACTGTGCAGCCGATTAAGACATTTCCCAAGCATTTGCTAACCTACTTACAGGCATCATTGCTCCCTTGGGCCTTGGGACCCCTCCACCTTCCTGAACGGAGTAGCTGAATAGGTAAATGGGTTATATCAGGCCAGGAAATCAATGTGTATACTGTGTTCTCAGCCACAGATGAGCATGTCGAAGCCATTTTATTATAGCTCTAGGAGCCGTATTGATCCAGCTGTAACTACTCAGAGGTGGCTGGCACTCCAATGAGGATGCATCCTTCTGTCCATCCAGCCGCCTCTTCCCCCCCTCCCCGCCCCAGTAGTGCTTAGAGAGTGTTTGCAGATTGGATTAATTTAATGTTTGCTTAATCAAAACTGACTGCCCTGGAACTTAAATGCTATTAATTACTAAGAGAATCCAGAACTAATCCTCTAACACAGCAAGGCCGGGGAGGCACAGCAGCTCTGCAGAAAAAGAGGCACTCTTAAAGAGATTCTGTTTGTCATTCTTTCCAGATGTTCATTTCATTTCCTTCTCCACTTCCAACACCACCGTTTACACAGCCACTTTTGCCTGCAGCCTTCTAGAAAATACTTGCTGCTCCTGTCACTCTTTTTTATGGTATAAATGGTGTGTGCACTTCCCCGGCCTCTGATGTTGGACGGTATTCATCACATCCTTCTCCCGGCTGCTCTGGTCAAAGAGCATCCATTGCACCCTGTTGTTAGTGCCATTAGTGATGGAGAGGGCACTTTCCCAGAGCGCCAAGAGCTCCTCAAAGAAAGGGGCTATGACTTATCCGTCTGTCACAGCCCCAGCACCAACACTGTACCTGGCACATAGTGGGCATCCATAGGTGTTTGCTGAATTAAATTTGGAGAGGAGACAATGCCCCCTCAGGGGCTCTATATTTACAAAGCCCTCTCCTGTGTTGACACCTCTGCGAGGACAGCATCTCATAAGCTTCTGTTTAACTGGTACCTCCATCAAATCGTCCATCTTCCCTGTCCTTGGAAAGCCAGGAAAGTGTCCTTGAAACCAAGATCTAATGCCTATTCTGATCATGAATTAAATGTCATCACAGGAGAAATGGGAGAGGATGCGTCTGCCTCCACATTTACTCCACTGCTTTGTAAAAGGATGACCATATACCACAGAACACCATGCAGGTCGGCCAGAGAGCTAGTGAGATCCAGGAGGGATGCTGGAGCTTTCCCCCCAGCAATACGAGAAACTTTTAATAAAAATGCCATGCTTCTGCAGTTCGGCCACAAGCACATGCCGTGTCTCTTGAACACCTCCCCATCAGCAATGAGTGGTCCCACCGTCCACTACATCTGTGTATTGCAGAGAGAAAGCGCGCCTCACTCCAAATGAAACTCCCCTGCTGAGCAGCAGACTTCAGAGGGAGCCACCCCGTGAAGCAAAAGCCCTCCTCCGGCGGTGCTGAACCTCAGCCCCCAGCAGACCACTGGGGGGCTTGCAGCAATTATCACAGGGGTCTCCATCTCAAATGCCTACAGTGAAACAGAAGGCAAAGCCCATGACCAAAGCAAATAGGGCGTATGTCAATTCGGAGGGGGGGAGGTCCACAGCAAGTTAACAAGCAGGTGTTCTTGCGTGAGCTCTTGCTGGCTGGTACCCTGCAGGACACGGGGTCAGTTTGAATAAATCTTACTTTTGCAAGACATCACCCAAATGTGCAACGCTGGCAACCAATTCAATTTTCAAAACCCACACATGTCATGCAAATGAGGTCTGTAGTTTAGTTAATAGTATTTCACCAATGTCAATTCCTGGTTTGGTAAGGTACTGTGGTTACATAAGGTATCGTCACTGGGGGAACCTGGGAAGGATACACAGGGACTTGCCATGGTATTTTTACAGCTTTCTCGTGAATCTTAAATTACTTCAAAACAAACAGTTAGATACACCCAGAGAGTGCAGGCCAAATTCCAACCGGCCACCGGTTTTCTCCCTTAAGTGTGTTGGCATCCCTTGACCAAGTCCAAATAGGCTAATGGGCAGCCGTGCCTTGCAGTCCAAGTGGGATAAGGACCTACAGACCTGATGTGAGACCCACTTATAGTCAACTCAGCTGTTGACTTCTTGACCGAACCTGTTCCCTGGAGACGACACCTGCTATAGGTTTAATTCACTGGATTCTTGCCCGTGAAGCCTTATCCAGATTTTTGAAATCAAATCACCATGGCACCACACAACACCTACTAATTCATATGCATTTTGCACAGATAATTCCTACTTGATGAATAGAGAGCCAGACTTACAATTCAGCCACAGTGTGGTAAATTATACTGGCCAGATTAACTGTATAAAGAACATGTCTCAAAACAATGATTTCACTTCAAGCTAAGGAGGAACAAGTGCCCTTTCTTTCATTTCTAAATTACATTTTCAATCATAAATATTGAAAATTATGTTTCTGATCACTGCTGTCGCCTTGTGAGTAGTAGCACATGAGCCCCACAGACACACAGGATTTTACAAAAGGAAAGCAAGGGACATTAGAACACCCAAACCACTTTGAGTTTTAAAGGACTTGTTCCCCCAGCCCACAAGATTATAAAAGCATGGCACCCTTTGGAACTTGCAGGAGGCAGAGAACGGCAGCCCTGTTTGCACACTGGTTATTAAACATATGAAATTATTACTCTGGGTGCATTTTACCACCTATTATGTATGAGCTAGTTCAAATGTTTCACAGGTTGGTAGGGTAAAGCCATTACCCCAGAGATGCTGGTAGGCAAACAGCCTACCTTCTGCATAGTAGACCCCTAGAACATCTGAGCTATAAGCAAAGGAATTTTTTTTTTAATGTAAAATGTGGGCTAGTAAGCTCATCTTCCTCTCAAATAATAGCAATAGTCAAAGCTATAAGGATGGAGAAAGACTTCAAAGGAAAAAATGGGATGTTATGGCTGTGTGGCTAGGAGAGTGGCAGGGAAGAATTAGAGCTGGTCCCATGGTTCTGGCTTAGAGAAAGGAAGGATAGAAGAGCCTCTGCTAGAAACACATGACTAGGGAACAGTCCGCTTGAAAGACTATAGATGGTAAGTTCATTTAGCTCACCAGGCATTTAGGAATTAACATGAAAATAAAGAGTTTGCCTGCAAAGAAGAAACTAAGTACCCAACCTCAACCAATGAATTCTATCCTCCAAGACACGCACCCTGGTGCCATCAGGTATAGCCAGCTCTAGGTTTAACTCTTCTCTGGATCCACACACATGTCAGGTATGTAGAGGAGCCCTCAATAAAACCCATCAGTGTCTCCACACAACTCAGTCCCATCAAGGTTGTACTGGCCACCCTACTTGTGCTGGTCCATGATAAACCAAGGCACATTAAGCCACGGCTAAGTTGCCCATGAAATATTTCCTATCATAAAGACATAGCCTGTAATGTATTCTTTGCAATCCCGCATTGCAGAACCCTTATCACTGCTAAATGTATATTCCTATCATTTTTGAAGGATAAAGTTTTTTGAAGCATAAAGTTTTGTAGACCCTGACATGGTCGTCTTTGTATGTAGCGATCAGTGCCCTGCCACATTCCCTTGGCACTCACAGTTCTAGTACACGTGCCAAGGGTATTCTGCTGCAAGCATGTGCCAGGGAGTTAATGCCAATGGCAGACAGGAATTGGTGAATTAACACCCCAACCATCTCTCCGCTCAGTTGGAACACCTCTGAGGCATGTTTTAACACTCTCCCAGAGTTCCCAGCTGATTGAGCCTCGACTGCCCAGAGCAGAAATCTGCTCTTTGACACACCCTGTATCACATTTCCTTCACTTCTTCCCTAGACCAGATGGAATCAGGACCTAAAGCCCTCCTCTAAGAGTCAGGGTTCTCCAGAGAAACTGAAGTAATAGGATGTGTGTGTGTGTGTGTGTGTGTATACAGAGAGAGATTTATCCTAAGGAATTGATTCACTCTATTACGGAGGCTATCAAGCTCAAAATCTGCAGGATGGGCTGGCAGGCTGGAAACCCAGGGAAGAGCCAATGCTACAGTTCAAGTTCGAAGGCCGTTTGCTGGCAGAATTCCCTCTAGCTCTGGGGAGGTACATCTTTATTCTATGCAGGCCTTCAACTGATTGGGTGAGGCCCACCCACATCACGGGTATGGTCTCACACCCATGATCTGCTTTACTCAAAGTCCACCTATTTACATGTTAATCTCATCCAAAAACCACTCTCACACAAACCTCTAGAATAATGCTTGACCAAATATCTGGGCACCTTGGCCCAGCCAAGTGGACACATAAAATTAACCATCACACCTCCCTCCCTCACCCCTTCCCACCAGTGAGTCCTAAGAGCACCCTCAAACAAACAGCTTGCACTCCAATTCTTGTAATGGGGTTGGTTTCTGGGGGAACCACACTGAAAGACATTGTGTCTTTGGCAAACTGTGATTTAGAAAATAAATGCAAGTTTATATATTTTCACTCCTCTTTCAAAAGCTCAGTGGCTCATGAAGGAGCTTGGCCCAGTTTGGGAACCATTGTATCACAGGTACTGGAGTTTATTTTATTTTATTTTTTACTGAAGTATAGTTGATTTACAACATTGTATTCGTTTCTGCTGTATAGTAAAGTGATTCAGATAGATAGATAGATAGATAGATAGATAGATAGATTCTTTTCCATTATAGGTTATTACAGGATAGTGAATATAGTTCCCTATGCTATACAATAGGACCTTATTGTTTATCTATTTTATATATACTGGTGTGTATCTATTAATCCCCAAATCCTAATTTATCCCTACCCCCCTTTCCCTTTTGTAACCATAAGTTTCTATGTGAGTTTTGTTTCTGTTTTATAGATAAATTCATTTGTATCATTTTTTTTAGATTCCACATATGAGTGGTATCATATGAAATTTGTCTTTCTCTGGCTGAATTACTTCACTTAGTATGATCATCCCCAGGTCCATCCATGTTGCTGCAAATGGCATTATTTCATCCTTTCCTATGGTTAAGTTTTATATATATATATATATATACACACACATACACACCACATCTTCTTTATCCATTCATCTGTTGATGCACATTTAGGTTGCTTACATGTCTTGGCTATTGTTAAGTAATGCTGCTATGAACATTGGGGTGCATGTACCCTTTAGAATTAGAGCTTTCGCCTTTCCAGATACATGTCCATAGTGCTACAGTTTAATGCCTAGAAAGGCCCACGCAATCTCTGAGGCCATGTAAACACAGACGTTTCCGTAGACATTGATCATGACTTTAGAAAGACTGCAGCATTGTTTAAAGTGACGCCCAGATTAGGACCGGGCTGCCCCAGAAGTCCATCTCCAGTCCTGTGCGTGCCCGCCTCCCAGGGAGCTAGTCTCAGTGGGTAGAGACCCTTCTCGGAAACACATTACAGTACAGAAGACAGCATCGCTTCCATTTCAAAATGACGCCTTTCTCCGAGGGCTTAGAATATATTCGCAAAAGAAAATACATTTTTTGACATTCCTAAAAATACACGATCATATCCTATGTGGCAAGACGAGACCAAGTGACTCACTGAAGTCATAATCACTGCAAATTGCAGTATTGTTGTCTTTGAATGAAAATTGCCAGAGGACTCATGCTTCGTGTCTCAAGAACCCTAGGCAGTCATTTGCCACATCACGAGACCCAAATCATCTGAAGCTGAAGATCATCTCCTCCTCTTTGTATTTCATTAGCAGAGATCAGGTTAATAAAAAGTTTAAAAGTTGACTGCCTTCCCCCTGAGATTTATTTAGACCTCCTCTGCGAGGATGAGCCAGGAATGGCAGCCGACACTCATTTCTCCAGAGCTCACTCTGTCATCTCCCTCTGTGGTCCCTGAAGTCTGCCAATTAAAGACCTCCTGGATGACATATGCACATATAAATCATGGTAATAAGAGAAGATTGTTATGTTAACCTTCGTCATGCAACCCTTTTCCTTTTGTGAGAAATACGGAAAACATTCATCCATCTGGCACAAAGGAAGCGATTTCCCAGCAGATGCCTGGGAGACTCGCCTTGGATGCTACCCCTTCCTTGTGGTTATGGAGGCGGTGCCTCGTGCACAAGCAGGCATTACTCAACTCGAAACGCCGAGCAGCGAGGCCATAAACCAGGCGGCATGACGTCAGAGACAGTATGCTCTGAAATAAATGAGGAGCTGGTTCTATCCAGAGGAACATTTTTCCATGTTTAACCAAGCAAAGCTGGTGACACTACTGAGCACACAGTCTCCAAGGTCAGTTCTTAAGGAGCCCGGGTTCTGGGGAGAGGAGTCGAGTGTTTTTCTGCAGCTGTGGAAGTAACCCCCAAGGTGACTGGAGTTTCACTATCAGAATTAGGGGCTGGTGTGCAGCAACTGTGAATTCCACTTTGATGACATCCTCGGGTGAGCCCCTGGGAGCAGGCAACAGTGGCAGCCATGGACCCGAGGATCAAGGTGGCCACCCCTGAGTGGTCCCTCACCTGCGTTGCAAATCTTCATGGGCTGCCCTCAGAATTTCCCAGAGAGCCAGCTTTGAAAATGAAAGACAAAAAGAGAATTCTTTATCAACAACAGAAGAGATATTAATGATGTGTTAATTACTATATCTACATGTTCACTTTAGAAGATGATATTATTTGAAAGATTTGAAAAATAAAAGTCTAGGCATGAGCTGGGTGGCTTCTCTCTATAATATGTCATTACCTCATTAGCTAACCTAAGGCTGTGTTTGCCCCCAGCTTGTGTCTTGGGTACCCTGCCAGCTGGATGCAGCCATTCCTCCAGAAGCTGCCTCGCTTTGGATGTCCCAGTAGGGGTACCAGCCTGTGTCAAAAGGGGCTCTCATCCCTAAGGGCCTGACTCTCAGAGCTGCCTGTTCGCCTGTGTAGGGCAGGTCTACAGCTGAAAAAATTCCTGGTTCTTTCCTCTCAAATGATGTTTTTCTAAAGGAATTAAATTTTTCTAGAAATGAAATAAAATGGTGTGTTGAAGGGATTGGTGGGGAAGGGATAGAACAGAATTTCCTTATTATTATTTCACAATCAGGAAGAAATTTCCCTCTGGTTCTCTTCAGAGCAATCCGTGTGCTCTGTAAAGAGTGTCCCAAAATAACCCATTGCTTCTGATTCTATTGAATTCTTGGCACCTGCCTACGTTGTTATCTCATTCTCTTATCTCCTGTTATTCTTTCCCTTGCAAACGTAAAGGAGTGAGATGTTTTTCTCTCACTCCTGGTTTACCTGAGATGAAGGGTCTCCAGGGCGTGGGACTTTCAGTGCTAAAACCAGGAAAGTCCCAGACCAACACTAGGTTCGGTCACCTCCATTAAGCAAACATTTCGGTCTAGTGTAAGCCTCCCAACACGGGACAAACTAAACACAATCGCACCGTTTTGCAGTGGCAGATGTAGCAGCCCGTTCACCAGGCTGTGGAAAATGGGTCCTACTTGGGAGTCTGAGCACAGGTGAGTCAATCGCTGTTGAGGAGGAATCCACCTTGCGCTGGAAGGAGAAGACGGAGGCTTTCGCATGCTGCTACCCGAATCCAAAGCAGGAAATGATGAGTACTTGAGCAAGGAGAATGGAAAACAGTGGACGGGGGTGTAGACCCTCCTCCACAGAGATCTGGCAAAGGGTTCCAATCCAGCAGTTCATACGATTTTCACCAGTTAGCCAAGCCCCCATCAGAAACAGTTCACCTGAGTTTCCCACATGGAATGACATCCTCTCCCCAGTGTATGTTGCCCAAGGACTGTCGCATCACAGTCTTGCTATTTTTAATTAAAATTCATAGGAACAATTAAGAGTATAGAAAGACAAATATCAAATGATATTGCTTATATGTGGAATCTAAAACAAAATGATGCAAATGAACTTACTTACAAAACAGACTCACAGAGAACCAACTTACTGTTACGGGGCGGGGGGAAGTGGGGAGGGATAGATTGGGAGTTTGGGATTGACGTGTACACTCTACTATATTTAAAATAGATAACCAACAAGGACCTCCTGTATAGCACAGCGAACTCTGCTCAATGCTCTGTAATAACCTAAATGCGAAAAGAATTTGGAAAAGAATAGATACATGTATATGTATAAGTGAATCACGCTGCTGTACACCTGAAACTAACACAACATTGTTAATCAACCAAACTCCAATATAAATTTTTTTTTAAAAGAGTATAGAACCAGTATACCTGGACCATTACAGACAAAAAAGAAAAAAATCAGTTTTGGGTTTTGTCACCTTAATAGCTCTGAGACTCATGACGCCTACAATCTTTTAAACCCCAGAGTATCACAAGCACCTTCACACTGACCCAGTGGGGTTGCGGCACAGAAATTAGCCATAAGATTGGACCACATTCCCTCCTGTTCACTGGGCTTTCGAGGGGAGCCCGGGACACCGCCAAAGGGCATTATGAGTGTGAGTTGGACGTTCTTGGTTAAACCACTGTTGTATATTTTTCTTTATGCTTTATGCTGATATTAGCTGGACACCTGAATTCTTCCATGAATCCCAGATCATGGGCTGGAAGATGAAGGATAACAGTAATAAGGTGGCGGAGGAGACACCGGTGAGCACTTACTAAGCGCCAGGTGCTTTGCTAAGTGCTTCTCGTGTTGCAGCCCTAGGAAACTGCCATTTTTGTGGATCCAGTTTTTATATTGTTCATCCTAATACATCGTCTCCTATAAGCCTGACAACAAGCTAATGGACACTGATTTCACCCTCTTTTTGCACGAGTACACTGAGGTGCGAGGACGCAGTTCCAGTACATGGGAGAGCCCAACTTGCCCCAGGTCTAATTCCAGACACTGTGCTCTCACCCACGACCCTCAAGTGCCCATCTTTGACCCGATTCCCCAATCCTTTGATCGCCTCCCTAGCCTTCCCCAAGCCGCAAGCTGCTGATGACAGAGGATGAGCAAACATGTCAGACCAGGTATACCCAATGAACAGTCACATGCAGGTGGCCACATGGATGGGGGGCAGTGTGGACTGGCCGCCCTGCCCTGGGCAGCTGCGCCTTCACGCAGCTGGGATGGGAAGCTCGGGCTCGTGGACCCTGAGTGCACGTGGACCCTCCTAGCCGAAGTGGGCAGAGCTCCTCAGGGAGCCACTTGTCCCACGAGGTGACACCTGGGAAGGATACAATGTGACCTCGACTCCTCTCTCTACCCCCAGGCCGCTGCAGCTGACGACCCAGGCATCAAAGCCCCTGCCCGATGTTTCACTGAGGAAGGCCCGATGCCCATCACAAATCTCGACCCTGCTGGAAGGTCGACACATAAGCAGTCTTCTCCTTATACTCTTAAGTTTATTTCACAGTTGGACCTTGCCTGTTCAGTCTTGGAAATATCTCAAATATTCATATACTGTGTTCTGAAGAGCTTCCACGGACACTGTTTATTAGTCACTTTGATCTAATTCATCACACAGAAAAATCTCAAACAAGTACCAAGCGCCCTTTCAAGGGGGCATGTTGAGACAATTAAAGTCCGCCTAAGCCCCTGTTTCCCACTGCTCAGGCCGTTGGTGCCACAGGTTCAAAAATGTAATTAAAAGAAGACTGTCGATTTCACTCACCATCGTCAAAAGGCAGCGTCAACCCCGAAGGAGAGGCGCGTTTTAGTCAATTTCCCTGGCCGTGCCAAAGTTTCGGAGAGACCCTTCACTTTATAAATCAACTCACAGCTTAGAACATCCTGGCAGCCCCTTCAAGGAACCGAAGGGAATGACAGGGAAAGAGAGGATAACCGTCATAGCTTGACTGGATACAGGTGTTTGCGTTTACAGACGAACCACAAACGCCTGGATCCTTGACAGGCGTTGATGCTATCAGTGCATCGCAGCTATTATTGGCTCCGGTCGCCAAGGGCTGGGGGGCCTCTCCCTTAGCAACATCTCTGAGGCTGATAACATTTGGCTGAACTTTTCAGATCTTAACCTCCCTTCTGACTTTCTGCAGTCAAACCCGCCTAAACTGATCAGAAGAAGAGACACGCAGTGGGAAGACAAGTAAAATATTATTGACTGGCCTGTTTCATGTCTATTAGGAAGAAAGAGCAGAGAGCGGAGGGAGAACCTTACAGCTTGACAGGCTTCAAGATAATCAGGGGAGGAATCAGAGCCGTACAGTAACCCTTGGTGAAGTTGGAAAGCATGGGCTTACGAGAGGTCATTGTTCTGTGCGGGAAACAAACAGGGTGCTGGGCAAAGAAGCACACGATTGCATTCCTCCACAGGAACCGCTCCCCTTCGCCGGGCCTGCCGCTCCTACACCAAAGCACAGGCTGGAAATCAGGAAGCCGTGTGGCTCTGGAAGAGGTCCCACCCTGAAGGCTTTGGTTTCTGGCCTCAGGCACGTCCCAGCACCTTTGCTCAAGGCAGAGACGGGACCTGCGGGCACAGGCTATGCTGCCCTCGGAGAATTTGGCTCTAGCAGTTTGTATTGTCGATTTGCATTTCACTTCCCTGCTCCTTGCCCAGCGGGGCCAGGACTGACCTTGCCTCTCCAAGTCCAAGTCTTTGGCAGCCTCTGTGTGTTGGGGGGATGGTGGCTGGAAGAGCTCTGCTCACTCTGAATGACCCTGAGGTCATTCCCCATGGCCAGATGACTCCACAGATGGGTCATTTGATAGAAGACATGCTCCCCACTGCCCCCAAACCCACTGGGAAGGATGATACCCCACTTGATAACCACACGCAAGGTCAAGCTTGCCGTCCAAAGCAGAGGCCAAAGTCTTGGACACTGAACCGGGCCTCTGTCCCTCCCCAGCCCCATACCCACTGTTACTCACCCCTTGGTTTTGTCAGGTGAGAGCGCTAGTGAACAGACAAGGAGGTCTCAGAAACTCTACATAGCATCCTCCACTGTCCTGTGGGTCTGACTCACCGTGGAGCCATCTCTCTTTGGGGGACAGGACATATTTTCCCCTGACACGTTTCCACTTTGCATTTTAGCAGCCTTGTTCTGTACAAATAGTTGGCTTCTGGTTGGCCACAAAGCACCATCCTCCTGTTTGGGGAAACATCTGGGGCCCCTGGAACCATGTGACTTTGTCACTGAGAGATTCAGGCCCTGCAGAAGGAGTGGAGGGGGGGACATTTCAGCAAAACCCCAGGCCGGGGAGACAGAATCAGGATGAGAGTACTGGAGGGAATTAAAAGGCCCCTTCTCCAATTCTTTATTTCAAATACAGGGAAACTGAGGCACGAAGCAAGGAAAGAAGAAACACTTGGGTTTACACAGACCCGTCTCCACCCTCTTGCCTCACAACACACTCAGGTATGCGCCCATCAACGCTCAGCACCCCCAGAGCAGGCTCCCGTTCCCACCCCCTTAGTGCCTTGCACATCCTCATTCTTCTATGATTTCCCTCCTAGGACCTGCCACAGAGCTTTCTAGAGGGCTGTTTCCATGAGATGATGACGATGATGATGGTGGTGGTGGCGGTGGTGGTGGTGGTAACAGCAGCCATCATGTATTAAGCATCGCACCATGCCAGGCCCCGGCCTAAGACCGTCACGTGAATCATTTCGCCCAATCCCTGACACGGTTCTGCCTTGCATTATGGCATCTCCAACCCCATCATGGAAGCAGCATCACCGTGGCAGGGGAAACCCAGAGAGGTAAAGCATCTTGCATGACTCGCACAGGAGGCCCAGGATTCGAGGCTGACTGTTCCTCCACACAGCCACCCACCAGAGTTGTCCCAGGGTAGGTGGGGCTGGTCTCGGGATTCTGACGTGCCCACGCCCATGTCTCTGATCACAGCTGCCTCGCCTCTCAGTCTCCAGACACTTGGGTTTTGACTTCCTGGGGACCTCTGGGAAATGGACCCCAACTTTCCCCTCCTGTGTCAGCCCCCTCCTGGCTGCTCCGCTTTACACTCAGCCCAGAGCCCGCATCAGTTCATCAAACTCACTGCTCTCAGCTACAGGCTCAGTTTCCTCATCTTCTCCATCTTTTCCCCGCTGCCAACCATCTAAGTTCAAACCCTGTTCCATCCTCTTCCTCACCCACCGTGCAGTGTGCGGTCTACCACCTATGGACTTAGAAACATTTGTGACCATACGTCCTTCCCTCCTGTCTCAGCAAACCATCCTTCTCCTGAAGACAAACCTCCTTCTCCCTCCTCTCCTTCAGTCTCTCCATCATCACTGGCTCAAGGCTCTTCCAGCCTAAACAAACCATCCTCGACCCTCACTTGCTCCCCTCACCTACTCAAATCATCCATGACCTTCCTACAGCCAGATCTAACAGGCACTTTTCAAACCTTACACCTGCTGCATGTACCACTGGTGACCACTGCTGCCACCTTGAAGCCATCTACCCCCTTGACCATCGGTTTTCTTTCTACTTCCCTGAACACTCCATGGCTTCTGCGTTCTCCACCTGCCCCTTGATGTTGGTTTTCCTCAGGCTTCCACTGACCATTCATTCTGCTTCCCTGCACATACTCTCTCTCCCCTTCACCACTTTTTTTTTTTTTTTTTTTTTTTTTTTTTTTT
>NW_020185321.1:2369266-2431718 GCF_003031525.2 Neophocaena asiaeorientalis asiaeorientalis
TTTTTTTTTGCGGTATGCGGGCCTCTCACTGCTGTGGCCTCTCCCGTTGTGGAGCACAGTCTCCGGACGCGCAGGCTCAGTGGCCATGGCTCACGGGCCCAGACGCTCCGCGGCATGTGGGATCTTCCCGGACCGGGGCACGAACCCGTGTCCCCTGCATCGGCAGGCGGACTCTCAACCACTGCGCCACCAGGGAAGCCCTCCCCTTCACCATTTTAACTGCCACCCCAGGTGCCACCCAAAACTTCTCCTACAGACTTCAGGCTTAGGTCCAAGCTGACTGGATGGTTGCCTTCAGCAAAAAACGTGTACTCATGATAAGGGCCCAGTGTCTATGATTTTTTTCATGGTGATTTTTTTTTTTTTTGCAGTACGCAGGCCTCCCACTGTTGTGGCCTCTCCCGCTGCGGAGCACAGGCTCCGGACGCGCAGGCTCAGCGGCCATGGCTCACGTACCCAGCCGCTCCGCGGACCGGGGCACGAACCCGTGACCCCTGCATCGGCCGGCGGACTCTCAACCACTGCGCCACCAGGGAAGGCCTTTCATGGTGATTTGATAAGCTGGTTTGGGATTACTGGCTGGCTTCCTGGGGTGATTGACCACAGGGATAAAGTATGCTGATAACAACCAGAGGTGCATTTCCAGGTCAAGGTCATTCTTTTCCTCCTGTTGAATTAATGGTTTGTTCCCCCAGCACCTGCAACTGGTAAGAGTCAGTCTCAGCTCTGATGACCAGGCTCTGCCAAGGGTGAGACCTTGGGCTTCTGAGAAGGGATGAGAGTCAGCCACCTTCCTCTCCCGATACTGCAGGGCCCTGTCCATCTCTCCTTGCTGTAAGCTGACCTCCACTTGCACCATTTCTGAATCTGAGCCTGTGATTTAGAGAGGAGTCACGTGTTGATGATGGGTACAGCCGGCCTCCAGATTTTCTGGGCTTAGTGTTTCCAGGGCACACGTGAGCCATATAGGGTGGCTCTACCCCTGATGCATGGGGCAGGCCCCCATTCACACGTACTCTACTGGGAATACGGCAGCCCCTGAAGTTGTGCGATGTCACGGCCCTGGGGGAGGGGTGAGAGGTGGCCATCAGGAAGGACTACCCTCTTTAAACAGGTTTGACATTGCTCTGTTCTCAAAATTGCTGCCCCTGATTTACAAGGACCTGAAGGTGATAGAGGTGATGGACAATCATTGCTTCTCTCTGTCCCAAATCATAGGAGCTCCATCCGAGTCTAAACACACAGAGGGGTGATGGGAGGAAGTCTGAGGCAGGAAGCCTGCATTCGGCTGCCCCCTGCGTCACTCACTTGCTGGTGACTTTGGAAAAGTGGGTTGATTCAAGGCTGTAATGAGGTGAGTAAACCAGGGACAGAGGTATAGCCAGGGGTCATGGGGGTGGGGGGAGATGGTGTCTTCACGGTGCTTTCCTGGGCCCTTCTCATGTGTGTCCCTCTGCTGGGCCCCCAACCACGGCTGGCTTCTTCTCACCTTCCAGGTTCAGCCGTCACCTCCTCGGAGAGGACTTCCTGCTGCCCATGCTACTGTAGCCACCAATTCCTGTCACTTTCTAAATGATGGCTCTGTTTTACTTTCTAAAGAAGATACGGGGCTTCCCTGGTGGCGCGGTGGTTGAGAGTCCTCCTGCCGATGCAGGGGACACGGGTTTGTGCCCCGGTCCGGGAAGATCCCACATGCCGCGGAGCGGCTGGGCCTGTGAACCATGGCCACTGAGCCTGCGCGTCCGGAGCCTGTGCTCCGCAAGAGGAGAGGCCACAACAGTGAGAGGCCCGCGTACCGCAAAAAAAAAAAAAAAGATATGAACAGCAGTTTTTACCAACTGGAATTTTTTAAACTTATTTCTTATATTTCTTATTTATTACCTAGTGGTCTAGGTAATAAAAAATAAAAAAGAAAGCTCTAGGTAGAACTTAGTCTGAGGTAGAATATGCCTGGCTCATAGTAGGTCCTCAATAAACAGTTACTAATTAGCGAATGAAGGAATGAAAACATGGTAAGTTGACATCCTCCACCCGAGTCTGGTGCAGGTGGAGGGGTTTTCAAGGGCCCGATCTTGGGTTTCAGTGGGTTCTGCTTCTTGTCACTTTCTCCCCCAATCATTTTGTCAACAATGTAAAAACTGGGCTTCCTCTGCTAGACACCTCTCCTCTTTGAATTCAGGGAACCTGAGACAAGGATGGATCCCACAGTGGCCCTGAGCCCCTTTAGAAGAGCCAGTCCTGGATCCAATCCCTCAGACACCCCTGTGTGCCATGTCCTCTAGAGAAAATGAGAAGTCCTCCACGTTAGATAGGACCAGACTTTCCCCACGAAAGAAGCGTCTGTTGATGCCTTCTCAGAACAGTGTGCTCAGGAGCCGTGGAGCTGGGACTTTTATCCTCCCAAAGCCACCCCCACAGAGCAGGGCCAGGCATCCCTCCCCTCTCAAAACCCTTCTTCCCCTTGATCCCATTCGATGTGTCCCCAAACTTGTGAGTAAACGGTGATCTAACATGTTATTTGGCACATGAAACAAACCCTACTAGTGTCCAGGGTCATCGCCATTGTGTCTGGAAGTTTCACAGGAGTTACACCCAAACCTCTGGCTGGATGAGAACCCTCGACTGTCCATTCTCAGGGCCCCTGGACATCCTTTCTCTCCACCTGTGCTGCAGCCCCCTGAGGGCGAAGCTGGGGGCACCTCCCTCAGCACCTGGAACAGAGCTCCCTCATAGCAGGTGCTGAGTAGACCAACAAGCCACCTTGTTTGGCTGAAATAGACACACACCCAGGAAGAGAGAAAAGACATGGGAAAATAAAAATGAAAAAGTAGTTTGAGAGGGGGAACAAAGAGTCATATATAGAAACAAAGAAAGATTAAGAGAGAAAATTCACTAAGATCTTTCAAAAAAAAATACTATTCGTGGTATGTGAAGGAGTGAGGGGTATGAGATGAAGGTTAAACAGCTCTGTCCACTTGGCCTGAACGTTCTAAAGTCTTACATCATCCGTCTCTGCTATCACTCCACAGTGTTAACCATTAGAGGCTCCATTTCGGCTGGGATGACCAGCAGTACAACACTAGAAAAACTGTCCTCAGATGCAGTGTGATCAGAGCAGTGTCACCCCGAGTCTTAAGGAAATCCAGACTGGAGGCTGCTCTGGTCCCTTGCTGGAGATTTACCAAGTACCCTTGGAAGACTTCCATTTGCCAGGCAGATGGAAGGAAACTGCCTTGCCCCCCTTCTTCTCTCCTCATTGCTTCTTAGTCAAGCATGCCCCCCCCTGCTCCACCTTGGCCTCTTGGGAAGCCAATGACCTGAAGCCACAAGGAGCCCCATGCCTTACCCCTGATGGGTAGGCACAAGAGATATCCAAGGTCCCCACCTGACATCACTCAGAAAGGTGAGGTTGGGGACTTCGCTGGTGGTCCAGTGGTAAAGAATCTGCCTTCCAAGGCAGGGGACGAGGGCTCCATCCCTGATCGGGGACCTAAAATTCCACATACTGCGGGGCAATTAAGCCTGCGCACCACAACTAGTGAGCTCACGTGTCTCAACGAGAGAGCCCACGTGCTGCAAACTACAGAGCCCATGAGCCCACGCACCGTGGAGCCCATGCACCACAACTAGAAAGAGAAAACTCGCACGCCACAACTGGAGAAAAGAGGCTGCACGCTGCAACGAAAGATCCCACATGCCACAACTAAGACCTGACACAGCCAAAAAAAAAATAATGAAAATAAATAAATATAAAAAAAAAGAAAGCTGAGGTTGGCTTGAGTGACAGTAGAGTGGGGCTCCAAGGGTCCCCTACCATCTCTGTGGACCACACCAGTGTTCAAGTCCAGACCGATACCCTAGACATCTCTGGAAGCCCCCATGGTACACTCTTGGTCACTGAGAGCCTGCCCTTTTCTGCATGTTTCAAAGGGCTTTTCATAAACACAGACTTCTTCATCAGCAAGTTTGAATTTATAAATAGTTATTCTTATTCAGGAAAGCAGAGATGAGCAGTTTTATATAAAAATTACATCTCCGTTTAAGAAAGAATATATAATTCCACATTCTACTGTCCCTCGAACTTTACTCCCATTTATGTAGATCTTAATACAGTTTTATAGTCGCGGGGCTATCGTCCCCTCTGGATGGCAATGAGGTCCTCTCGAACCCTTTAGCTGCTATAAAGTATGCAGAAGTTAAATGCACAGATGGAAAAAAATTTGTCTCAATTTTATACTTCTGCAAAATGGTAATTTTGTACTTAAAATGTACAAGATGGATGTTCAGAAATATAGGCTGATAGCCTAAATTATATTTGGTCATAATTTATGTAGTACAGTCCCAAAGAGATACAAAAAGGCAGAGCATAATTTATCTGCTGGAATCAGCGATAGCTTTGCTAAAACTCCCATTTAGTCCATCCCCCTTAGTCTTGAGCAGCCTCCGTCCTCAGGGCTCACTCTATTTAAGTTCCCCATACTGCTGTTTGATCACATATTGTAGTCTATAATTTGCCTATCATCTGAAGCAAATTTTAGGTCCCAGAAGTTACGATCTCTACGTAGCAACCACTTTATTTGGTAAATGCAAAATATTTATAGCAATATAAAAACCAGATGAAAATAAAATTCCTATAATCATTGGAACATACACACTTGATCACTGGGGTTCGTAACAACCATTAGGGAAGGACTTCGGACGCATACTCAAATTTGCTGATGCTTAAGAACCAGAGAAACATGTTCTCCAGCATCCTCTTCATCTTGCCAATGGTAGGAAACACCAAGCAGAGGCTCTAGACAGAGCTGCCCCAAAGGAAATCAGACGAAAGGCAACGGTCAGGTGAGTCATTATGGCACCTCGGATGTGGAGAGGAATTTCCAAAAAGAAACAAACCACTTGGTGAGGGCACTGCTCTGGACAGGTTCCCCCTTTCAACCAGGGACACTGACCAAATAAGGAACGTTGACCATAACCCCATCTCTGAGCCAAGATCAGTGAATTCCTACATTGACGAGATGACTTGTCTTCTTCTTTGAGCTGTCTTTTGATGCCAGTCTTCTCACACCTCCAACCCTTTTTCTTTGTGTTTCCAAAATGTTCGCTTGGAGATGTTCACACTGGACCCTGCAATATACCTATGACATGGTCTATCAATACTAGCTCTTCAAAACAGTGAGGGGAGAGGCAGAGAGAAGACAGACACCCAACTAGAATGGACAGCTGGAAACCAGAGGGACGGCAGCCATGCAGTTAATAACACAGCACTTGTCGAGTGCCTGCGCCATAGATTCTAGTCCTTGTAACAACCCTGCAAGGTAGAGCTTGTCATTCTTACATGACCAGCAGACAAATTAAGGCCCAGAGAGGTTGCTCAAGTAAGGGGGCCAGATGAGACTAACACCCAAGTCTGACGCCATTCAAGATGGCGGCCTCACCTAACGAATTTTTCTATATGCCAACGCAGGACACCAAGCTTTCCAAGGCACCTCTGCAAGGATATCGCTTCTCTATCCTCAGAACTCTCTCCACCTACCTCAACCTCCTTCCGTCCAGCCCTCAAGGTTGCCTTCATCTGAGTGAAGAGGAAATACGGCCCCAGATGCATCTCTCCGATAAAAACCTCAACTGAAGCCTCATACATTTTGTAGATACTAAACAGCTCATGGCTCTTTGAAGATGAGGGTTAGTAGTAATCGTTGCGGTTGTTCAGATTTTTCCTTGTTTTTAGCATCACCTGAGCCCTCCCACCAAATAGGCACCATTTCTCTGTCCTAGGCAGCCAGACCCTTAAGGATACACTGGATTTCTCTGGGTACCTACTTCCTTCTTCCTTGCAACTTATTTCTAGCTCCAGCTAGTTAAGTCTAAGAGAAGACCCCCTTTACAAATCTTTTTCACCCCAAACATGCTTAAGCAAGAATTCTGTTTAAATCCAAGTCTGATTCTACAAGATCTCTTTTAAACACTGTTTTTCCAAACATTACACTGAAAAGAGGGAGAAAAAATGACCCCAAAATAAATATGCAACCCCAAATTAAAGAGGACATAAGGAAGGCAAAGGAAATAACTTGGGCTAATGTATCCCCTGGTTCTGTAATTGTTTCAAGACCAAATATATGCTCTTAAAGTATCCGAGTGGGAAGGAACTCTAACACACAAGAACTGTTCTGCAGCGGGGGAAACTGAGGCTCAGAAAAGAGCAGTAACACACCAGTAAGAAGAAGAGCCAGGTTGTTATTTGGGTCTTCCTTGGTAGCACGTGAACAATGAGTGCGTTCTCAAAAGACAAGAAGTAGGACTTCCCTGGTGGCGCAGCGGTTGAGCGTCCGCCTGCCGATGCAGGGGACGCGGGTTCGTGCCCCGGTCCGGGAGGATCCCACGTGCTGCGGAGCGGCTGGGCCCGTGGGCCATGGCCGCTGAGCCTGCGCGTCCGGAGCCTGTGCTCCGCAACGGGAGAGGCCACGGCGGTGAGAGGCCCGCGTACCGCAAAAAAAAAAAAAAAAAAAAAAAAGACAATAAGTATTGTAATCAGAGGCGATTTCAAGAATATGTGACTTACAGAACCATCCTTAATGAGTCACCAAGCCTTCCTCCAGCCTGGGAAAGAAAGACAGACTTAAAAGCAAGTCTGTGAGAGGCAGGTGGGTTTCTTCATCTGCGGTCTGCCAATCCACTCTCCTCCCCATGCAGAAGCAGAAAGAGCAAGAGGGCCCTTGCTTTTGTCAGGAGCCCACATCATGAGCATGTGGTCTGTGTTCTCTCTTTTTACCTTCAGGCGACCCTGTGAGGGGTTCCAGTGCACAGGTACAGTACAGGTGCTCTACTGTAAAGGCCAGCTACTTTCCTAAGGACACACAGAAACAGATCACAATCGTATAGAAATGTTGCCATAGAGGTTATTTCAGAGGGAGAAACTACTAATGATACCTGGGGTGGGTGGGGGGAGACCACATCCAAATTGGATCTTGCAGGATGCGATGGTATTTACGATCATAGTTCAAGGAAGGGACAGAAGCGCAAAGGCCCAGAGAAGAGAAGATCTAAAACATCACAGGAAGTGCTTCTCCAAGTGTTCGGCAGAAAGGCTGGGTTGTTCATCACCCTCTCAGGAATCATTCAAACTGGCCCTCCCTCCCTGCCACTCTGCAGCCAGGAGCTCTTGATATGCAATATTAGAGAGTGCCAGGTTGAGAAAGGCACCACATACAATCAAATTCTCTTCTAAGTTGAGTGGTGCGCCGGTTCAGCTTTAAAACCTAATTTCTTAAAAGTTTCAGAGGGGAAAAAAATGTCCCTTTGCAATTGGAATCGAGTCCACATAAATTAACAGCCCAGCTCTCTGTATCCATCTTTCAGAACTTTCCTTGATTGTTCACTTTAATCAAGTGGCCCACTTTCTTTGACTTTTCATCCTTCACTGCCCAGAATGATGCACTGCGGCTACTGATGACACGCAAATGTTAATTTTGTTCAAGTTCAAACATCGTCCAAAAAGGCCCTATTTTAATGACTGCTTGGCCAACAGCGACTGAAAATGAGGATGAACAGAATCAAACACCACCAAGAAATTCAGAGGAGAGAAAGCTTTGGGCCTCTGGAAACTCACAAGTTTTCATCTTTAAATCCTCAGTCTCTTCCAGGCCAAGAGTAGTCGTTGATAGCTCGAGCCAGTAGGGAACTCAGACATCATCCCAAGGTCATTCAGGCTGGTCGTGGAGGAACTAGCTAACCCTTAGTAAAGGAGACTTTTGTAAATTGTGAAACCCATACATTTCAAGTCTTGCTGTCATTTACCAGGCTTTGGGAAGAGAAGGACATGTGACACACACACACACACACACACATGCACACGCACACGCACACACATTTAACTAACAGGCTTATCTTAGTCCTTGGGCTCCCCTTCACCAATTACCCACTACCTCTAGCCTGTCTCCTCACCATTGCCTAGGGAAGGACGCAAGAGCGACAGATGCTCAGAGGGGCTGCAAAAGGAACTGTATGCTTGAATGAGAAGCATAATCCCAGTTCTTCTCTAGAGCTTAACCAAAATCATAACGGTGTGCACAGGCGACGTTCGGATTCACATCCAGTAGTCATTCAGTGAGCACCTGCTTTGCCGGGAGGCCCCATGCTGGGTATCTATGCATACACTGTGTCATTTAGTACAGCCACACACAGAGAAATTAACATGTATTACAGTCAGAGAAGTTTCATATTAAAATAGAATGGAGCGAAAGTTGCAAGCAAGTGGGACCTACATAAAAGCTCTGAAAGATTGTACAGACTTAATCCGTCTCCACTCCCCTCAGTCAGTTTCCACCGGATTATTGTGTTTTATTTTCTTCGTATTTCTCCATAGCTAAAATTAGCTGAAACATCATGTGTTCATTTGTCTCTGCCCTACACAAAGCGCCATTAGTAAAAGAACCTCATCGGTATCGATCACTACTATGTCCCCAGAATACGCAAAGAATATTTTTGAAGTAATGAATGAAGTAATTCTAGTCTGTTTTTCACCAGGATTCTCCAAAGCCAGATCATGCTATGTAAAGCTCCCCAGCAGAGAAGGCAGGGGTCAGCGGGTCCCAAGACTTGGAAAACCATGTCACCGCAACACGGCCCTAGAGAACAGACACAGTTGAATGCAGTGGTCCAGGCACCTCGGTGGCCTTGCCCCTAGAACGCCAGCATCATGTAAACAAGCCATCAGCAGTGACGATTACCCGTTTCCACAGCCCGTCAGATGAAACCGTTCACCGTGGCCGCCCATCTTCTGCAAGAAGAGGCGAGACACTTCCACTGGGGTGTCAAAAAAATGACTGCAGCTATTCCCTGAGCGATAACAGCCCATCTTGAAATGCGGGACATGTTTCATCTGGCTTATAATAATTGCATTCTCTGTCTTTTAACCCTCAAAGTGTTAAGTGTCGTCATTTCCTCTGGGGATGCAAAGATCTGGGGTTAACAACTTTCTCTTTTAAAAATTCATAAAGGTGCAAACAAACAGCAGCGCAGCCAGTGGCTATATACACGGGAAGAAGCCAAGGGAGAAAGAAGGAAAAAACACCACCACCACCACGTTCCCCCCCACAGGACACTTGGCAATTAACTCCAGCTATGTCAGCAATTTTTTGAAAAATTTCCTAAACATGGAGAAGGCTTATCCTCACCATATGAAAGACAAAACCACTGCAGTGACTCTCCCCTGCATTACAATGTGTGTGTCTTACTTCTTAACCAAGCCGCTAATCACGCAAATTATTGCAACTAATTACATCTGAAGGTCTAATTAATTCTTTCAGTACCACATCATTTAGTACGCATTCACAACACAGCACCTGTTTTGAAAATCCTTGCAGTTAATTTGTTTATAAACAAACACTATTTGCATAAAATGTTTAATGAATGGTTTACCAGTTAGTACAATACTCCGGTTTTGTCTTAGTAGATTTGAGGTCATCAAAGGCCACGATAAATTAATTTTAAACTATACAAATTAATTTAAATAGAATGTGTGAATTTCTCATTAATAAAGAAAACATTCCTAACATGTTAATTAATATCTCTGTAACAGGCTAATTACTCCCTGCGTAACAAGTACATCTTGAGAGCAAACCTTAAAGGTTTGGGGGGCAAGGGGGTGGGGACTATTTTAAAGCTTCAAAAACAATAAAAGTGCCATTCAGAGAAAAACATACAAGGCCCAATTATACTGAGGAACTTACTGTTTAGGGCAATCCAACCAGCAAAAGAAGCCATCCCCTCCCCTTATTTTCTGGATACAACATACTCAGTCATTGAGAAAGAGACAGTTAAAAAACATTTCTATCACGGACTCTGCAGAGATGGTTAGAGGATGCCTGCCTTCTGGTAGAAACATGCAATTAAGGAAAATATTAGTTCTTCTGAAAGTAAAGATCTCTCATGTGAATTTAGGGCATATTGGCTGTATTTGTGCCCCAGTGGTAAATACGGGTTTTCTTAAACAAATCTGCATCTTAACACCAGAATCTGAGGCTCAGCCATCATCATTTTCCCTGTGGCAAACCACGGAAAGACACTTCATGTAGAAACTACAGAGGAACACATTATTGCTCGGCATCCAGCACAGCCCTTGCAAGAACCATCACTGAAATATGTTCACAGCCCTCAAGTTTGTTTCTGATTTGCAAGCATTTTCACGTTTGATAAGCACCTGTTGTAAATTTACATCCACTCAGGACGTATTCTTATGATAGGAAGCTGAGCATTGTAAAGCATATTTATACTCTTACCCTTGTGCGGTGTTGACGCTTCACGCACAGGCTGATGAAATCACTGGCTACACAGGACCCAACAGGATGTGATGCATCACCCGGTTCTCATGACATCGCCCCTGAGGAGCTGCCAGTCCCTTCCCCCTGGAAAGGGTTTTATCGGCACCGATCAACAAGCACTTGGGTTTTTAAGTCCATTAACTTGAAGAGAGAGAGAGAGAGAGAGAGAGAGAGTGTGTGTGTGTGTATGGAGACTGTGGGGTAGAATGACAGACAAAGGGAAGAACAAATAGACTTTAGACTTCACACTTCCTTGGGACCTGCCATTACACCATAGAACCAAGAAAACATCCGAAAAATAAGTAGGAGCCTGCCCATAGCACCAGGGAAAAGCAGGCACTTTGCCAAGCCTCTGATGCAACCCAGATTTCCAGTCTGGTGCGGCTGTCCGGAAGAGAACCCACTGCCACCTTGACCCTCTGTCCTGACGTTTCTTTGGAGGCACATGAAGAATGAAACTGTCCCCGGCAACCCACTTCCAGGCTGCCTTGGGGAGCCGGATGGGCTGTGAAAACCCCTGGCTTGGCTCTTTTGCCAGATTGCTGGCAGCCAGCGTCAGTGTCCCTGGGGACCTGGGGAGCCCTCACCACACCCGGGTACCACTGCCCTTGGCTCTACCCGCAGCAGAACATTTCCCACAGACCCCAGGTGCTGATGACTGTCGTGGTGGAATGATAGATTTCAGAAAAAGCAGGCACATCCCACTCTTTTGAAACTCCTTTAATTCTTTCCAAGTTTCCCACCAACAGCCCCACAATAAAAATTCAGTGCTTGAGACACAAACATTTCAAGAGGACAGGCGGGGATAAGGAGAGAAACAAGCTCTTCACGCTCAGGACACAGATGTAAGCTGCTTTACCTCTAAAATGCAAACAAACAACCACAAAAAAAGTCAGGAGGTGAGCACAGTTCACTCCGCGAGGGGAGCTTGTCTTGGGGGAGGAGGGGCTGTCAGAGAAAATGCTTCCATCCCAGAAAGAGCAGGATGGGCACCGAGCTCTGCTATAAAAGGTCAGAGAGCCTCAGAGTGTAGATGGAACCAGGGAACCCCGACGGCCAGTTGCCAAGGCGGCTGCTGGGCACAGCAAAGCCAAGTTTAAGCACCTCGTGGTTCCTAACTTCTCTCCAAAGTTGGTGGCAGCCACCCAACGGGTCCAGGGTACGTGCTCCTGACCCCCCTCTCGCCCAAAATCATTCCCGGATCTGGAGCCTGGCTTTTTCTCTCCCCCTTAAAAATCACCAGCATTTTGCAAATAAAGGCGATCACCATTGAAAAATTATCTTTTAAAATGGAGTTTAATTTGCATATAAGGAACGAGAGATTTATGACGGGCAGCATCGTCCAGTACTGCATCTGCCTAGCATCCGTCGTAATTTAGACTGTTTGTGACTGATCTTAAATTCTAAAGCTTGGAGAAGATGAAGTACTCTGTTGCTGTATTATTGTCAGGAGTCTAAGACTTAGCAGAGATTTATTAGTAATCTTATCACAAACATGTCTCAAGTTTTTGCTTTTAATATGGGCCAAGCTCCTCTGAGGAATTTTCCTCACTGCAATTATATTCCTCAATGCATGCGTTCTGAAGCTGAGTTGATTTCCTTCCCAAAATAAAGCGACCTATCACTACACCACAGCAGCTCTTGTACATTTTTCCTCTGCTACTTAATAATCAATGTATTCATCATTAAAGTCAGAGCCCTGAAGCAATGGTTTTTAGCATATTCTAATGACTGGCGACTTGCAAATTACAACGACCTTTCATGTACATTCTGTAAGCACCTTGTTCTAATGTGTACTGTATTTATAGTTTGCCAATACAAACTAGCCAAAGATTGGATAATTACTGTAATCTATTAGCTCGATTGCTTCCCTTGCTCATTTATAGCATGTGCCACGCAGGCCATTTTCAAAAGCTGGCCTATCTTTCATCTCCCGCAAGCTCAGAAAGTAAGGGATACTTCATCTTCACCACGTACACACTTACTAACGTCTGAAGAGCGGCCCATCTCAGCTCAAGGAGGTTTCAGAAATAAAGAATTTTCCTTCCTATTAGTGTCATAATGCTATTTGTGACTGACAAAAAACACCGCTCCAAGAGTGTAAACTTTAGTTGAAGAATGTCGAGGCCAGTTCCATTTTCTGCCTATTACTCTGACCTCCAAATAGCATTTAATAAGATCAGCTCATTTCTTCGCTTTGAAAGAAAAAGATAAAGGCACTTCCCTTAAACAAGAAACAATTTTTTCGCTATAAGTAAACGTTTCGAGGGAAGCATTAAACTTTTTTTTTAAGCACAGTGCTGTGACCGGGGGGCCGATAAGAGCCGTGTGTGGAAGCATCAGCTCAGGTGGTCCGTTCAACCCTCGGTGATGGTCTATTTCAGGCAGTTATGGATAGATAACATTACAGACACTGGTAATTAAAACAACACTAATTTTGTCTCGGTGGCCACGCTTTGTTGTTAGAAGCCATCTGTCATGGCCTTCACGCATCACACAATGAGAAGACATTTGTCTACGTATATTGTGCTTGGTCAACGGTTTTACCGATCTCCCGGTGTACCTGGACGCCCAGGCACTTTTAAAGACGTGGTGCTTTCATTTCTACTCTAGTACTCTGATTAATAAAACATTTTGCACGCTTAGTCAAAAGACGCCGCCATCTTTTCACCACATATATTCATGGGGGAAAAAAACATGTTAATTCCCTTCCTTTTATCAAGAAAATAACAACAACAACAAAGAAATTCTCATTTGGATTGGAAGAGAAAGGAAAAATCAAATATGGAAATATTTGCCCTCTCTGTAAAATAGAAAACAGCCTGATGGAAAGCATGGTATAAAAACTCACAGACGACACAAAGCATCTCCTTTAAGACGATACATATTTTTGGCTATATATGTTGTTGATTCTTTCCCCTGCATCCATTTGTTTGATTTATGGACACTCCATTTCACTTCCCCTTTTATTCCGACATCTACAGTTACATGAAGAGTGATAGTAAGTCAAATGTTTTTATATTTTGGTAATAAAAGGAAAAGAAAAGATCTATGCCACAGGAGCTCATAGGAAATTAGGGGTAGCCAAAATGCACACTGACTAGTTTAGTTCTGTTGTAATAAACTAAAGAGAAACTGTAATGGTGCATTTCAAGAGATCTTTAACAAGTGACACAAACAAGAGAAGCAGCAGACAGGACCATTTAACTTCAAACTCCACGGAAGTGAGCCAACATGTAGACTTCCCCCAGCTGGCTACTGGGTGGCAATCTTTATTCCTCAGTGGAAAAGCTACCCCCTCGAGACTCTGCAGGCTCCCCCAACTGCATTTTTTATCAAGTGTCTAAAAGGTGGGCGCTGTTAGAATTATTTTCTCCAGGCACAGATGATCACAGCCCCTTTTCCCCATTTAGCTGCAGGCTCACATGTAGTTTCAAATATTAGCTAGAACTCCAGCCTCGCCAGTCCCTAATTGCTCTCTGAGGGAAGGGATCGTAAACGCAGGTATGGATGACACAGATGTAGCTCTCAACCGTTTGCAGGCAGGACTCCTGCATCAAAGCTATTTGCAGAGTGACACAACTAGTTATTACAAAGTACATTTTTATTATAGTCTTAAAATTTGCATTCTGCAGAAACCATGTGGATTTTTTAATGTGGCCACAGAAACGTTGGGGTAACTGACCATTTGTGATATGGGAAAGACACCTCAATATTTTTCTAGCCAGTTTAATAAATTCAAGCGCTTCTGTCAATAAAAGTAACCCGATCGTTTAAATAAGTTAATATTAGCACATCTTTCTTACCCGCTGCCACGAGCAGTCCGACTGCTGTCATTAAGCAAAAAAGGCCAAGACAATGTGAGTTTATCTGGTCCCACCTGAATTTCTACTCCTGATTCTGCTGAAACAAATGGGAAAGAAAAGCTTACTGACTTTTGGCAAACTACAAAGGTGAACTCGAGGAACCGATGCTAAGTGCTTTCTGTCTGTCCATATATTTTAAAGATTTAGAAGGCACCTGGTGGTGTTCTCAGGATTAAGACAGGCGTGTTCAGCTTTGACACATGCAGAGTTTCTCTCTCAGCTTTCTCTTTGTATTGCTGCAACTACTGAAATGATTTTTGGACTGTAGGGTTTTGGAAACAAGGTTATTTTTCAGTGATATAAAAAGCCAAAGCTTCTACTTCTTCTGATCTGTCATGAGTCTTTTAAGGTGAGAGGATTTGAAGGTGCTGTCACCCCTTTGAGGAGAAGCAGCTCACTAGATGCAAAGGTAAGAGTATAATTCTCATCACCCATATTGTAATAAAATGTGCCTCTCCCTATATCGATAAAGCCTTCCCTGGAGAAGATTTCCAGAGACTTGGAAGCAAGTGAAAGGTAAACTCAGAGGAAAGACAAGGTGAAAGAAACCAGGTGGCCTGGTTTTTCAATCTTAACTCTTAAAGCAACAGCTCCAAAGTTCAGAGCCCAAACTGCCATCTGCTATGTGGCCTGACAGGGGAAGGGGCGAGGAAGTTCAGAAACTGCCGACCTCCCAGGAGGCCATCAGAGCCTTTCCCAGCAGTTGCCGGTCCCACCTTGCACCACACCCCGCAACCAATCTTTTCACGTTCTCTAACTCATTTGCATGAATTTACTTTTTTGCCTTAAGAGGTTGTTGTAATGTGTGTTAAAACATACAGTGCAATTTTATCTCCATAATATCACAAAAGAAATATTGTGTTAGTATAAAGTAAAAAAAAAAAAAAAAAAAAAAAAGGCTTTCAATCTGCAGCTCTGCTAGCAGCAAAGCGCTGCTCAAAAGCACCACCCACAGGCGGGAGGGGTGTCAAGCCATCCTGGGAGTGATCGTTTTTGTTAATTTCAGCAATCCGAGTGTAAAAAATGACAGCGCCATGCAAGTTGACGGAGGCTTTTGATTGAAGTGACTGATTGCCTCGGCTGCACCTGCGGAAAATTGATGACAATGCTGTCTAAACCATTCATTAGGATTGGGAACTTCACGCCGATGAATGCTGGATTCATAAATTTGCTAGACATGTGTTGTAGATAATATGACAAAGCACTGTTTTCAAATGAACATTTCTTTGACCTAATTTTATCGAAATCATGGGAAGGAATGAAAGAATATATGTGCCCAAACTCTTCGGAAACAGCTGCAACTAAAACTAAGTCTCTCTGGTTCTCTCTTTCTCTCTCTCTCTGTCTTTCAAATAAATTTCAGTGAAATACACTTGGAATATATCTGCTGGTGTGCTTTAAAATATTTGTTAGAATGACAAGGCATTTATTTTTACCTCTATGGACAATGTTACTCTCTTGTGTCTCAGATGAAGAAAAATTATTTTCAGGTTTTTTTTGAAGCTTCAAATTTGCTAGATTGAACACATGTGGAAAATAGATGGAACTAATAATGACGACACCTTCCCAGACATCTTGGGAGCCAATTGGGCCTGCATTCTTGAGAACCTTGAGAACTAGACCAACTGCAGGCTTTAAAGAGAGGAGAAATCCCTTTTAAAATGGACTCTTCTGGTCAAAAAAGGTGAAACCAGGAAAAAATGCCATCTGTACACATTTTATATAAGATTCCTGACTTGCTGTTGATTTTAATGTATCAAAACACTATCAATATTGAATGAAGCTTTTTTCTGCATGTCCAAAAAAATGGTGATTCAGAGGGGAGAGAGCATCGTCCTCAGACCTGGCTTTGCTTAGCTGCACGCGGGAAGGAAAGGCCGTGGCTGAATCCATCTCCTGGAGCGGATTTCCCACCGGAGGTTTGACTTGTTAGGAAAGAGTTACATTTTTGGAAAAGAATACCTGATACTTAAGAATCTGAAATTCTTGCTGTAGAAATAGATCTGACTTCTGCAACAAGGACCCTCTGTCTTGTACTTGGAATCCCCCCCAAAAAAACAAAATGAATATTTATTAACGTAAGAAGAACCTGGCGCAGGTCGGTCGCATGCATCCCAATCTGCCAAATTGCTTCTAAATCTCTTCCCCGGCATTTAAAAGAAATCTATTTTTATAAATTCTCATGAATTTAGGTTTTACTACGAGGAAGGTAATTTCTGATTAGCCATCTTGGTTTTTTTTTTTTTTTTTCTTCCCTATTTTTCCTAAAGAGTCCTTGCAAATATCAAGGTGCTTATGTTACCCCCATGTCTGGATGGAGAAGCCCTGCAGGTGTGAACAGCAAAGCTAATGGATCTGAGTTTTGCCAAAAAGCATTTTCTTACTGCTCTAGCAGCTACTCTGAACTGGAAAACATTATCCAGACAAATCCAAACAAGGCTCTTTAAGGATGCTCTGCCCAAGCTGTTACAGATACGAAGTTACCAAGTAGATATGCAAAAACCCCTGAATACAGAACATCCCGGTCGTCTTCTAATTCCTATGCTTCATTTTCCAATGGGGAAAATGTGTAAAACAAATAACTGGGGATGGTGCCTCCGTGCAGTAAAAGCAGAATATTCTCGTGTTTCAGTAAATCATGTAGCTCTCTAATTTAGCCAGATCTGGAAAGCCTAGGGCTCCAACTGCCTCTAGACTATTCAGACCCTGTATCTGCTTCACATTCGGGGCAATATGTTTAAAACAATTCCTAGTTTGTCTTGGGTGGCCTTCACAATGAGAATCCCAGGCCTGTAAAACCTCTGAGGTCAAATGTTCGTTGACCTCACCAGTCCACCAACAAAGAGAGATACGTGGGCATTTGCTGTACTGCCCGGTCCTGGGTACCTCGGGGAACAGCCTCGCCCTGGGAGATGTTACAGTCTGGTCAGTGTGTGTATAGGTGAGGGGGGCAGGGGAGTGCGTGTGGGAGTGAGGAAGGGGGAAGTGTGGATGTAAAATGGAGATACGCCCTCCACCTTCTATTCTGGAATCTTCTCAGGAAGGCTTTATGCTCAACACAAGAAAAAGAATTCCTTTCCTCCAAGATCTTTAGCTGGGAATCATTTCACTCATCCTATGTGTTCTGGTAATTTCCTTTGGCCAATTCCTTTTTCTCAGAAAACCTGTGTCATCGACATAGCCTAGGAGTCTACACTTCTAGCAAAAGCTCCTCGGCCACAGGGTTTTGCTCCTTTGCCATGTGCATGCCCTCAAAACATACTCCAAATCCTCTTTTGTAGCCTGAACTGGGACCCTTTTTGAGCCCGGTGTGAGACAGCCTCTGTCCTTACTGGGGTCTCAAGTGCTGAATTCATCTTCCTTTCCCCTTAGACACAGTGAACAAAACCAAAGCTTTTGAATACGGATTCCCAGGAAAACGGAGCCCAGCTTGGGCCAGATGCTCCTCTCAGGTGACTACCATCTCAGCAAACACCTTTGGCTGTGCACTCACTTAGTGAATGGTGCCTTGAAGTGCAGCCACCCTGGGCGGGTCCTCATACCAACAATGGCTGCAGCGGGATGCAGGCGAGGATGCTTCTTGGGGAATGCAGGAAAAGGACACATGTCCAATTTCAAGATAGCGAGTTCTCCTTGATTATGAAAGTTTTGAAGCACACACTCCCCCAGACAGGTAAGCGACAGTACCTCCAGCTCACGTTGGGGTGAGATCTTGGAGGCCCTTCAGAAAACTGTGTTCCAGGGTTGGGTCTGGCAGTTGTGCTGAGCAGCCAACACAGGGGGTGGGGAGAGGAGAGGGGAATGAAGAAGTTTAGCAGGAAAAGTAACCTTAACAATATGACCCCGCTTTCCTTCTTTCAGGAAAGGAGATGGCTGAGAAGTCGCAGAGGCCAGACTAGGACCTGGACCCATGGGCCCTCTTGGCACACCCCCTCCAGCCTAGGCTGCTTCTCCCGCTGCCTCACGAGCCTGCCGGACCTCATAACCAGGCTAAGTTAGCAACATCCAGTCCCAGATGCACGGAGAGGACAGAACCCATTCACCATCCATCTATGCATCCAGGCATTCAGTCAGCACCAGTAACTGAGTCTGTGCTGGAGATACAGGATGAAAATGACATCAGCCCCATCCTCCAGGAACCCCGTCTGGCAGGGGACAGTGACGATGAGCAGGTTCTTTGAGCTGTATCCCAGCTGTGGGGATGGCGTTGCACAGAGCCATACATACTCTCACAGTGCCTCCCCTTGTGCCAGACAAGAATAGAGCTGGTGGAGACCCCACCTGGGAGTGTGCACACGCGTGCGCGCACACACACACACACACACACACACACACACACTTGAGTACCTACACACATTTCACCACCACTGGGAGGGAAAGAAAAAATTAATCATTGGGAACAACAGTGTTGTGAGACCCCAGACCTCAGCAGGTACCAATTTCAGAGGCAACAGCATCTTTAAATGCCGCAGGAATGCCGTCCTACCCGAGGCAGGTGCGTAGAGCTGGCCTTCCACCCCAGCTTTGTAGATTGCAAGGGGGCTGCGCAGTAAACCCCTTACACATCAGCCTCCTTCCCGAGGCTGGGAGGAGTTTGCTCTCAGAAGCATGGTTGTGTCTAGGCTAAAAGAACATGGTCCCAGTGGAGAGTATGAAAGATCCCACCTCTGAGCAATGCGGCTGACACTTCTTAGCCCAGTTGTCACTTGTAACAAACCCCAGCTGGCTGCACAGGGAGGAGAGGCAGGGCTGTCCAAGGCAGTGGCCGAACCGTCCCCAAGCAGACACCAGCAGGAGGACCAGACAGATCGCCCATGGGGGAAGCCTGCCAGTGGAAGACCCAGGGAGGCCTGGGAGGGGTCTGCAGCATCTAAAGGGGCAGGGGGTCAGCTCTGATAGATTGTTCTCCAAGGATGTGAGGACCCAACATTCCCAGCACTTCCAAACATTCATATGAAGCCAGACATGCAGATAATTATGTGAACTCTCCGATCATTAAATGTTGGCAACAAATTCATATTTCTCTTTAATAATCTGAGAACCGAGCAGAACACATCTGTGGGTAGATCGGGCCCCCAAGGTGCCCAGTTTTGTGACTCTGGCTTACGCCCTTCCTCCAAGGCTCCTGGGAGCTCATGTGAACCCTTTACTTCCTCTCCTTTCCGCAAATCAGGTGTCACCCCATTAAACAGGTGACACTCTCTGCTGGCCCACCGGGCTGTGGGACTCATCCGTGGGACTAGGTAGTTTGGCAGAATTCAAAGGCTTTGCTCTGAGCGTGCGACATCGGGGGCCTGCTTCTGGTAAGAGCTCCCAGGCATCCCCGCAGAGTTGCCAGAGAAGGTCTGTGTTCAGCACAATGTCCCACAACCTCTCCGGGGAGGAGGGTTTGCGGGAGGATTTGTTTAAATGCAACCGATTTCTGCTTGCTGCTTCTCCATGGGAGGGGGCAGAATTACCCCCGGTTGTAAAGCAATCACCTCTACACAGACGCACGATAGCGTGTGAGCTGGGTGACTTAAATTTTAGCTTTTGCCAACATTTGCTTCCATCAGATTTTGTTCTTTTTATATATTATATATTTATGTATATTTATAAATATACATAATTTAGAAATGTATTTATTTTATATGTTATACATATTTTTTGTCTCTTTCCTTGCTACAGATTGAGCCCAATGCAATAGTGAAAATATCACATTTCGCCAAATGGGCTTTTCTATATTGAAATGTGATAGCTGAGGCTCAGCGGGAATCAATTTGCTCTCAGGTTCCCCGATTCTGTGCCCTCTGGTTTCAACGAGGAAAGCAAGGGGCTCCAGGCATCCCCATTCAGGGGCTGCCACCGAAGCATCTACCAAATCTTCACAAAAAGGGGACGTCGGAAAGATTCCTTTTCTATTCTCTTGTGTGTAACCGTCTGTGTGCACATCCGTGAGTGTTTGTATCTCGTGTATTTAAAAATCCTATTTAAAAATGCAAAGGTCCATACAGTGTCATTAAAACAAATGAGTATAACCCTTTGGTCATCTAGGTGAAAGCATTTTGTTGGTTTTTTTTTTTTTCAAATTGCTATTGCTATATATAAAAGTAACATATAGCAATAACCATAGAAAGATACTGTGCCCTTGTGTATGGATAATTAAAATAGGAACATCTCTGGACTAAATTAAAATGTGTAAAAACCAAATCCTTATAGCATCCATGAAATTACAGAAGCTACAAGTGAATCACTAGCCCAGAGACGAAGCATTTCTCTCATTACTTCAAGAATCTCTTCCATGATCACAGTTTTACATTTTCACAAATCTACATGGTTCTTTTTATGTCACTAAATATCTCAGCTCACTTTTACTGCCCTCCCAATGTATATGATAGCTGGTAACAGCATGCAAACAGTCTCCAATCATTTAAGAGAAACCAACACTTTTAGTGCTTCTGTTGACACGATGACTACACATTGTAAACTAAAAATCTAAATAGGATAGATGGAGATAAATTATATCTTTATGAACATAAAGAAAAATGCATATTTTTCAGTTTCAGAAAATCAAAACCCGTAAGTCATAATCCATGAATTAAGAGGACCTGAACACCTGAGGACCTGTACACAGATTTTTCACCTTAACCCATGACCTACACAATCTGAGTGATTTCCCTCGATGGAGAGCTCCTGATATGCCCTTTCCTCCTCTGTACTTTGAGTATGAGGTGTTATTACCCATAACTTTTTATTTAAAGGAATTGTGCAGCTGGGAAAATGAATGAATTTAATTATCAATGCAGTGTGAAAAAAATCATTAGAGCAAGGGCCTGGAACGCCACATATTAAAAATAAACAAAGGCTATTAAAAAACTGTTCCGAAAAAGAATGTCAGTTTTTCTTCAATTCTTAAAAGGTAAATACCAAAAAAGAAAACCGCACGTAAGCATCCATAGTTACAGAAGAAATTACTCTTTAAGAAAATGGTAAATGACTGACTGGATCATTTAACTTTAAATCTATACTTTATGTGGCAGTATGGGAAGGTCATTTGATCGCTAGGCATAGAAAAATGAGAATTCTAATATGTTCTCAAAGTTTCACCTTCATAAGACAAAATTTTCATTATAAAATTTTATTTAGGGCTTCCCTGGTGGCGCAGTGGTTGAGAGTCCGCCTGCCGAACAGAACTTCTGGCTCAGTTGTACAGGATGACACTTCCATAAGCAAAGAGCAAGCTTGTCTTTGCCTTTTCAAAGACAGTAGAATTACGTCTTTTAACCAAATTTTTAAAAACAACTCTTTATTAATATTTCCTCCATGACTGGAGAGTGAAAGCACTGAGTGTCAGGGATAAATAATAAGCAAAGTTGCTTCAAAAGGCCTCTCTGGTTGGCAAAGGCTACAGAGAAGAACGCTTTCCAGGCAAGCAGGGATGCTGAACTGTTTATGGGATGTGCAGGGTTTCCCATCGGAACCAAATGGGACCTGTAGCTGCATAGACTCCCATGGGATATTTCCAGCGGTGCCACTTACAGTTCTGACCAGGAAGAGCCCAGGCAAGATGGATGGGGGCTCAGCCATTTTACACCAAGAGAAGCCATGGGACAACAGAGACTGTGGTCCCCAGTGTTCCACCAGTTAAACAGAGAGCAGGAGACAAATTCAGGAATAAGTGAAGGAAGGGCAGATGATTCCACCTGAGAGGAAAGAGCAGGGGCCCTTCACCTCCACCAACTCAAGGAAGCTCACTGACTCATGTGGCCCTGAGACCTGGAACACTGAAGAGTATCAGAGATGCTGAAGAACACAAGAAAGTTGCTTATTGCAACAATGGAGACTCCAGTCTATGGCAGAGAGAGAGTGGCCCTGGAGGAGCTGCATGCCCTCAGCTGTGCTCAAGACCCCTAGTGGAGCAGAGCTTCCATTTTGTATCTGGGAGGCAGACGTGAAGGCAGAAACTCACATCAGACAATGGTCATTGACCAATTCCACACAATCCTGGTCGTTTTGGCCCAAAGCTTTGGTTTGTATGTATTTCCTACATGGCTCATGTTTACACCCCTCCTCTCTGCTGGGATTCCCTCTGGAAGGTTCTAGGAGGGAGTCCAGCAGGGCTCAGCTGGTTCTTCCCAGCCTCCCTCCTCTTGGAGCCCCACCAGGATCAGTCTCCAATGGTCCCCACCAGGACCCTGCCCAGCTTCCCTGCCAGTCCCCTCACCCGGCCTCAGCAGGGCCATCTGTAAAACCAGGGCATTGAGCAGATTGAGCACACACAGGTGCCTGGGGTCCTGAGTGCCTGCAGATGTTTGAAATCTTAGCCCCTGCTAGACAAGCACTCTTTGAAAACGCAGTGAGAGCTATGGACTTTCTCCCCCAGAAAAAAAACACAACATCGCTTACAATTTCCAGAGGTCCACGAACCATCCCGAAGCCCATGATGGAGCCCAGGCTAAGAGCCCCTGAACTGGCTCAAAGGCACCACCCTCATCAACATGAGTTTTCATATCAAGGAAACTGAGGTCCAGAAAAGAGGACAGAGTGTCCCAAAGTCCCCCCGAAAGCTGGTGTCCAAACTGGGGTGACAAGTGGTTTCCTACCTCCAGGCCAGGTCCTTCCTCTGCGCCCTCTCCTCTCTCCTGTAGTTTCCTGAGTCCCCAGCTTGGTATCTGGGTGCCACCATCCCCTCCACTCCAGAGCGCACTTCCCAGCAAGGGCAGGGACGTAGGGGGAAAAGTGGAAGAGGTGGGACACGGAGCCACCTCAGGTCCCCAAACACCAGTGCCATCCGGTGAGCCCCGGGTGGCCGCTGCTGGCAGAGGGGGGCACGAAGGGGTCACCTGTGCGTCCCGTGCAGAATAGGAGGCCCTAAGCTGTTGTCTCCAAAAGCACATTTGCTATCTTTAAAAAAAAAAAACTGTGGAGGAGGAAAGAATGCTCAGTCTAGATAAATTCAGAATGATTTGAATACATTACTGTAGTTAAGTTTAGTACATAAAGTACCGGGGATGGCTCTGCGGCGCATTTCAATGAAGCCCAAAATAATGAGACTCTGGCGGGCCGTTGCCACTTCGTCAGAGCGATTCTGCCCTAATAAGTGGGAAGGAGGTGTCCACGGCCCCCTGCCTCTGAATTGTCCTCATGGGATTGGACCCGGCCTCTGAGGGACGGCAAACTCTGAATGGGCATGAGATGAGAAGTTGAACACCTGGAGTGAAGGGCGAGCCAGGGAGGTCGTTTCCAGGCCTGAACCAGCAGCCAAAGTCTGTCCCCTAAACCTTCCAGTGATCCAATTTGGCCAGGGTGGAACCGTGGGATGCCAGTAGCGGGAGGGCAGCCGCTGATACCTCTGCCAGCTCTTCCTTTTCGCCCTCCTTGGACCCAACCTACACCCCACCCCAGCCTATGGCACCTGCAGGAAATGGAACAGTGGCATCAGCTAAGGGACTAAAAGACCACCGCTAATTCCTTCCAGGACCTACCAGAGGGAGGAGCTTAGGAGAGAAGGAGGTTTGGGAAGGAGGGGAGGAGGGGAGGGGAGGAGGGAGAAGAGACAAAAATAGAGGGACGGTCTCCCAGGCACAGCCTCCCAGCCCTTGAGCCAAGAGACATGAGGTGTGGCTTTTTCCAGAATTTCTGGGCTCAAATGGTTAAATCTGCAAGAGTTAAAGGAGAAAAGACTGACTCAACTTGTGGCCACCCAATGAGCCACAAGTTCCAGAAGACATCCCGGGAGCCAACATCCGGGACAGGAGGCCAGGGGAGTGTAGCCGTGTCTCAGAAGAAGAATGCTTGAAAGACTGGTGACCATCTGTGAGGACTCTTCCCAGACCCTGTTTCTGACTCCACCAGCAGAATTCCACACTCAGAAAGCTGGAGCAGAAAGAGCCCGTGAAGGCACCAGTACTGATCCCCTGCCAGGGGCAGAGCAGCAAGCTTTCCTGTCCAGTCTGACCCCAGCCGGGGGAGATCTGAGCTTCCGGTAGGTGAGCCTGGCAGATGCTACGAGCTTGCAAATAAGGGGTGAAAGTTACTAGCCTCTGTATAAAAGGAAACCCACAGACTGTGGGCCAACCACTTTCTGAGAAAATATAAATAGTTAAATTGGTAGAATCAGCCTCCTTTTCTGTTCTCGGGATATAACTTGCTCCTGGACTTATGTGAATAGTTAACCGAAAAGCTGTTAGGGTGGACATCTGTTGTTTTTGCCTGCCCAGCCTCTTTCCTCCTTTTACTGGAAATAGCATCCTGATTTTCCTTGAGGAACCACTCCTCCCCCACGCTCCATCCATGTGGTCTTGGGAGGAGCTGAACCCACCCGCAGCTCCAGGGATAGACAAGTGACCCAGACCGAAACAACAAGGACATCACATCCCACTCGCCACTGTGACTGGCTCAGGGGTGGGTTTAGGACCTAATCAGGGCCAGACTGACTCAGTAACAGGTGTTTGTGTGAAGAGAGAATCTTTTCCCTAGAGTTCCTGAGAGGATAGATAAATGTCTGGAGCTGCTGGCAGCCATCTCACCACCACAAAGAGTGTCCAAACTGCCTGAAAATGGAGTCAAGGCAGAAGAAATCAAAGGTGAACCCTGCCGACAGTGTTCTTGCCCCTGGATCGAGCCACACCTGAAGCTGGGATTTTCAGTGACACGAGCCAAGATAATCTATGGTTTGACAAGCTCATGTGACTTGGGCTCCTCTGGAAGAGTCTTGACTAAGGTTGTTGTTCCTTGATGGACTGATTTCACAGGAATGATGGGAGGCAGAAGGCTCTTTTCTCCCAGGAAACAAAATGCCTACCAGGTTCCCAGGGTCTCCAAAAAAAGCACCTGCTGGCCCAGTTGCATTTTGGGAGACACTGTGACTGAAGGACTCCTTCCCTGGGAATCTATCAAACTGTGAAGTATTCACAGTTTTAAAATTACTCATCAGGAGCTAGATGTTTTTCCCCCTCTGCTACCTTAGTTACTGATTATTTCCAGATCCATTAGATACACAAACTCTTGTTTTTAAAATGCAATCAGCACACCCACCCACCCATCTATAGATACCAAGGACTAGGTAGCCGTAGGCCCTGAAAGGTAATGCCATCTCGCAGGACGAAATGGATAGCGTTACAAATGTACGCTCAGCAGGAAAATACTATTTAGTTGGTAATTCAAGCTGGGGATGAATAATCATCTCATTTTGAATAATGAACCAAGAAAGCACTGCCAGTTAGAAAACTTGGGGTCCATCCTTTTTTTGGAAAGCCTGGTGTGGCCGTGTCACTCTGATCCAGAAGGTCACCATCCCTTCCAGAGGCCCCAGGCCATGGTCCTCAGCCAGCAGGGCAGCCGGCTAGAGACCACCCAGGCTGACTTCTCGGGCTCTGGTTTCTCATCCAGCTCCAGGGCTTTGGGAGGCCATACAAGGTCTCTCATTTTGCCAACCGCTGGCTCTGCAGGACAGATGGTACACAACTCTGTGGTCTCTGGACACGTTTAAAAGCCCCATTTGTTGGTTTCTTCTCCTCTGTGCATTGGATCCCATCACCGGGCTGCTCGTGGCCAGGAGCTACAAGGTCCTTATAGGGAGGGATCCTTCCAACTTCTCTTGACATTGCTCCAAAAAATGCTTGGGTGATTATGGACAATGCTCGTAAGACTTGGGACTAGCTACTTGAAACATATACCAGAGGAGCATCAGTACAGGAAAATACCTTAGAAAGGGGAATTCACGTAACACCCCTTCATAGCAGATTTTGACCTGTTTTGAAGAAAGTTTCTCCCTCTGTAAGTATGAATATGATGTGATGCGTGTGGCCTACACTTTGATCTCTTTTTCGGACACGGAGATAAACAGACACTCCTGCCCACCTGGCCGAGTCACCAGCCTCGTCAGGCACAGAGCCTGCACCCTCCCTCATGGTCGTCTAATCTCTTGAGCCAGTAGCCAGAAACCTCATCCCAGACCTCAGGACCTCAGCCTGCCAGGCCGGGGGTCTGAAAAATCCACACATTCTGGACTGTTGGTCTGGGCTGAAGCCATGCCCCTCCAGAGGCTGGATTCTCAGCCTACACAGGAAGCTTTAGAGCTTTATTCTCATGAAACACTGAACTAATCTTTGCATGGAAGCTGCTATTTACATTAAAATTGGTCACATAATGGAAAAAAAAACGTAGTTCATTAATATGCTAAGAAGTGCTAATTTGAACATTGCCGAAAAGCAATTGCAAATTCCATTTTGCGACTTGCAAATGTGATGCAGTGCAAATTAAGGCTGATGGACCCATCTTCAGACATTCAACCTTCATCTGGATGCTTCCTGAGCATCCAGGTCTCAGCTGCATGCATTGGCTTCAAGACCCGAAGGGGTGACTTCTCCTTCATTTGGGAAGAAAGATTATGCCTCCAGTAGTGGAAGGATCCCACTATTAGCCATTTCTACACTGACATCTGGTGAGCCCGAGTAAGGGCATCACGAAGGGTGTTGCTGAAATGACCCACAACGAAAAAATAGAATAACTCTAGATTTTCACTAACACAAGTCTTCCGTAAGGTGGAGCCACACCAGATCCACAACTTGCAGCCAAGACAACCCACCGCAGCCTCCAGCTGTCTTCCAACAGGTGATCCGTAATGCTCTGTTAACCCAAGTTGGCTTGAGAAGTAGCCTGAGATGCCCTCTCTCAGCAGGGTAAACCTGTGAGGGTCAGAGCCAGATTGGCAAGTGTTGGCCCCTGTTCTCCCAAGGGAGCACTGGGGACAGCTTTGTCAATAGGAAATAAATCCCTGAGGACTGTGCCGCGCTCAGCAGTGCCTTCCATCTTCCCGCCATCCTCCCGCTGCCTACACAGGCAGTGGAATCAGAACTTACAGGAAGTGAGGTTCCAAAGTCAGCACATGCAGGGAAAGTTGTGTAGGCCTCGGACGACCCTTAGGCCAGCAGAGCATTAGAGACCAACATCCTTCTCCTGGTAAGTGCTGCATACTCAGCCTTTCCTCCATCTTTGGTTGTTTATTCCTTCTTCCGCTGAATACCAGATGAAGTGCTTGGCTGTCTTTGGGACCATACTGTATTTTTTTAAGTGTGTTATCTCTGAACATATAATAACCCATTAAACACAGCAAGATATTCCAGCTCTGAGAGGCATCAGTCAGAGGCCCCCAGTACCCATTGCCAAGGCTTGCCACCTGCAGGGTCAGCACAGGCAGGAGCCCCATGTCTTCCCCCTGCTCCAGGCAATTTCCCTGGGGGATGAGCACCCCTACCTGCTGCCACCTTCAAGGCAGGAGCATTTGACTCTTGACCCCTTCTCAAAAGGATGCCCATGAAACAAAAGGATGAAGTAAAGAGATGAAGGGACCTGGGTAAGGCAAGAGCAGGAAAGTCAGTACTAGAGCCAGAAATAAGGTTAATACAGTCACACAGACACGCAGCTCCCAGAGGGACATAGAAAGTGTAACTCTGAGCTTCCCTGGAGGCAGAGCAAAGAGGGAAACGAAAGGCATCAAGAACTCTGTCCAGAAAACTAAAAAGGCAGTGGATCTGCTTTTTCTGCTGCTGAGGCCTAAGAGACATTTCTCCGGTGGGTCCCCTCCAAGGGAATGGACAATGGAGTGTTCCCCCATCCTTATCACAGAACGACAGCAGGTTTCAAATCAGGCATTTGGCAGGTCAGCTCCTGAGATATCACTCGGTAGATGCTCGAAAAAATTTGAAAAGGCAGTTTTCCCAGTCTGTTCCCTCACCCTGAGACACAGCCTGACCTGTGCTTATCTCCCAAGTGTTTGTTTGCTTGGGGTGCTTCTACTCCAAAAAGGAAGCAAAAGGAAGAGGACACAGGTCCATCCCACACACACCTTGCATTGGCTTCCAGGTCCCACATGTTTGTCCAGCATGTTGGTGCCTCGATACCCGCTTGCCCCTCACATCAGCCACCTGGGGAGGTTGGGGAGAGCTTGGGCACAGCGATGCCTTCTCATCACCTAGGTTTCCTCTCAAATGTTCCCTGCTCAGGAAGCTCTCTGTGACAGGTCTGCCTCAAGCTGATGGTGCCTTTATAGTACCTACTACCATCTGGAATTGCCCCTCTCCTACCACTCCAAGTAGAATGTAAACTCCATGTGGGCAAGAACCTTATCCTGCTCAAGCTGAATCCCAAGCACAAAGAATTTTGCCTGCCATAGATAGGTATTTTAAAAATATTTGTGGACTAAATGAACTGGTCTAACAAACCTTTCCATAGCACATTCTATGTGCCAAGCACCTCTAAGCCCTTTTTGAAAATAACTCGGTCTCCCTCAGAGCAGCTCTCGTATGTAAAGTTTTATCACTATCCCATTTCACAGATGAGGAAACTGAGGCACAGAGAGGCTAAGTCATTTGCCTAGGGTCACAGAGCTAATGAGGGGTAGGACCAAGCGATTTGGCTCCCGAGTCAGAGCTCTTGAGCCCACAGCCGATGTGTGATGGTGGCAGGATGCCTAGCACACGGCCGACAGTTTTCATCCCCTTCCCCGAGCTCAGAAACCTTCTCACACTTATGCCCCTCTTCCAGAGTTGCCGAGCACACTGTCTGATTCCAGAGATAATCAGCCTAATCATTTAAATTCTTCTTTCTTTAACATTGTTGATTTTAGCTGAAATGCAAAGTGTGGCGCAGAGGAGCCCAGACGGCATCCGCTGGAGAGTCTGGGATTAGTTCATTAATAGGTTCGACTGCTGCCCATGAGGCAGCATAACATTAGGAGCTAACTGCTTCCGACCACGCACTACTTAGAACCGTGCATTTGCAAATCAGCTCGAGATGCATATCACCGTGAGAGATGGCAGTGTGAAAGAAAGGCATTCTTCATTTATTCTCCTAGTGATAGCTATTATGGAACACGATTGGTGTAGAGGATGCAAAAAAGTAGTTTTTCCTCATTTGTTTTCTAAACCAGCCAACATACACCACTCATACCAGCACGGCTCTGTGGGCAGCTGCTGGCTGTGGGCATCTCAAACAGGGATCCACCGGGAAGCAGCCTGGCCCCGGGCAAACCAGACCCCCTGCTGGCCTGGCCTGGCCTCCCTTCATGCCCAGGTCCAATGCTGAAAGCACTGACAGTCCCTGCAGAGTTCAGGAGAGGGGAGTACAGGTTCTGGGGAGGGAGCGCCCTCTCTACAAGGGAAGGCCCCGGCTGAAGCCTGCAAAGTGGCCCCCTTGCCCCTGAAACGCATGCTCTGGTGTGACCTTGTGACTCCGTCACTGAACCAACCCCACCGCACCCCTGCCACTCCGCACGTCATCTCTGTCCTCAACAAGACTCTCTCTCTCTTCGCTGTTGCTCCGAGTGCCCACGTGTTTTCCTTGCCTCCTAGTTTCTGCTGCTTCTAAGTTCCTGCTTCCACTTGACTCCACTTGCCATGCCCTCCCAGGGCCCCATTCACCTTGCGGCTTCCTTGCTGCTTACAGCTTCAAGTGTGGTCTCCCACACCGAGAACAAGCAAAACTAGCCACGGAGGTCAAGGCACCACCCCTCTCCTGGCTTTACTTCCCCATCTCCTTCCTCTGCCGTTTGTTCAAAGAAGTATCCAAGAGGTGTCAAGTCTCCTTTTTTTTTTTTTTAACTTATTTTATTTATTTATTTCTGGCTGCGATGGGTCTTCGTTGCTGTATGTGGGCTTTCTCTAGTTGCCACAAGTGGTGGCTTCTCTTGCTGCGGAGCACGGGCTGTAAGCACGTGGGCTTCAGTCGTTGTGGCTCGCGGGCTCTAGAGCGCAGCCTCAGTAGTTGGGGCGCACGGGCTGAGTTGCTCCGCGGCATGTGGGATCTTCCCGGATGAGGGCTCGAACCCGTGTCCCCTGCATTGGCAGGCGGATCCTTAACCACTGCGCCACCAGGAAGGCCGGGGAAACCAGTTGGATTTCCCCTAGCAAATTTTAGTTCATCAGGCTTGTGGGAAATGGGAGCCAAAACTTAAAAATTAAACTATTTAGGAGAGGCCCCGCCTGAACGACTCTGTCATCTGAGAAGAATGAGCTGGCCCATTCTACCTACTGATGCAACTACCTGCCTATTTGGGGGAGGGTAGAAAACACTGCTGCAAGGAAATAGCTTGGCCGCAAGAAAGGCCAGCTCATGTTGATGCAGGAAGCCCAGTTTTCAGACTATTATCTTTCTCACTGTTAAGTAACACATTGGGCTTCTGGGTTTATACATCAGTCTCACGACCTTGACTAATGTGAGTCTATACCTAAGATACATCCACTCTCAGAATCATGAAGAAACTCCAGTTCCTGGATTCGTAAGGTTGAGAATCAACCTCAAGCTGGGATAAGACTGCCAGCTAACAGACGCCACCCTGCAGAGGCTGCCTCCGGTAAATGCCCTTCCTCCCCCACCAGCCCCTAGTAAAACTCATCCTGGAGGGGAGAAAGCAGGCAAGGCTACTCATCACCCACAGCCTAGAGCAGTGATTCTTAACCCTGGCTGCAGAGTGGAATCAGCTAGATCTTACCCCAGAGATTGTAACCTAATTGGCTCGGCCTGCCCCTTGGGCACTGGAACTTTCTAAAGGTCCCCACTGTTGTTCTGCCATGCATTGAAAACAATTGACGAAAGCTTGGAAGCCCACAGGTCACACAGATCTGTAGAGATATTCAATCTGATAAGGACCAGAGGGTGGAGAGGAGGAACAACCCACTGCAAGCCTGAGCAGAAGCCTCTAGGGCAGGAGGAATAACTTCCACCCAGGGGATCACTCACCTTGTTCTCCTCCACCACTTCTTCGCTGAGTCCTGCCGTCATGGCCCCTCCCACAAGTCAGGTGTCTGGGTCCGGTGCCAAGAGGAACTGCTAGCCCTGGCTGAAGTTTGGAACTGCCTTTGGCTGCCAGTTAAGCCTATAATTAGAATTCACTGCCACTCCAATAACACGGGGCCGACCGGCAGCCCAGGACTCCAGAGGCAACGGCTTTAGGTCAGTGATTGAAAACCTCAGTGGACAGATTCGCCACACCTTACACGCATCTCCTGGTGGGCTGTTCCCTCTGAGGTCCACTGAGGAGGAATTGAATTACGGCGGCCTCAAATGCCAGATGAGAAGTCGTGGGGTTGGGGTGGGGGAGTGGCAATTATGCACAGACCTGGATGGGCAACTGGGGAGGAGGTGACAGGGGAAGAGAATCCATCTCCCCTTCATCCTTCAAGTCTCCTTCCCAAAACCCATCCCAGCGCCCACCCTGGTAGAGAAGCAGCTGCCATGCTGGAAGCAATGCAAGGGGGGTGAGCTTTGCTGAAAACCTCTCCCGCAGTGGCAGGATCGAGACAGCACCGTCAGCCTTCACGTTCACAAGTAATAAATACGCTCAAATTAAAAATGCATTTGTCCCATTCATTTTACCCCTGCATATATCATAGCATGTAAATACACATTCCACTTGTCTTTCACTAATTATTTACTTTCTATTCTCCTGTTGGTCAACAGGGGAAATAACGATCTTCCTATGTATCTCAATATCATTAATATTCTTTAAAACTTATCGGTTCTCCTTTAAGATTAAATGAGGGCTATTGCCTTTGGCAGTGGAAACAATTGGAAAATTGTGAGTTATACGCCTGCTTTGCTCCTATTTGCCAAGCTAAATATTTAAGAAAGCCCTCCTGTCACGACCGCTCGAAATTTTTTAGCAAGCTTAACAATTCAGTGAGAAGAAGTGTGGAGCTGATACCACACTTGGAATCGGGAGACTCTGGTTTGAGTCCCAGCTCGTGCGTGAACCTGTTCTGTGACTCTGGCTGTCAGCATCTCGCCAGGGTTTTCGTGCCCTCAATGAACTGGCAACCCCCCCTGCCCCAGCTGGCCTGCCCACCTCGTGCTGGTATTAGGAGCATCGGCAGGTGCCCTGCGAGGTGAGAGGGGCTGCAGGAGGTAGGGAATGAGGGGCAGGAAACCCATCATCCCAGATGAGGCCACAGAGAAGAGTGTGGGCTCAGTCAAGGGAGGAAACGAGAAACAGCTGGTCCCCCAGAGGGGCCAGGGAGGAAGCAGTGTTCCCAGAGCCCAGTGTGCACTGGAACTGCAGAGGAAGGACCCCTAACAAGAGCTGAAGTGGGAGGTGCCCCAAAGCCGGGTGGACTGAGACAGAATGCCCCCCCTAGTGCTCCCCCTGCCTCTGATTTCCTTTTGGGGGCTCACAGTGGCCAAGTGCAGCTGGAACCAGCCACCAAGGACAACCCACATGGCCAGCCTCCAGGGGCAGAGGGAAAGGCAGAGAAGGCTGGAAATGGATGGAGTGGGAGTGATAACCAGCACAGAGGCTTATGCACAGTCAAAATCTACATTCAGCCCCAAGTATAAAAAACAGGGTACTTCCCTGCAAGGAGTTTTAAAAATCCCTCAGAATTCAGCTCACCTCAACTAACGAAGACCCTGATGCTGAATCAAAAGGGACATGCAGTTTTTATTGGCGTGCTGATGAATAAACTCTACCTTAAGAAAGTTCAATATTCAAGAAAGCAAAGTTTAACATAGAATAAAGAAAGGTTATTCGCCTTCAAAGAGGTCTCCAAGTACTTTGCACAAGGCTCCGTCCCAGGGTTCATTAAGCAGTATGCCCCGCCACCCTGCTTCTCTCTCTCTCCCTCTCCCTCTCTCTCTCTCTCTCTCTCTCTCTCTCTCTCACACACACACACACACACACACACACACACACACACACACTCTCAGAGAGGCTGGCAGGGGCTGGGGGAGGGGGAGCCTGCAGAACGGAAGGTGAGGGAGAGCACTTGCCCACAGTCACTCACCAGCCTCAGCCAACACCCTGTACCTGTTTAGTCTCGGACACTGCAGTGTCAATGGAGAAATGTGACCTCTGGTGCAATTTTGCAGTGTGCATACCTGTTTGGTCTCTGACATTTCACTGTCAAAGGAGAAATGTGACATCTGGAGCAGGTTTTACAGCACCACAAGCAACCAGGCTGCACCCAAATTCTTGTTTCATCCTGGAAGCCCTAGTAAATGCCCCGGTTGTATCCTGGAACTTCATTTTAGGAGAATATCCTGATGTAGTAACTGGGTGGATCACAGGGGGTCAGTCCAGTCTAAGCCTCTGTTTGGTAAATAAGGGAATCGAGAGCCAAAGAGCAAATGTGAGTTGCTCAAGATAACAGAGCGAGTCGGGGTGGAAGAATTCAGGCTTCGCGGCTCCTAGTCCTGTGCTCCTTATTCCCCGCATCACCCGCTGAGCAAAGTCCACTTGAAAATACATGAGGATGAGGTCTTTGTCAGGATATAAAGAGGCCAAGGGCACAGGGTCTAAAATTAAACTGCTTGAGTTCAAACCCCCTGCTCCACTTAGCTGTGCGACTTTGAGGAAGGTATTGCATCTTTATAAGCCTCACTTGCTTCTTCTGTAAAATGGGTATGAAAAACATTTACCCACTTTACCGACTCATTAAAAAGTTGACGACGGAGCATGTAAAGTGCTAGGTACATAGTAGGCAATAAGAAAACGTCCATTTTTGCCAGTTCATCAGAATATCAACATTAACGATAAGAGTGTTTTCTCAGCCAGACCGAACATCCATCACTGGCTGGGACATGGGACCCAACATGATTAGAGAACTCAGTGAATCAGCTGAGAGCAAAGCTCCTTCCATCCTCTCATGAAGAGTGAAAGTGAATTCCAGCACTGCCCTGGGGACGTGGAACCCATGCCTACAGGGACAGGATGGAAAGAGAAGCGTGGCGGGCTACTCCAGCCACTGACCTTGCTGTGAAACCGGTCTATCCACGTGTCACCGGCATCCAGGAGGCTGAAAAGGGGTCCCAATGACTTTAATTTTTTGTCATTTTATTTTATTTTATATGTTTTATATTGGAGTATAGTTGATTAACAATGTTGTGTTAGTTTCAGGTGTACAGCAAAGTGATACATTAACTTTAAATACCAAAACTACAATGGCCTGTAGTCCCCACTGCCTTGATTCTGGATCCTGGCTCTCTCCTCCTGCCCTCTGCCAAGCACCCTCATTTATCCCTGGGAGTCTTTAATGTGAGCTTTTCAAACACAGATCGCTCCACCCATCTCCTGCAGACACCACCCGGCGCTGCCCTGTTCTCCCCTCTTCAGCTCCCCTGCCCCTCTGTTTCCACGGTAACTGCCTGGTGCTGCCTCTCCAGACCTCCAGGGGGCGCCAGACCGGTACCTGTTACAGTGCGGAGGGAGGGAGACTAGGTCTCAGACTCTCCCTTTCACCCAGGTCCTTGGGTATCTCCTTGACATTCCTCATCTTCAATAACTCTCAAGGTCATCTCCCAACCCTCCTGCCCTGTCCCCAAACGTCTCCCCTCTGGGTCCTCCACTACCTGTGCACTTTGGGATCTACACTGAACAAACAGGCCCAGCTGCCTGGAGTTGATGAATCGTAACAGAGTAAGGCAACCCAACATCTACTGAGGCCATGGTTAGGGGCCTCCCCCGGCCAGAGGATATAATATTTAAAGGGAAAAAAATTGCTATTGCTTCTGGGTGAAATATGCTGATAATCACAGGAATGGAGAGCTTGAAACCATAATCATAATCATCTGTGGTCTTTGAGTGTGTAGACCTGGCCTAAGCTTAAATTTAAACCCACGGTGATGTTAAAAGCTCCACGAATAGTTCATTTCCCAACAAAACTGCCATACAGGGAGGCAAATAATTTAAGTAGGGACAATGCTTCACCAGTGTGCACATATTAAAAGTTGAAAATCACAACCCAGGGAAAGCCAAAGAGAGAGAAGGGAAAACAAACTTTTGTTGCATTTCTTCCAGCTGGAAAGATCGGCCCGTTCCGAAGCTGTCCACAGTCTCCCGGCCAGAGCCCTCTTCTCCCTCTGAGCCGGGGCGTCAGAGGGGGTGACTGTCACAGATGGCGTGTCGAGATGGAAACCTCTCCTTGGAGGTGCAGAGGGAGAAATTTAGAGGGAGAGAGACCCAGCCACAATCCACAATTGGAAATTTACTCTACACATGAGATTGATGGAAGTGAGGTCTCATTTCTAACCCCGGGAGCACTTTAGCACTTTCACAGGACATTATGTTTTCTGAGTGTTCCCCCCAGAATCAATGTATGGGTTATAGATTATTGATCACTAAGGACCCAGACCACAGCCCCTCTTTCAATGTCAGAATGAGAGCTATTGTTCTCCTTCCCGGGCTTCTAACCATGAGTCATCATACATTTTCAGACACAGAACAGTTATTCAGTCAAGTTATCCTACCCAAGCTTATCAAGAATTTAAACGGAAAAATATGTACATGTGTCTTCTTGTGGCAGCATGCTATAGATACATGGGGAAAGTCAGGAAAAACGCTATTGGTCCAAGAGCAAACCCAGAACCATTGGATTGTGATTCTCTCCCTAATACACAGCGGTTTCGACAAGACTAATATCGCCATCCTGTGAACCTGCCAGCAGATAGAAGTTACTATATTATTGTGGTCTGTTTCTGAGGACAAATAAAGTATGCCGCTCTTTAGTGTTTTGTAGAGCACGCCACGCTCTAGACAGAAGTGTTTCAAGTCAACACAATATGAAAAAATTCAAAATAAAATGAAAAGTGTCTGAAAACAAACCAACATAAATATACAGCAGTCCTGTTAATTATGATTATTTATGATCCTAAGAACTGGCATCATTACTGTGGTTTCCTTTCCAAAATCTCACAAACTTGTTACTATACAGCAGTTTCAGAGTTCTATAGGCTTAAAAAGGTGGAGTGCTGGAGGCGGAAGTCATTGGGGGCAGGGATCACGTGTGTCCCAGCTGCCGGGGCCGGCTTGTACACGTGCATGCGTGTGTGATGCTGACACACAATAAAACCCGCTCAGACCTTCCAGCACCCCCCAACATTAAACTGCTGGTAATGCGTTACAGATGTCTCTGATGAGCACCGCCAATCTATTAAACAAAGTGCTCCAGTCGCCGGCAAGGGGCCTGAAGAATGATCTAGAAATCCACCCCCTTGGGGGAAACAGCCTATGGAACATCACCGACAACACTGAATATTTCATCAGGGATGACAGGACTTTTCTCTTCCCGGTCCCCCCCCACCTCCTCCATCACCCTGCCTGCCACGTCTCCCCCACCCTTGCCAATTTTTTCTGCACTCACTTGACAACTAGTCACGGCCACATCACCGCCGTCCTGCTGTCCTTGCAAGCTGACCTCTGTAATGTGTGGTGCCCAGTGGTCATGCTGTCCTCGTCTCTCTCCAACCACATCTGACAGGAGACGAGGCGATCACAGCAGCGGCTCCTGGCACCTGAGACGCCCTGGGACTACACAGGTAAAGCAGGGAGTCCGTGTTGTCTCCGGACCACCAACAGAGGGAAAGACATGACATCTCCAGCCAGGAGCCCACGTCCGAATATTCAAAAGGTTCATCATGCGGGTGATGAAGGCGGCCCTCCCAGCCTCCCAGGATGAGGTGTACGTGAGGCAGGAGGGGGGTCTGGAAGGAGCACCTGGCCCTGTCCTCAATCAGGGGCAAAGAATAGCGCAGGCGTTAAAAGGACAGCGCTGGCAAGTCCAGACAGTGGTGTGGGAGCCCTGGGAGCCCCTCCCAGGCAGGCTCCAGACCCCAGAGATGCATGTAGCCATGTGGGCAGCTCAGGGCCACACCTGCCCACTGACCATACCCAAGGAGACAAAGAGGGGAAATCGCTCCTTAAAAAATGAGATGGTGGTCTTTTGAGTCGCTATATTCTCTTGCAACTCCTTTTGGGCGAAGTGTCGGAGTGCAGAAAAACATGAAGTATGTTGACTGAAATAAATACTTTCATGGAAAACAGAGAGCCCTGGGGAGTATTCTGAGACTTGAAGCACGCCATACTATTTTAAGCAGATGACAGTAATGTCATCGTCTGAGAGGTTAGGGTGTTTTCTCTAGACTTGCAAGAGGAGAGAGTAAGTTTGCTTTGAATAAAGTGAAGAAACACACTTTCCAGTTGCACGGATCACTCACAGGCTGCTGGGACATGTGCCCCGCTCTCCACCTTTGACGGAATTAACCAGTCCTATTAGAGAGAGAGTGTTTGCTGGCTTCAAGCAGAAAACCAAATAGAGTACAAACACGCTCTTCAAATCACTCTAGTTTTTCCAACTTTCATTACACCACCCGCATAAACACACCTGAAAGCTGTTTGTTCAAAAGCCTGTCTCAGCATCCGCTGTGGTTCTTGTGGACCGAGGTCTGGGGCAAGCGCAGACTGCACATCGTATCTAACCCTGAGCTTAAAGCTTACTGCAGGCCACCCCGCTCCTTATTTTCCTTTCCTGCCTTGGTCGTACTGAATCGTCAATGAAAATAGAAAGCACCTTGTTGCTATCTACTAAAACCATGGACACTGATGAAAATCTTTCCTTTTTACACAGCAGTAGACTATACACAAAGGAGGCTTGCAGGAATCTTGTTAGAAGACCTTACTAAGACCACGTCTGCTTTACACACAAGCTTCTTGCCCCTTCACGTCATTCTGTACCTGTCTGAGAATGGCTCTAGGGAGGCTGGAACCAGACAGGTGGCAGCCCCGTTCTCTCAGGTCCCGTGCTGAGGTCAGACACCCCTCCTGCTCCCGGAGCTGGAGAGGGTGAGAATACTCACGTCTCCACCTCCCACCTTCCGCGTACAGGTGTAACTCGTCCCATAGGGAGAAAGTACGTCCACTCCTGCAGCCCTGAAGCAGCGCCTGGCGACACCAGGAGCAGAGGGAAAGCAAAGGGAGGTGACTGGGCTGGGCCCCTCGAGCCTCTGAGCTCAGGAGCACCCGGACAACGATGGGGACAGGTGGGCAGCGGTCCGGGAGGCCTCCTCTACCAGCAAAAACTGCTGCCACTGCTGCTGCATGAGAATCTGAAATCTTTGGGGCAGAACAGAGCTTGAATGTCCTTGAGGACCCCTCCCCAGTTGAGCACCACCAATCTCCCTCTTTGGGTGCATCCAGGTCCCTGGACCCCATTCCTACCCAAGCCAGCCCAACCCCCTTCCTTGGCTGATGGACCAGTCCCTCAATCAGAGCCCCTCTGGTGGGTGTCCCTCCAGCCTTGGGATGAATCTCTCTCTCTTCCCTGGAGCACCAGGTGACGCGGTCATCTACAGGAACCATATTATGAACTATGAATGTTTATGACTGCTAGGACCTCACTCCATGCGCCTAGCGGCTGGCTCTAACAGGGACAGTGGCGGGGGGACTCGAGACCCAGCGAGGGCACTGCACATTCTGACCTCCTCTCCCTGAGGCAGGAAAGACGGGGCCCTGCCCAAGGACAGCCTCCTCGTGTATAGGCGTTAAGCAGAAGGTAAACCACCTCCTTGTTTTGCACTTACTGAGGCCACGACACATGGAGGAATGGCATCTAAAACAGAAACTTTGTAGCATCTGAACAAGAAACTCTGATCTTGCAAAACCCTGGAGCATCGCAATAAAATGCACAGGTTGCTGATGACCCTGTACAACCTTCCACGTATGGGGCTCTCGACCCGCAAAGGGAAAATTAAGGGAAAACAGCTCTTAGAGCGCATGTACGGTGGCTTCAGGAGACAAATGCACAGGACCAGGAACTGAAGCAACCTGGTGCCATCCAGGCCACACCTCAGCCCTCCCCTCAATGAATATTCCACCCCCTAATCAAAAAGACCCCCACCCATTCAAAGGGCTGAAAATAAGATAAAAAGGGGATCAAAACACCCTCACTCGCCAGGCCGCCCGCACTCCTCTTTGAGTGTGTGCTTTCGCTTTTGCCTCAGTAAACTGCTTCTTTGTTCTCTTCGCTCCTCAGCCTAAGTGGGTTTTTCTTCCTTTTTTTCTTTTGTGTGTGTGTGTGTCCAAACTCCTTTTGGACAAGTTGAACAAGAGCCTGGACTTCTGATAAAGCTTTTCTGGTATCACCCCCAGGAAGCTCATTCTGGGGCGACACTCACCAAGTAGGTCGAAAGTGGGCGGAACCATTAGAAACATCCCATATTTGCTTTTTTTAATTTTTCTTTCTTTTCTTTTTGTTTTGGTTGGTTGGTTGGTTTGGGGTGGTGTTTCTGTGGCCTGAGTTTATAGAGTCAGTAGTGCATAAGTTGTAGCTATTTGCATGTCACAAGCCCCCTCCGCATTCCCTCACACCCTGTGAAGCACACCCATGGATGGGGGAAATGCAACTGGGAAGGTCTAAAGCAGGTTTCCTCAACCTCGGCACCACTGACATTTCGGCCCAGATGATTCCTTGTGTGGAGCTGCTCTGTGCACCGCAGCTTCCTTCTTAAGCAGCATCCCCAGCCTCTGCCCTCTAGATGACAGCCGCATTCAGTTCCCAATTGTGACAACCAAAAATGTCTCCGGAAAATATCAACTGTCCCGTGGGGGGGTGCCAAATGACACCTGTTTGAGAACCACTGGTTTAAAGGATTTGCTAACGTGCAATCAGGACTAGAACCCAGATGGATGAGGCTAAGCGCTTGTCCTTCCCACGCTGCCCTGGGGGAGGGGCAGGGGCAGGGTTTAGCCTCCAGGCACTGGCACACCCACCCCACTCTCCATCCTGGCCTCCACCACTCTGACGCCACTCAAGACCCATAACCCCCAACCACAGAAATAGGATTTTCCTCTGAAGGAAGCTTACCTCTCAGCAAGCAGTGAAAGAATGAGACAAAGGCGGTGGTAACCTACCTGGTGTCTTTAAAGCTGGGTCCCATGCTTTTGCAGTGTGCCAGGATGACGTGGCCTGAGTGGTAATGACTTCAGGGTACAGCGTCACCCTGCTGCTGCGTGGACTTCTGCTCCCCACCCACGAGGTGGTGACGGTGCCTTGTGCACACAGCCAGGTCGTCAAGCCAGGACGGGACACTCCTCAGAGCTGGAGTCCACAGGACCCTCCCTGTGCTGCCTAGCCTGGGTCCCAGTGGGCCTCCAGGAAGGTGCACCTCCTCCAGTCTAGAGCAGAGGAGAGTTTCAGACTGATCTGTAAAAGAAAATCCACACCCAGCCCGAGACTTCAGCCCCAAATCTCTCACCAGGTTGTAGGAGCAGCTCTCACCCCTGGCCAGCCAGATCCCAGATTGGGCCACCAGCTTCAGGGAGGCCAACTGCCCCGGTTCCCCCAGAGAATGCTCTGCTCCCAGCCCAGAGTGCCACCTGTGGCACTTCTCCCCGTGCACGGCCGTGAGATGGACTTTTACCCCGGTTATTCAGAGCATCCTCCTGGAGCATGTACCAGTCTGAGCACATGGCTTCTACCAGAAGGTTGAACTACAAGACAAATGTGAGAAGCAACACACCTCTAAGGCTTGCGCTGGTGGAGAAAGCAGCTCACCTAGGCCTCTCTGAGGGGGGACAGTGGGACAGAGACACCGAGGACAAGGCAGCCAGCCACCTCCAGACAGGGACGTGAGCAGGTACAAGGGTCCTGGGGCAGGACGGAGAGCTGTGTGTTCAAAGCACAGAAGGAAGATCCTGTGGCTGAAGTAGAGACAGGGGTAAACCAGATCATCACATGTGGCCTTGCAGGCTATGGTCAAGAGGAGATGTCTTATTTTAAATGAATCAAAAGTCATCGCAAGGGTTTGAGCAGGCGAGCAGGACGCTCTGTTGCCAAAAAGACCTTTTGGTCTCCGATGGGCAAAAGGACTGTGGGAAAGAGCAGGTGCAAGGTGACTGGTCCCAGATGAGCGACGACAGCACCTTAGGTACCAGGGGAGGTGGAGAGATGTGAGCATAATAGGGATGCACTTGGAGAGTAGGATACCTGTATGGGGCAGGAGGTGGGGGCTTTGCAGAAGACGGATGGGTTAAGGGTGGTGCTGCAGTCTGCCACAGTGATGCTGTATGAAAAATGCCCAAACTCAGGAGCTTGAGACAGTAAGCATTTATTTAGCTAACAAGTCTGAGCTGGGCAATTTAGGCTGAGCTTTGCAGGACGGTTCTTCCTGTCTTAACAGGGCTCGCTCTCACATTTGGTGGTCAGTTGGCTATTGGCTGGGCAAGCGGGCCACCTGCCTCTCCTCCCCCAGCAGACTAGCCCAGGCATGGCCTCGTGGTGAAGATCAAGGCAGAAGCGTGGACGAGCCCAATCGAAAAACGTCTTCACACCTCTGCTTCTGTCTTGTTTGTTAACACCCTTTGGTGGGAGCAAGTGGAAACAGCAGCACCCCAGAGATAGATGGCAAAGGGTGAGGACTTAGGCCACTTCTGCAATCGGTCTGCCATGGATGGCCCTAGGTGTTTGACTGGCATAACTGAACAGCTAGAGCTGCCTTTTACTGACCTGGGGCAGACTGAGGGAGGAATATACTGGGGATTTCAGGGATCAAGAATTCTGCTTTGGCTTAGGGATACGTCGGGCAGCTGTAAGTTCCTAAAGCACTCAGTGAGGGCTCATGGGAGCTGCCCAATGCCAGATGGGTAATTCAATTCTCATTTTAAACAAAATTCACCAAGTCGGAGGTTCAAAGCCCCAAGGCCACACAACCTACTGATGATGCCAATGAGCCTGCTTTGGAGAGACAGGCCTCCTCCAGCCTCTGTGTCCACCATTCTGTCTCCGCTGCGGAATGATAGAAAACCTTCGCCGAGAGACTCTAATTTTATGCTGCTCGTTAACTAAGAATATTTCTCTCCAGAGATTTATTACATTAATGAGCTCTGAAATTACTCATAGCAATTAAGTATATTGTTTTTAAACTCTTTAGAAATCATCAAAACACACTCTAGAAATCATCAAATAAGGGGTGCAGTTGGTGCCCAGACAAACCCAGCCGGCTCTCTCCCTGCTGCCTTTGAGTTTCTGGCCCCCGGCTCCCAAGGCAGATGTGTACCTGCCCAGCTGAGAGAACTTCCACGTCCCATAAGTAGCGGAACTTTCTTTCTGGAGAGAGGACTGGACACTGCGTCCGAGCGGCCAGGTCTCAGACAGATCTGTTCCCGGGGCCAGTATGAGAGCCAGGGCTTGTCCTGCAAACTGCCCCCCCCGCTCACACACAAGAAGCAGAATGAAAGCTGAAGGCCTCACATCCGGGTTAAGAAGGCCCCTCATTCGCAACAGCTGAGTGTCACCACTTCTGCAATTCTTTTGCCTCATCTAACACAGACCTGTAGGAGCCATGGCCCCCCGATCACCCATGGCATGAACCCTTTAGAGCAGTCGCCTTGGCTCTTCAGATGAGGTCCTTGAATTACACACACGGCTCACACCTCCTTGACAAGTCTCCATCATCACATTCACCTACACAAGCCACTTCCCAGGTCAGATGGAAAAGGGCAGGAGCTAAGAGAAGCCCTTAGGTTTCAAGCTGTCCGGACTCGAACACAGACTGTGACTCTCAGTAGCCGTTGCATATAAGGACTCTATTAATACAGCGGACGGCACAGAACTTGGTCCTCCTAAACACCCAGGAACGCCTTGTAACGATAGCTCAACAATTTGCCGACATTCTCTAACTTACTTCTCACAGCTATGAGGTGGGAGCCATTATTTTTCCCCATTTTACAAATAAGGAAACTGAGACACACAGAAGGGAAGTTATTTGCCCAAGTCAGCTGTAGCCCTGGGTTTTGTGTAGGCTTGGGGGTCCTCTCTCCACACAGGGAGGCTGCCCCTATGTGGACAGTGTCATGGGCTTCCTGTCGGGTTCAGACGATGGGAACCCCTGTAAGAGGGCAGAGAGGGGGAGGACACTTGGGGGTATTCATTCTCCCAGCTCCCTCCTGGTGGGGACACTCCTTACTAGGGACTGTCTCCCTGCTTTTCTCTGTCTTCAGGCTCCAAGCTGCTCTGTCCCCCAACACTCAGGTCTGGGCTTCCTCACTCCCACCCCCACAGACTCCTAAGCCCCACCTTCTCCTTTGCAAATTGTCCTTTCATTAAACTCCCCTAATTTGCACCCTCTGAGTGAGCCATCTGTCTCCTGCTGGGCCCCAAACCCCCAAGTGTATATTCTAAGCATTACCCTGCCCTGCCTGTGTCCTGGGCCCCAGAAAAACAAGACTTCTGACGGGGGGGAAAACAAAATCATCTGTACCTTTTTCACTTTTGAGGCTACAGTGAAGACCAGGAAGGTCCTAACACTCTGAGCCCTTTGGCTGGGCTCCCGGCTTGCTGGTGGATGATGGGGGCCAGAGGAGCCCTGTCACGGCCACCAGCATGAACCCCGGTGGTCCACAGACACTGGCAGAGCCCTGGCTACTGAAATGCAGCTGAGAATAGTCCCAGAAGCTCTGCTCAGCTCTGCTGTAAGCTGTGTGGTCCAGGAAGAAGGCCAACACCGTGTACAAAGGATAAGGGGAGACCCAAAGCCCCAGAGCTGGGGAATAACTGACCAGCGAAGCTCTTCCTGGAAGCCCACCTGCTGGGAAATTAGCTGACCTTTCAGAGCCTCCAAGTCCCAAATTCAGCTGAGCGCAGCCTTGGTCATTCTAGACCCGGGATGGCCGGAAGGCACTGGGCTTGGAAGGGGAGAGCCTCTCCCTCTTACTCTCCTGCAGACCCCTACCACTGGGGTGAAGGCTCTGCCCTGGAGCTTATGAGGATAGCTGTGTCCTGAGTGACTGGGGTCACAGGACAGGGGAGTGGAATGGGAGTGACTCCAACTATTTTCTTTGTGTCTTTGCTTCCCCCCGCCCCCATCACCTTCTGGCACCAACCACACCCATCTTCAGGTAGACATAAAATGCCTTGATGCATGTCCATTAGTTTCTGGCACCATTAAGGGCCCAGATCAAATCCATTTGCCTCCATGGAGCTGGGCAAGGGAATCCTCGCTGAGTCCACTCAGACTTGCTAAAATGCCTCTTGCTGCATCGCCCACCCAGCAGAAGCTCCACGAAGAAGAAACAAAGCCTTCATACTCTCACATGTACTCATCCACCTTCTAATGCCTGCAGGCCTGGACACAGCTCACTTTCCAGAAATTCCAAATAGCAGTCAAAACAAAGAAAGGATATTGCAGAATACTTGGGCTAGAAGGGGCATCAGAGACCATCTGTGCCATTTTACAGATGGGAAAACTGACACACCCCAGGGGAAAGGGCTCAGACAAAAAGTCTAGATTCAAAGCCAGGAGGTCCGACCCCCAACCCAGGGCTCCCTGTGCTGTTTCAGACCCACTGCAGCCTGGCTGCATCCACTTCCATCTCTAAATTGCCCCAGCGCCCTGCTTGGACCCCTGGGAAGAGCCAACCCGAGGAGGGCCAATACCATCTGGCCTCTGAGAGTTTGGGGAAGGCACTCTTTAGCACTAGATGCCCAGTTGCACTGGGGCTTTCTTTAAGTTGACTAATAATCAATGTTTTCTGCCACTGTTGCCTCAAGGATTATAACCCAGGGCCAGGGTGGCACACCATTTGTCTGCCTTGGAAGCGTGGTAAAGGTAGACAATGGTTCTCTTTAAAAAAGTATCCGTTGAAAGTTAAAACATCCTAGGAGTTTAGTGCCGAATGTGTAGATTACAGCTCTTCCCACTCTCTGGGAAGCTCTGGGCAAATAAATTGCAATGGTATTAATGTCCCTACAGATTCATGTAGAATAAAGCAATCACATTGAACCACCCTAAAAGAAATTAACAAAAGAGGATGATCGGGGCTTGGTGGAGTGTGTCCTGAGGGTTACGACAGGGTGTCCCTGAGTCCCAGGCTTGGGAAGATCTGTTTGGGAGGGAGTCATTTTCCAGTTTTCAAAATGAGACTTTCATTTTTCAGGGAATTACAAAACACCAACTCCATCAAGGAGGCTAAGTACCTATTCAGAGAGCTCCCACTGGAAGCACAGGGCAAATCATCGCATCCCAAACTCTGAAGAGCAATAAACGTAGTCTGTGAACAGCGTCCAGTGCAGCCAGGCCAGGAGACGCAATTGAGGAAAAGAGGGCCTCGTCCATCCTCAGGCTCACTCCAGCCCTCTGCCCAGTTCCCTCATGGCCACAAAAACCAAGATCCTGAACGGCATCCATCCGCCTCCCCAGTCACCTTCCCTCCCCCACTCCGGCCACACCTCCCACCTCAGAGCAGGTGTGGCTTTATTGAGAAGATCCTTCGATGAAGCCAAAGAGCTCAAACCAAGCAGGACCAAGGATCAAAACGGGGGACGACTCAGACACAAATGACCAGAATTGGCTCGAGTGACGCGTCCAGTGGAGCCCTCTGCTAAAAGGAGATCACAATGGCGCCACAGGCAGACCCTTAGCCACGGCCAGGCTCACGGGCACCATGATACAACAGAAATAAAAGTAAATTATATCACTTGTCATCATTAAGAAAAATTTTCGTCTCCGTTCTTCATTCGAAAAGCACTATATTTAATGAATGAGTACTGAGTCATGACATGTAAATGACTAAAATATAGGAATTATACTGAGGTCAACTAACGTATTCTTTTTTTTTTTTTTAACATCTTTATTGGAGTGTAATTGCTTTACAGTGGTGTGAACTAACGTATTCTTAAACCATGAAATTAAGGAACCTATTCATGCCTGTTCACGGTGCCACCCCCAGCCTCTGCAAGGCTGCCCCTGAGCACGGGGGAATGGTGGACAGTTCTACAAGAAGCAGACCAAGCTTCCGTGGAAACTCTCCCATGACCAAAATGAAGAAATCTTGCTTACCTGTTTGCCCAGGTTCTGCAAGCCTGGGAAGGCTATGCATGTCCGACGAAGGCATGGCTGGTCTCATGCAAGGCAAGCCCCATTCCAAAGAGCATCTTGTAGATTTATCACTCATGGGAGGTGGGACATTGGCTCCAGTGGTTCTTCCAAAATGGCGGCCCACACACACTGTACATCAGGAGAACATCTCTTTCTCAACTGCATTAATTTCCTCTAATTTTCTCCGAGAAAATTAAGATGACTCAGAGTCTGAACTCTGCAAAAATCTGGATAAGAGATGGCAGAGAAAAGAGATGCTGAGATCCACCAGGAAACCTGAGATGAGAAAAGTTAAGGTGGGGAACCATCTTCCAAGGACTCGACACTTTCAGGCTAAAGTGGGCAGGTTTTGGTTTTTCCACCCTGCAGCCATCTTCAATTTTTTTGGTAAAACAATACTCCAAATTTCCTTGGATGAAAGACTCCCTTCTTTTCTCAGTCATGAAGTTTGGGTGGGGTTTACCCTACATGCAGCACCACGGTTGGACGCTAAGTGTCCTAAGTCCATCAATATGTGACCTTACCCTGACCACAGGAATTAATGACCCAGTTCTGGCCAAACAGTTGATGATTATGTATAGATACAAAGCTTTTGATGTCAGAAACATTTGCATTCATGAAAGGAGGGCTTCGGGCTATTGGGGGGCGGGGAGGTAATATTGTGTGGAAGCTGACAAGGAAACCAATACCAAGAGGGCCCTTGATGATGTCCTATAGTCTGCTGGATCAAACCTTACCTGAAGGAGACCTGACTTGGAACTTTTGTTTACAGAGACCAAAACGTTTTCCCTCTCATTTAATCCAGCGAGAGTTGGGTGGTTTTCGTGACATGCAGTGCTCCCTGAATGTGGAAGTTCCATTCTAGAATCCTGTGTCCTAGAGCACAGAGAGGCTTTCTGAACCCTCCCTCCCTCCAACACCTAAAGATGCCTGGACTCCAAGAAAGTGTTTCACAGGACTGATAACAACAGCAAAGAAAGGCAGCTGTGTTAGTACCAAGGTCAGGGAGCCCATGGTTTTCCCAAGAGCTGGGGGTAAGGGCTGACAGCCATCCAGGACTAACCACCCACCCCTCATTGTTTGTGGCTGACCTCTGTTCTTATTCATCAAATCCAGACCGTCTCAGTCTTTAATATTTGGAAATTACCCCTGCTTTGAACTGTCCAAATCCATTGCTGATTAAGGCCCCCTACCAACCAGGTTCACTAGCTTCTCAGAGATTCTGGAAGCACGTGAGGAAGAAACATGTTTAAATGCCCCCACCCAAGTTCTCCATTAAGGGATCACATAGCTCTCTCTGAATTTGATCACATGCTATAGGCTGCTACAGTCTTGTGTAAAATTGAAGGCTTACAAAAAGGGGAAGGAGAAAAATGTGTTCGAGGAGCCCATATTCTCACTGAGACTGAAGCCTGGCGGCAGAAAAGAGAGGTCCAGGCAGACTGCACTTTTCTTTCTCTCTTTCCAGCACTCAGATCAGGGTATAAACATGGAATTTCAAGCTATGCATGGGTGGAAAGGACCTTAGATGTCACCTATTCTGACCCCTCATTTAATGTTTATTTCCTCCCCAAGCTCTCCTACAAGTGGCCACATAGCCTGTGTTGAATACCTCTGGTGATGGGAAACTCACTCCCCACTTCCTATGGAGGCAATACCATTTGGGGTCAGTGCTGAAAGTCTCAAGTTTTCCCTTGTTCTGGTTACATATTCACCTTTCTGAAGTTCTCAGCCCTCAGAGCTGCTCAGAACTCACTGCCTCCTCTTCCCCTGGAAGCTCTTCAAATACAGAAAGCCAGAAGAAATGGTTCCCTGGGCGTTTATATGTCTGAGTTGAATGTTTCCTATTCACTCCTCATATAGCCTTGGCCCTATACATCTACACCTGTCCCAATCTTTACTGACCACAATATTTTCCAACGTGGTCTGGTCAGCATAGTAGGACAGAGCTCCCTCCCATCACCTCCATTGTTCTTTATGCTCTACTCCCATTAATGCAACCACAATTGCACTGTGGTTGGAGAGACCTATAGCGGGGTCAGAGCAACGGAATCTCCCTCCTCATTTTTCAACAGAGGTAACATATGTCCTGCTAATAATTTTCAAAATGCTGTCAATGACAGTAAAACCTTGTTCCTTGCTTTATTCTACTTTCGTAATGTCCGCTGCCCCCAGCTTCTTGGGCTGGCAAGGGAGCACAGGGCAAGGTAAGGGCGCACCAGCACCCAGGTGGCAGGGGCAGGGGAGTGTTTCTCCGCTTTGGAGATGAATGTGTAAGTAAAAGTGAAGGCTACCAAATTGAACCTGATCTATGTCGGCCACATATTGTTAATTGTCACCCAGCTATTTTGCTGCTCTAGTCACATGGTGGGGTGACAGCCACAGACATTGATGGATTCTGACCCAGACCAGAAATCTGGTTTCTCAAAAAGAGAGATAGGAAAAGGCAGAGGACACAAAGTTAACGCCCAGTGGGAGGAGGAGAGGATGGGACTGGGGGTGTCTCTGACAGCTCAAGCTGAGGAGGAAAATTAGAAAAGAAAGCCGACCCCACCACCATATGTGGCGAAGCTGGCCAGGACAGCTGGAAGAAATATCGCCCGACCCGAGTCCCTGGCCAGGATTGTGATACATGCCTGCATACGGCTATCAATAACCCTGCATGATTAATGTTAATGATTTATGTTAATTTTGCCATAAGCTTTTTTTGTGCCAGTGCTGAACTTAAGGATGTCAAATCATTCCTTAGGAGGTTGTTAGATATTTTTAAAAGCAAAGTCTAAAATCTAACGGCTGACATTCCATAGATCAGGGCCCCAGCCTCCCCAGCATTCTCTGGAAGACAAGGGTCACCATCCCCCATGTAATTGCCTCTCATTCAGCAATAAGTCCTTGGAAAAGGATTCAGCATCCCAGGAAGGATGGCTTCTCAGGGTCTCCAGGTTCCCCTTTGTTGGGGGGTGGAGGTATGGATTTCAGAGCAGCTAAGAAGGCCAAGTCCATCCCTGGCACCCCAGCTGCCGTCCATGGGCCACCGTTCACCCCAGAGGTAGAGCAGGCAGACGGGCTCAGCAGGCCTCATCCCGGGTGGTGGTCACTGAGCAGTCACTGTACTTTGGGGAGTGGTATGTCAACAGGGCAGGGGAAATGCCCAGCCCACGTCGCAGGAACGCTGAGGGGTTCAAACACAGCACCACCATGGAAGCGCTTTGTTCACCGTGATCCTCCAACACACCACGTCCTTCTGTCTCCAAGGAGGCTCCGAGTCCCACTTGCTTTCCCAGGACTCAGGTGTGGGCGCTGGAGGTGCAGGCAAATGTGGCTCTGCAGGCGGTCACCTGCCCACCTCACTCTGTCCACACATCAGTCATTGATCCAGGCCCCTTTGATACCTCCTCCGTTAACTCCCAGACACTGGGGACAACCTCTGTGTAGCCGGCCCTGCACAAGGTGAACAGGAAAGGTGGGGCGGGCGGACAGCAACTTGAATCTCTCAGGCAGGGGAAACGCATCCCTCGAAACCGACCAAACGGCAGAGCATAACGCCCGGTGGTGAGGAGGCAGCGAAAGGAGTTGACCAGAGGGTGTCAACTGCTAAGCCAGCGCAGAGCCACTGGACGTGGCAACCGTCCGTCGGCGCGGTCTCCTCAGTCCAGGAGCTCAGATCTTACACGCTGCCCTGTCTGCCCTGAGCCCAGCTGTGCATCGCACCCCCAGAGGCTGGTACCATTCTCTGCAGCCCACCTCCAGCCATCAGAGTTCCCTCCAGGGCCCATCGACAGCTCAGGGGACAGTAGCTTCTTCCGCCTGTAAACCAGTCACCCTATCAGGGGCTGCCGCCCTTCACATTCTCCCCTATCAGAGCCCCAATCCAAGCCAGCACCCAGCTAAACCAAAAGCTGGCGGGGTGGGAGGGGAAATGACACAAGGGGGTTGTAAAGCCCAGATCCTTTCTATCCCCGCCCCACACCATCTCTTGTTAGAAATTCATTATCTATAGCTTAAAAGCAACAATTTCTCTATGGGTTTGTACCAAAAAAGGAAATATGCTCTCTGCTTTCCTGGCTCCCTGTGATGGGGCTCCACTAAACCGGCTTGGTCTGGGCAGTACGGCGCACACCTGTCAAAACGTATGGCCCACGCCATTTATCAAATAATCTGCTCCAAGAACAGATAGGCGCTATCAGCAATCTGGTATTGATCTGAACAGGCCCCTGCTATTGTTCATCCCTGCAACCCGAATGGCAGCAGGAATTAATGAAAGAAACAAAACAATGCATACCAATCACTCAGCCGCGCAACTTGGTGTGCCGCTCTCATTAAGTTGGGCAAAGTTTCCCCAGCTAATCCAAAAGCTTGCTCAGGAGAGGTGGTCCCAGGAGGCCAACCCTTTGATCTGCCCATGGACCCTCCAGCTGCTGCCTTCTCCCTCTTCCCAACAGCCATGGGGCCCTTGAGTGTTAATGCTCCTACATCTTTGGAACCTATGGAAATAGGCACCCGACTGGCATGAGAATCCCACCTGGGTGCAGAAGCAGCTCTCCCGGGGTCTGGGAGGAGATGGCCTTTCTCTGACTGCCCCATGTGGTTGTGTTTAAGCTGCCCTGGCCTGGGCCTTCTCCCTCGTGGAGTCTGTTTACCTTCCAGGAGCGCAGACTCCAACTGGAGACAACACCCGTGGGCCACCAGAGGGAGGCTGGGCACCTCAGCGGGGAAAGAGATAAAAACCCAGCCCCTCCCCACAAGGGAAGAGCCCACAGAGAGAAGCCCACCAACCTCCGTCTCTGTCCCCCATACACAGAGACACTGCTGCCTCACGGTCGCTGCATCCACACCAGAGCAGCCTTCAAGGCTCAGCTTAAATGGCACCTCCCGAAGCCTTTCCCGATCCCTCCAGCCAGACCTGATCTCTCCCTCCACGGAGCATTCCTCATGCTTCACCTGGGCTGTAACAGATAATAAACTTTGTGTTTCATCCATCCTACAAATTCAGAAGGAGGAGGGAGACAAAACAAGCACATAGTTACGAGTCCTGCCTTCTGACGGAGGAACGTTGATGCAGTCATCTCTGTGGTCCTGCATAGCACCTAACACTATCAACAACTGGATGGTTGGATGGATGGATGGATGGATGGATGGATGGATGGATGGATGGATGAATGGATGGTTAGACAGACTGATGGATGGATGGATGGTTGGATGGATGGGTGGGTGGATGGACACATGGATGAACAGACGGATGGATGGATAAGTGGATGGATGGGTGGACAGTTAGGTAGATGGGTGAGTGATGGGGAGATGGGTGGATGAATCTGAATCAAGTGGGACAAGAGCTCCAGAGTCCCTTGGCAGTGAGCCCCCACCTGATAGCGTCCCGATGATGGCCAGCACTCTGGTTTCACTTTCCTTCTCAAAGTGCAGAGTATCTCCTCACACTCTACCCAGGAGCCTAGGAGCTTTCTGGCCCTGACGGAGCAAAGAGACCCTGAGGCCCAGGGAGGATGAGCATTTGCCTTGGATCACAGAGAACCAGGCTTCAAACAGCAGACCTCCTGAAAGGAAAGAAGCTTGCTCACCGTCTGGTCTATAGCAGACTCCTATTTACCCTGGCTCCCGGGTCAGGAAGTCTCCAAGGCCAGGGTGGGACCCAACCACTGCCCCAGACCAGGCAAGCCAGCGACTGCTACACCTGAGTGCCCCACAGTCCTGCTCCCCTCGAAAGGCCCCTGCAGGGCTGGCTTGAGTGTCTGGGCAGGGGGTGTATGGGGCTGTCTGTTTGTCCCTCATGCTGCAAACACTGAGGCCTTCCCTCCTCAGAGGCCTCATCCTTGGCTTGGAGAAACCTCAGCAGAAAAGCCACCAAGAAGTGAGCTTTCCGCTCAGCTCCAGGCTGATCAGGAACGGTAGCTCACCCCGGGTCCAGGAGATGAAGCAGGAACACTACATGCTGCTGACCGAGGCCTCGCTCAGCTGCACAGGGCCTCTGGGGGTGGGGCAAGAGACAGTTCCAGTCTGGCAAAGCAGCGACCAAGGTGTTGGGCCGGGCCAGCCAGGCATGCGACATGCAATTCTCTGAGGACGGACGGCAGGTCTCCACCCGGACAGGACACGTGAAGCTCGGCCCAGGTGTGGGGGCCGTTCCGCCTTCACCACTGCCCTGAGACTCCCTGCAGCATCACCCGGACACGGGACCCTCCTCGAGGGCCACATCACACATCTGCCGAGCAGGGAGGCAAGGGCAGAAGCAGCTCCTGTTTCCAGCTAAGGAAGACAAGTGTGGATGATGAGGGTGACTGGGCACTTGGCTGGGAAGGGATAGGAAGGGGGAGGACATCAGAGAGTGACAGGAGAATAAAGCCCTGGTTCCTGCCCTTAGGGACCCCGGAATAGAGCTGGGAAGGAGAGCGGTGAGATTAGACAGTGAAACCAGGAAACTGAACCCCAGCTCGGTTCATCTCAGGAGCATCTCTTCTTCAGGAATTCCAGGGATGTCAGAATATTGGGTGAGATTCCCCAAATGCCTCCTTCCTGAACTTCCAAATACCTCCTGAAGGAGCTTCAGAAGGCAGAGAGGGGGCCTCACAAGGAGGGGATGCCCCACACAGGCAGAAGCAGAGAAAGGTGTATGGGGAGGAAGACAGTGACCATTTCCAAGGAATCCCATCACATTCCAAGGACGGGTGAGTGGGAAAGGCCGTGGTGTGAGGTCCAGGCCCCGGCAGCACAGCAGCCCGCGTCCTAGTCAGCGCTCGAAGCATCAGGGCTCTCACTGCGAGGACCCCATCTGAGTCCGCCTCTAATTGCACTGGAGCCGTCAGTGGGAAAGCCAGCGCAAAGCAATGCGGCTCAGTGTTCCGGAGAAAGACACTAGGCCAGGTCCCCATGCTGTCCTCAGCCGCTGAGGGCTGACACCATTAGCACGTCCTGGCCATGCAGTGACTTATGTCAGCTATGGAAGCAGAGGCCGTGGAAATGGGACAGGCCACCTTGCTCCAGGACTCCACGGGACACTGTGGGTTTGGACCACTCATGTTGACCCAGGTGACGGCTCTGCCAACCCCCTGCCCACACATGCTGGCCCAGCCCCTCTGGCGTCCACATGTGCCCCCAGGACGGCAGCCATTGTCCCTGGAGCCTTCCACCCAGACAACTCTGGGCCTCAGTTCCAGCATGATGGCCCTCTGGCTCTAGGTCAACTCCAAGAATGCTGACAGAGCAGCAGAATCGGACTTGGTGGCACCCGAGAGGCAGCGCTGGCGGCCCCGAGGCGGGCTCGGTGAGCCCGGAGCCACTGTGCCCGCAGATTGCATTCATCTCTGTGAGGCAGGACATTGCTTTTCAAATGTTTGCTGCCTGCAACCCCCTGAATCAAACGGGATGCTGCGCAGTGGGATCTTCCCAGGACTTTGAATGCCCCCGCCCTCCTCTCCACGGACGGATGTCACCTCTCACCTCGGAAGTGAGCTGCCAGCTTGCTCTGCATCCTCGCCCAGGAAGGGCCAGTCTCTCACCCCCGTCTCCTTCTAATGCCAGCAGCTCATCAGCACACACCTCCCTGGGAGAGTAGCAGCTCACACCGAATACCTGCTGGTGCACAGCCTAAGGTGAGACACTGAACAAGGAGGAAAAAATGTTTAAGCCCTGGTTCCTGCCCTTAAGGATCTAGGATATAGTAGGGAAAGAGAGCCAGGGGCTCACATAGTCAAGCAAGGACAAGAAACCACACCACGGGCCCCAGTCCCAAGAGCACCCCATCAGGAATTGCAGGGGTGCACAGAATACCAGGTGAGATGCCCCAAATCCCCCCTCTCTGAACCTCCAAATATCTCTTCCCCAGTGCTCACCCTGATCACCCCCGAAGACCCCACACCAAGCCTGGGTCTGGGAAGCCGCTGCTTAACGGGGATGTTTGCGCAGAGCTAGATTCTGCAGCTGGAGGCGAGGGTGGTGCCCAGGTGGACCTGCCCATCCTTCCTGGTGGCGCTGCTGTCATGGGAATCCCCCACCTTAGCAGCTCAGATATTTCCTACTGCTCAACCCCAGACTGCTCCAAGGCCATCAGAACCCCATTCAAGGCAGGTTGGATGAGATGGTGTCCAGACAATTTTTCTCGCATCCCCTTCCCTGAAGCCAAGACTGGAGTAACACAGCAAGCCCAGGACGTGGGAGACGTCAGGGAGTAGAAAGGGACAAGTCCGTGGTCCAGCTTGCTCTGACACCAATTATTTTTTCACTTTCATTACCCAACACTTAAAATTCATAGAGCTGTACCTTGTTTAACATCTGTGCTACCACTTCTATGTACACAATGGAGGACCTGATGATCCTGCGACACGTTCCCACCTGGCCATGTGGGCTGCGGCAGCGCCGGCCTTTCCATCCCAATCCACTGATGTCAGTCACCTGCCTGGCCCCAGCAGGAGTCTGGTTTGCAGTCCCGGGGTGGATGTTGGCCACAGATCTCAGCCCAGTGAGGAGGATGGAGGATCACTGAGAGATCCTTGGCCGTAGTGACCCCCACCATCACGTAGCCCTAAAAGAGTGTGACCTTGAAGAGACAATTCTCTTTCGAAAGAGGTTCTCCTAGGCCTGGAGAGATCACCCTGGAGCCAGTAAAACTTTGCTGGTTGGAGTAGTAAATTTTTCAGAGAGGCAAGTCCAGGTCTTTATGAGTTCCTATGAAATAAGGCTGGTATCCCAGCTCAGCAGCTATTAACAGCAAGTGGGTCCTCAGCTGGAGGCTGTTTCTAGAGCAGCAGGCCCGCTTTAAATGCAGGGAGGGCTTGTGATTGACTGCCAAGATCCACTAAACAAAGGGGGGTAAAAAATCAAGCCAGGCTTCCCGTCTGTCCTTTGCACACTAACAGCCACTGTTTGCCCAGCTTCCACATGAGTAACACGGGCGCCCTGATTTCTATTACACAGAACGTTAATAAGAGAAGGCACTGACCCTCGATTGCTGAGAACCAGGTAAATGACGGGCAGGGAAAGGGGCCGAGAAATGGTAAGCATTTTACACCGCACGACTTGAAGGGGAATGCGTTGCCTATAAAGACGACGGGTGTTGTAGCACTGAGGAAAAAAACATAATTTTTCATTGAGGTACGGCAGCAGGGCTGGAAGGAGCACAAATACTACAGTAGATCCATTAACTCGATGACAAGAAACAGTGTTCACATCCACTGACTAAACTGTTTTTGATTCTTTAGTACCAACATGCAAAATGATCCTTACATTATGTTGCCAGGGAAAAAACCTTAAAATGCATTTATTTCATAATGTAACTTTCTTGTATTATCATAATAGAGCCATAACGGTTGTTGCCAACACAATGGGGTCTAAAAAAAAACACCTAAGGAGAGTTACGAAATTGGAATTTTTTTTAAAAGGGGGAAATTCGGAGCGTCTCCAAGATCATACCTGCCCGTGGGGACAGGGAGAGCGGCCGTTGACGTCTGACCTCTGGCCTCTTCTTGCTGTCTGAGCACCGGACCCTGAGCTCCACCTGTCGCAGCCAAACAGGACTGGGAGATGCGTGGGAGAGGCAAGTGTCGGCCACAGAGTCGTCCGTGTCCTGTTACTCCGTGAGAAGGGGGATTTGCAGGGAGGCGCGACAATCACTTCTCCAGCTCCCCCATCCCCACTCCACGCCCTTCCCTCTTCCTCATCCAGTATTCCTGGCTCTGTGGCCCGCATGTCCCATCTGGGCAATGGGGACGAAAGTGGCTCTTTCATGGCATGTGCTAAGCACAGTGCCTGGACACGTGCTGGGTATTCAATGGATGGTTATTAGTAGTTTGACTGTTTTCGTCATCCACACTCCGACCAGCGTGATGAGAGCCCACAGCCCTGGAACTGGTGGGGAACGGCGTCTGAGTGAGCCCATCCCAGGTTGGAACCTTGATTCTGCTATATCCTCAGGCCATCAAACATGGAAGTTATCCTGATGGCTATTATAGCTGATACACCTTCCTCCAGGCACTGTGCTCACGTGTGAGGCTTGCCTACCCCCACCTGGAAGGACCCTACCTGCGGCGGGTGCAGGCGATCCAGGAAGCAACAGCAAGGCAGAAACTAAGGGTCAGAGGTAAAGGAGGCAAAAGAGGGAGCCCTGTCCAAGAGGCAGCATCACGAGACCTGGGATTTAACAGACACAGAAGGTGGTGAAGACATTCTGGCGAAATGAGCAGGTAGATGCAGATGGCCTGTGCAGGCGGGTAGTGGGATTGTCTGGGGCAGCCAGAGCCCAGCCCTGAAACCGGAGAGAGGAAGGCTGGGTTAGCAGTGGGGAGAGCCTGACTCTAAAGCCCTACTTCTGGTCGCTCTCACAGCCGCCATATGAACTAGAAATGGGACCAAAAGGAAGGGACAGGAGGGTTTCTTTTCTTCCTTGGACGCCTGGGTAGTTGGCATAAACATGGGGCAGAGGAGCCGATCTGAGGGAGGTAATGAGGTCAGGAAGATAGGTGATGATATGGAGGGTGATGAACATCTAAGTCCCACAGTTCGTTTTTCAATTGAATGAGTGAAAATACAAAGGGATCAGTAATAACAGCAGTAACCCGAATTCACCAAGGACTCTGGGCTGGGCCATCACGGGGATGCCCACTGCGCATTCATGATCTCATTCGGGCTTCACCCCAACTGGGCACGGGAGTGTAATCCCTGTTTCCACAACGAGGAGGCCCAGACTCAGAGAGGGTTGATAAGTCATCCCACTGCACAGCTGGTTGGTAGTGGTGTTTGGATTCAAACCCAGACCTCACCGGATCCAAAGTTCATTCTCTTAACTGGGACTGTTTCTTTTAACCTCAGCTTCTCTGTGGGCCATGGGGAAAGAGGTGACCACCAGGTTGGGAGCCGTGAACTTCACAATACAGCAGAACTAACAATAACGTCACCACGGACAGGCCATTTGGAAAAAATAAAACGCATCCCTTAACATCACCAATAAAAAAATCATCCTAGGCAGATTCAAGATTTAAATGTGACAAAATAAAACCGTAAAATTCCAGGTGAAATTTAGATGATTGTTTTTACCACGGTGGGGTGGGATTTACAAAGTATCACCAGATAGGGTTAGACCCGCTACCCAGATTTTCACCATCACCTGCTCCTCCCTTTGGCTGAAAGGAGCTTGGTCTTTGCAGATTCTCCCTGAGAGGGGGGATCACATTCTGCAGAGGTAGCTTATCGGCTTTCTTTCCAGCCCAACAGTACACAGGAGAAGGGACGGGCCCTGGGCAAATACAGCTTGATTGGGGTTGGGGGAGGGGAGCTGGGGCAGAGGAGAGGTTATCCTTGAAGTCCTGAGAAGGAGGGCAGCTCATGTGATTTCCAGGTTGCAGGGGGCATTTCCCTGCAGCCCCCTATCCAGATTCTACAAATCATTACTGAGGTCCTACTGGGTGTCACGCCCTGTGTCGTAGGTAATGAAGAGGTCGTTAAGAATGCAGATGTGCTACCTGCATAGAGTTCAGTGCCTGAGGGCAGAGGCAAGACACAGAACGAAGGTTCTCTCACCCAGTGAGTCGCAGAATCAACAATCTCTCTGTTCTGGCAGAGAGAAGACCATGGCTTTCCAGAGACAGAAGCCTCTGAAGCTGCTCTACCTGCCAGCATCCCTCTTTCACCAGACTTCACAGAAGCTGCCAATCAATATTACTTCTCCACATTTTAATGCAATCAGATCACCTAGCTTGGTACAAAAGGGAATCACAACAGGACCTGGACAGTGTAGGTAAAAATAGTCATAACCCGCCTAACTGCCGTAGTTCAGCTCTGGTGCTTCAAAAAGGCGATAACTTCCACAACCACGTTTCAAGTCCAAAATCTCTACTGGCTGCCTATAAAGAGATGCAAGAGTCTTCATCACCAATAGACACTCCTGGGAGCAGACAATGCCCGTGCCCTCTTTTGGTTTTTCTTTTTTTCTTTTTTTTAATTTTCCAATGAACACGGTTTGCACTATGTGATGTTTGCACTGAATATATATGTATATATATGTGTGTGTATATATATATATATATATATATATAAAACTAACATTACACTGTTTCTTGGTGCCATTTCCATGAATAATTCAATGTGAGAGGTACGCCTCGGAAAATCATCACAGGAAATCCACAGTACGGAGCCAGAGCAAAGTTGGAGGGTCAGCTGTGCAACTTCTTGTTATCCGTCCAGCAGCCACCGTAAACTCACCGCAAAAAGCAAGATCCTGGCTCCCGGGAGGAGAAGCGTGGCTGGAAGCAAAGCAGGAGGACGTGGCTTTACTTAATTGAGAACTAAATATCTCTGGGGTGGTTTTCTCTCTCCGAAGGAATGTAGCTTTGCTGTACAAGCATGTCCACGCCTCCCTGGTGGTCTGTTCCCTGATTAAGCCCAGCTTCCCTCTCTGCCTTATAGGTTCCTCTTCCGTGTTGCAGAGACACTACCTACAAAGCCCGTATTTGGATTTCCAACATCATCCCCTACACCCTGGAGCCCGCCACGCCTCCTTCTCCCCCTCAGTCAGGTACTCAGAGGCACCCGCTCAGAGTCACAGAGACTCGCAAGGTATTAAGATGGCAATATCATCTTACTGGCTATTAACACAAATGTGCCAATAAACACAGTGCATAAAAATACACATATTCCCTTGGAGTCCATAATTCCGAACTGCTATGGCATAATGCAAAACACACTTCCCCAAAAGTAGTGCTTGGTGTCACGATGTACAAATTGAATTTTAAATAAATTTCCTGAAATAACACCAGTGGTTCTAGCCACATGAGCTATACATATTTGCTAAAAGTAAAACACAGAGTGCCCGCGCCTGCCCCAACCTCAAAGGGATGGGACCGGTGGGCATGTATCTGCCCCTCCCACTGTTTCGGGGGGAGCTCACTACACATGCATTTGGGTGCAATTATTAAAACAATCCAATGTATTCCCCTCAAGGGTTTCCCCTAATTATCAGGGATCATCAGTTTCCAAAAAGTCAGCTTGTCTTCACTTCACTCTCTATCAAAGACGGAGATGCTAATTGCGTTATCGCCTTGCCAACACCCTCGGAAATGCTGTAGTGATCACTAACAGTCTACCACAGAGCCAGAGTTGGCCCAAATTCCGAACCAAACAGTGAAGTCATTCCCAATCCCACTGTGTGCAAACACAAAAAATACAGGACAGCCACCATAGAAAAGGGGGCTCTGGGATGTTTAAAACCAGACCTGTCCCCCATACAACTGGGGGTGGGTAACACTCCCATAAAATCTCCAGCTGGTTGGGCTCTGGGATCCAACAGTCATGCACCCATGCCCAGGCACACACACAACAAAGCAGTGAAAAACTAGCAGTCCTCCAAGCCTTGTCATTCCCCAACCCCACCCCGAAAACCTGCCTCCCTGACCAAGATGGTAGTCCAAGAAAGGAAATCAAAGTGAAGCCAAGTTGTTTTGTTTGAAGATTGTCAGCATGCCTCCTTTCTCAGATCAGTAAGTGCTTGCAGTCTTTCACATGTTATCTGCAGCAGAGACCAAGACCAAAAATACTTTGCTCTTGTTCACTCAACTTATTTCCTTAAATGCACAAAGTGAGAGTGTGGTGTTCCTAGGTGTACCTCCCATGACTCACCCAACCAGGTACCCGACTATCAAAATCCCCCAACTCTTCAAGTCCCAGCTCAAGCCCCAACTTGCCTATCTCAGCCCCATCAGAACAGACAAGGTTACCTGTTGAACAGTCGATGACTTTACGCTGTAAAGGGTTCTTTCCTTTGAAAGAGTCCTTGAGGAGAGCTCACTGCTCAAGGAAAAAAAAAAGAAAAAATGGGCAAGTGACCAAAAACAATTCCCAGGAGAAGAAATATATGTATGCAAATAGACAGATGAAAATTTATTCTACCTCAATAGAGAAGAAATTCTGATTTTAAATAGTTTCATCTATTAAACAGGCAGCTTTGTAGAGACCATCTCCTGTTTGGAAAGTGAGGCTGCCACTCTCCCATGTGGCTCACAGAACCAACCTTCCCTGGAGATAAATTTTTCAAAATAAAGAGGCCTCGCCATATAGGACTTCCTCTTCCAGGAGTTGACCATAAAGTAAAGCAGAGGTAAACCCCATGATTAATGTTAAAGAATATTTGTCACAACTTCACTGGTAAGGTCAAAAAATTAGAAACAACTCAATGTTTCCCAAGAAGGAAACGGCTAAATGATATGGTACATTCATAAAATGCAATTTTGTGGATTCTTAAACTTAAAAAAATAAGTTTGTGAATGCCATTAAGGACATGGGAAACGTGTACAGCATGTTAAGGGGGAAAAAGCAGGACATAAATACTATATGTATAGTGGAATTCCAATTTGGAAAAAATACTACTACTTTCAAATGCCCATGGGCCTGTAAAGAAATGCATAAAAAACTTTATCAATGTTCATCTCTGGGTAGTGGGATTACAGGTAATTTTTATTCGCTTCTTGAAACTTCCCTGTATTTTCAAATGTTCACAGGTAAATTTGTACTCCTCGTCTATTCAGAAAGCAATGTTTTGCTTGTGCTCTTTACATGCGATGGACCCCTCACAGCACTTGCTGTTGGAAAGACTTACAGCATATTGCCTGTTGTTACTCCATTTCTATGGGAACTTGTTCTGGCTTCTCCCCAAGGCTGGGCCTCCTGCAGAAGAACTCAGTCCTCCTCTTCCCTTGCTCTTGACCCAAGGTCTATGGGCTCAGTTCCTTATTTTTGCTGTTTGTCCCCAACCTGACCGCTTAGCTCGTACCAACAAATCCCAGACAAGCTGCCATGCTTCGCTGGGGCAGGGACCCAGCACTCACACACAGCGTCCATAAGATAAGGGTCAGCTTCAGCTGGACTGTCCTGCCTCTGCTGTGTGGTGTCCAGTAGAACACAGTGGTCTTGTCCACCCAGCGACAAAAGGAGGCAGCCATGGCCTTGATAGGCATCCTTTTGGTGTGTCACGCTCTCAGCCGCATTTAGTCATGAACCCATGGTTCAACCACATTTAACCATGAACCATGAACTCAGGGTTGAAACTCCCACTGGAAGGGCCTTCTCAGTGATCTGCTCATGAAAGGAGTGGGAACTGGAGGGAAATGGGTAGAGAAAGTGGACAGATGGAAGTAAGAGGTCCAAGAAACTCTCCTTGGTCCTGCTGGAAAATTGGCTACCGTGGACTTGGTTCGCGCACATGCTTAATTCCTAGGAGTTCCTTAATCTGCACTTGTCATAAGACCGAGAGGGGATGACGCTGCTGCCCCCTGTCCCATCAGTGAGCCTCTACCCTGGGGGGCCTGGAAACAGCTCAGAATCTGCCGGTCCCTCGATCAGGGTCTCAACTCTTCTGAGGCCCTCATGGTCTGATCATTTCACCAAACCAGTTGTGATTCTAGGGGTCCAAGCAGAGATACAGCAATCTGTTCCATCACTAGAGTGGAACAGCCTAAGTTGGACTTGGGGTCATTCTCTAATGCTGTGCCTTCCCAGCAGACTAGCAAAGGAATTGTGGCTTTCTCCTAATTTCACCTTGCACAGCACACTGTCTTTAAACCCTACCCCCCAGGTGAGAATGGGCCATACCGTTCTGTGCTAAATTATCCACTCTCCCCATCCTGCCTGGTCCCTGGAAAGACTCTCAGAGCCCTGGATACCATGCCCCTCTCCAAAGCCCTCCCTTCCCCCTCCTGTGGCCAGCTGTGCAAGACCAGTTGTCCTAGATGGCACCAAATACCGCAGGGTCCTGCCGCCACAGCCATCGTTGGCCTGAGATGGGAGGCGCCATTGTAGAAGGTTAAGAAGTGGATGACCTGTCCATTCTCTGATGTATGTGCTTGTTACATAACAAACACTAGCAGCTGATGGCTCCTCCCCAGATGGCTGTTAAAATGGCAATTTCAGCCCTGGGAGCTCCCAGATTGGCACAGGTTCTGGCCAGGCTCTATCTTTGGCTGGTTTGGTCAGGCAAATCTATCACCCATTCTGGCCTTCAAAATGCCAAGGAGACTGATCCACACAGGTGAGTTCCACTCAATGGCCTCCTCCCGTCCTGAAGGAAGGAACACAGATGGCATGTACAGGAGGACAACTCCATCCTCCCCATGAAGCCAAGCCTTCCTGCCAAAGAACTAGGAGATAACAGATCACCTCCGATGGTTGTGATAAACTAATGGGAACGCCTCTCTCACCCAGCTTTCAGAAGCAGCTCACCCTGGGACAGGGTTATCGACACCCAAGGTGAGACAGGAACAGAATTTCACACCATCCCAGCAGTTTTTGACATGATGCTACCATCTTTCAACTTTCTCCACCAGCAGGGTCAGGCTGTCCCCTGGCCTCCATTGCAGTTAGCCTGACACTCTGGAAGCCTCAAAACAAATTAAATGAGGCAGGGAGGCCATGCAGTGATCATTCCATTACGGCCCCTCTGCTCCATTTCCACGAGTGACTCACACAATCACTTTTAGGAGGTGAGACATCTTATTGAATCAACACTTAATCTCTGTGTAGTGTCATCACGGAGGAGGGTGAGGGACAGCGGGTGCATTATCCCTGCTCCTTCTACTTGCTGACACCCTTGCTGGAGGTGGTCCGCTGGGGGCGGCGGCGTGGGGGGGGGGGGGGATGAATTGGGGGGAAAAT
>NW_020185321.1:2431751-2473989 GCF_003031525.2 Neophocaena asiaeorientalis asiaeorientalis
AAGAATTGTGGGGAACCTTGACCCTGTTTCAGGTAAGCTTCTGATTTACAGTTCATTGTGCTTTCTAACGAATAATTTTTATATAATAATTCCACCAGTGAGCACCGAACCTTCTTCTTAGAAATGCAATTAAGGGAAAAATTAGCAATAAATTGTTTTCAGTACTTTAACCCAGCTCCAAATTTATGGTTGCTGCGATTTATTGTTTCAGAGGCCTGAAAAAATGGCAATGAATTTTGTCCCACTGCCTGTCATTCACCCTCAAAACTGAAATGTAAATAAGGAACCGTTCACTGCCTTGGGTTTTCCCGCTCATTACAAACCTCAAAACCTTAAGTCCCTCTGGCCAGTTCCCACTGACAGCTCCCAAACCTTAGAAACAGAGGGAGACACTCCTCATGTGCAGGCAGGCGGCTCCTTTCCTTCTGCCACTGCAGCCGCACGCAGCCCCACGAGCTGCCCCCACGCAGGATGTGCCACACAGAGTGAGTATAAACGAGAAAACACTAAGTTAGCTCTTGACGGCCAATGCTGGATGTATCCGTCTGCCCTATAAATAAGCACTGATCACCTCCATTTTATTGAACTCATTTTCCAGGCAAGCAAAACCCACAAGATTCTTCTGCACATTTTCTGTTTACACCCTCTAGGACGGCTGCTAGTGTCAACTCCGACAGATTTATAGCCCATTCATTCATGGGAACAAAAACCCTGCCATGGCTGGTCATGGGACACGCAACAGCAGTTAGTTCAAAAAATAACAGCTGCAATACCTCACCTCTCCATTCAGCACTACAGAGCCAGCACTACTTTGGAGGTAATAAATGCTTCTGGTTGTGCGTTTGAGTCATAATCCAGAAATCACTGTGGTGGACCACCCCCCCAGCCCCGCCTCCAGGGGAACCATGTTCCTCCCACCCTACCCGAGCCTTAACTCCAGTCCCCCTCTGCCTGACAAGAGGCTGACAGGGGACTGAAGGTTCCCCTTGTGGAACCCAAAAGAACACCCGGCCACTCCGTTCCAGTCCATTCACCATGGACTGTGGCTGCTCTGTGCGACTCGTGCAACTATGCAAAGCTGAGGAGCCTGACTTCCACTGGTGAGTGGCGATGCAGGCACGTGCATTTATTCCCGTCTGCCAGGTGCCCTCAGCCAGCCCCAGCCTGGGCACGCATTTCCTCCTTAGGTCCTCTCTCACGCAGTCAGTAAACCTGACTAAGGGCCTCCCCACTTTCTTAACAGACCCATAGCAGCAAAATGTGCTCTGGAGTGCAGCCCGTGAGTCTGATGGAGAAACAAAGGCGGATTGGCTCTGACCTTGCAAACTGGTCAGAGACATCAGAGCTGGGGTGTGAGCCCCATCCCCACGACAGGAGGAAGCTGGTCTGACTAATTCACGTCCATCCCCAGAGCCTGGAATGAGTCAGGTACAAAGTAAACACAAAACAAGCATGTGTTGAATAAACTAATGGGTTTTTTTTTTCTTTTTAAGCAAACAATCTGGAAAGGAATAGAGAGGATCTGTCTCGAACCCCTCCTGTGACAGATGAGGAATCTGAAGCTCAGAGTAGGGACAGTTTTGGACAAAGAAGCAGCACTGTGGTTAAGCGTTTGGCCCCATTCTGAAGTCAGCTTCGACCCCTTCCAAGTCTCAGTTAACTTATCTTTAAAAATGGGGGCATTAACTATACCTAACTCAGAGCATTGTTGTTAGAATTAAGCATTAGATATAAATATATTAAATGATATATATTATATATAACTATATATAATAAATTATCATAAATGTGTTACATACATAGATATGTATATAAAAGCATATCAAAGTATTAACCAAAGAGTGTGTATTATCAAATAAGTTTAGTTTAGCTGGAGAAACAAAAGATTCACACAAGAAAATCTAAGAAAGATAAACAGAAGACAGAAGATCCTTGAGGACAAGATGATGCTTCAAGGTACATGCCTCCAGTTTTTGAAACCTCCAACAGGACGCAGACACCTGCCTCCACCCTATCAGTGCTCTGTGGCCTGTTTTCTTTAGAGATGTGTTATTTGTTGCTGTTATTCTAGCATTCTGACAATTAAACACCAAAGAAGAAGGCTGATAAGGCAGGAACCTAAGAGTCTTCCCTCAAGGGCCCGCCACCCTGGCCTGTGGGTCACCCTCCTAGGGGTCCAGGTGAGAGAAGGGGTGTGAAGAGAGAGTGGGTCCAGGGCAAGTCACTGAGATGGAAGTTGAGAGCCCCCAGGCTATAGAAAGTGCCAGAGAGAGAAACCAAGGTTAATCTCTGAATGAAAACGCACAATTCAGAGGGCAGGGGAGCTTGGGAAATGCATAGAAAATGGCATGGGGCATCAGTTGCTGTAAGTACGTTCTCTGCTAATCAATCAGCTTTTATTGTGACGCCTCCACCTCAGCTCGCAGGAAAGCAGCTTCAGCAGCAGTTTAAAATGTTTCCAGTTTAATAATCCCTGCTAATTGAAAGCAGCTCAGAAACAGGGGTAAGGTGGGAGGTGGTGGCAGTGGCTGGGGACACCCCAGCATGGTTGATGGCAACAGAGCTGTTCCTACAGGGAACAAAATAACCTTTGATGCTGGAGGGGGAACCTGCTTCCCTAGCCCTAAACGACTAATTCCTACAACTGTCTGCTTTGGCGCTGGATCCTTTTCTCCTTCTGTTTTAATTGTGGAACATTACGGCTACAGAACTGTCGTGAAACCTGTTTTTATCTATGGAAAATTAACCACCCCCTGCTGCAAAAACTGGATTTCTTTTCTTCGACAGAGAATTAGATTCATTTTTATAATTGTTCTTTCCTTTCAAATCACCTAATATGACAAATGCTGGGCGACGTTATAGTTCATCTGCTAAAGAGTGCCTGTATGAGTTGAGGCGTCAATGCTTTAATGGAGAAATTGCCTGATTTAAGTAAATCATGTCACCTTCACCCTTGCAATCATATTTGTTGTATACATCTGCTGACCTAACTGCAGAGCAAAAACAAAAACACATTTACATTTCCCAGCTATTTGGTTCACATGATGTACAAACAGGTCATAATGGAAAGTAATTCTAGTACACGGCAAAAGTACGATTTAAGAATACTTTTGACAGTTTTTACACATACATAATTATTCAGTATTGTAATTTAAACAGGTAGAAAACAGATTTTTAGCACAAAAATCCTCCAATTCCTCAGCCCGCGTCTCTTTGACTTCCGAGGCAGAGAGCTACACTTGGGGATGTAGATACAGCAGAGGGACGTCATCTGTTTGATGTGGCAAGAATCAGCTGGGGGCTTCCCTGGTGGCGCAGTGGTTGAGAGTCCGCTTGCCGATGCAGGGGACGCGGGTTCGTGCCCCGGTCCGGGAAGATCCCACGTGCCGCGGAGCGGCTGGGCCCGTGAGCCATGGCCGCTGAGCCTGTGCGTCCGGAGCCTGTGCTCCGCAACGGGAGAGGCCACAACAGTGAGAGGCCCGTGTACCGCAAAAAAAGGAAAAAAAAAAAAAAGAATCAGCTGGGTCTGTCCCTCCTCCCTTGGGTACACACCAATCTTTCCTAGAATATGGGTTCTGGTACCCAGATCTTGATGCCTCCTCCTGTTCTCCATGACACCAGTTCTTCCCTTCATACAGTAGGGAATCAAAACACATTTGTTCAGTGAATGAAAGAGTATCCAAAATTTGGAAAAAGATCTTTCAAAAATTCAAATACACAAGTGTAAATGTGAATGTGCATTTCTCTAATGAAGGCAATTAACATCACAGGAAGCAGATACTCCCATCACGGAGAACTCAGACCTTGGTCCTCCTTAAACCTGATTCTGCTCAGTGAACATTTATTCAGCCAGTTTTGTGGGTGGGGATGGGGAGAGGGGTTCCCCTCATTTTCCCTCTGCTCCTTCTCAACGCCACGGAGGTCTCTGAGTAGTAGACACATAATCACATCCCTTGCTTCTCTTCGAAGCCAATCAAGCTTTTCAAGTGTGCTTCTTGTTAACTCAGAAATCTAAAAGAGACTGGAGGTCTTATCAGGCAGAAGTCCCTTTAGGGACAAACTTTAAAAGCTACACGTTAACCTAATTGGTAAAACTTTATGTATTGCCTAAATAAACTATACCTTTATGTTTAGCTGAATTTTGCCATATGCTAGCAGTCCATCTACAAGACACCATAACATTATGAGGCATTACAAGTGTTATGCTACTCTAAACAAGGAGACCTTAAATTTATAGCCAGTGCCTCTAAAATAGTATACATACTTCATTCTCAAAATTCCATCTACCACCACCGCTACCCAAGATGCTTTGGGGGGTTTCAGTGTGTATTTTTCTTTTTTATTTAAAGGATCCCCAGGGGGATCCCCTTCTTTTTTATAAATTTGTTTATTATTTTTGGCTGTGTTGGGTCTTTATTGCCGCGCGTGGGCTTTCTCCAGTTGCAGCGAGTGGGGCTACTCTTCGTTGCGGCGTGCGTGTTTCTCGTGGTGGTGGCGTCTCTTGTTGCAGTGGCGTCTCTTGTTGCGGAGCACGGGCTCTAGGCGCGCAGGCTTCAGTAGTTGCAGAATGCGGACTTCAGTAGTTGTGGCATGTGGGCTCAGTTGTTATGGCTTGTGGGCTCTAGAGCGCAGGCTCTGTAGTTGTGGCTCACAGGCTTAGTTGATCTGTGGCATGTGGGATCTTCCCGGACCAGGGCTCAAACCCGTGTCCCCTGTATTGGCAGGCGGATTCATAACCACTGTGCCACCAGGGAAGCCCATGTGTATTTTTCTTATAATATCAAAACATTTGGGATATTTACATTTTTTCCTCAATGAAGCACTAGGCTTAGAAAAGTAGATTTCTTTCCTGGCAAAACAGGTTTATTTCTTAGGAAAATGGTGCTGGCACCACATCATCTGTTCTCTACTTACAATCATGGTAAGAGGTGGGCTGACTAGGCCAAAATCAGAGACCCCCTGAAACTGGACACACGTTGGTGTTCAAGGTAGAGTCTGTGAAAACAGAGAAGCAGTGTGCGGTCCCAGCTCCCTTCCAGACCTCTGAGCCCCAAGCCATCCCTGGGAAGCCCTCCATTCCATTCAGGCCAGAAAGAAGATGCTCCAGAAAGTGGTTCACCAATCACGGTGGCAGGGTTAAAAAGAACAGCGTCCATTTCCATAATGAGAAACTGTGTGTGCCCATACACACACCCTGGGATTCTGGTGGCCAGGAGGCCCTTCACAGATCATCACAGTCACGGCAAGAGCATATTGCACATGACATGGGCATATCGTGAGACACACGCTTGTTTAATCTTCCGGTTCCAGAGTTTTAAAGAGTTCTCTAAATTCACCCTGAAGATGCAACATAAAAGAGAAGCAGGACAACTTAAGCAAGAAAATAAATAACAGTAACATAATGTAACCCTTAGAATAAAACATATATCCATAAATCCATGCTGATATCTGTAAATAACTGAATAAATAAGTAAATGAGGAAAGCGGACAGCTTTTCCTTACTACAGAATTTTCATTCACAAGTATAGATGGAATAATGGAAATAGAAAGTCACCATTGGGCTTCCCTGGTGGCGCAGTGGTTGAGAGTCTGCCTGCCGATGCAGGGGACACGGGTTCGTGCCCCGGTCCGGGAAGATCCCACGTGCTGCGGAGCAGCTGGACCCGTGAGCCATGGCCGCTGAGCCTGCACGTCTGGAGCCTGTGCTCCGCGGTGGGAGAGGCCACAACAGTGAGAGGTCCGCGTACCACAAAAAAAAAAAAAAAAAAAGTCACCATTAAGCAAACATCATGGTAATAATTTTTTATCACTTAAAAACACACTTTATTTCATACCAAGTGGGTATCACATTTATGAATTTTGTTGTTACAAGTGTTTATATACTCTTCTCTAAAAGCGTTACTAAAGAGCTCTAACATCCATTCCCTGAAATAACTTTCTATTCAATGTATCCTATAAGTACCCCTCTCATAAACACCTTTAATACAGGTGCTTTTATTTTGAGGTTGTTATTTTTTATTATTGAATAAAGTTGACGTGTAACATTGTGTAAATTTAAAATGTATAGGGTGTTACTTTGATATATTTATACACTGTAATACGACTGCCACTGTAGTGGTATTTATCACATTATATAATTATAGTACAATATTATTATCTGTATTCGTTATACTGTGCATTAGATCTCTGTGGCTTATTTACTACTCATTACACATTTGTACCCTTAAACACTACCAATCCTTTCCCCTCATCCCCCACCCCCTGATAACCACCATTTTACTCTCAGTTTTTTACAGGTTTGGGGTTTTTTAGATTCCACATATAAGTAATATCATATAGCACTTTTCTTTCTCTGTCTGACTTATTTCACTTTGCATAATATGCTCAAGGTCCATCCACGTTTTTGCAAATGGCATGATATTCTCCCTTCTCGTGGATGAATAATATTCCATTATATATACATGTGTGTGTATATATATATGTATACATATCACATCTTCTTTATCCATTCCTCTGCTGATGGGTTTTTGGGTTGTTTCCATATTTTTGCTATTGTAAATGCTACTGCAATAAACATGGGAGTGTATATATCTCATCAAAATCCTGCTTTCACTTCCTTAGCGTATCTACCCAGAAGTGGAATTGCTGTATCAAATGGTAGATCTATTTTTAATTTTATGAGGAACCTCCATATTGTTTCCATGGTCATTAGACCAATTTATATTCATACCAACTGTGTATAAGCGTTCCCTTTCACCACATCCTTGCCGACACCTGGTGTCTCTTGTCTTCCTGATAGTAGTTGTTCTCACAGGTGTGAGGTGATAGCTCATTGTGGTTTTGATTTGCATTTACCTGATGATTAGTGATGTTGGGTATCTTTTTATAGGCCTATTGGCCATTTTGATGGACTCTGGGAAAATGTCTATTTAGTTCTGCCCATTTTTAATTTGATTTTTTTTAAAGTTGTCTGAGTTCTTTTTATATTTTGGATGTTAACCCCTTATCCAATATGTGGCTTGCAAAAATTTTCTCCCATTCTCGGACTTCCCTGGTTGCACAATGGTTAAGAATCTGTCTGCCAATGCAGAGGACACAGGTTCGATCCCTGATCCGGGAAGATCCCACATGCCACGGAGCAACTAAGCCCATGCACCACAACTACTGAGCCTGCGCTCTAGAGCCCATGAGCCACAACTACTGAGCTCACACGCTACAACTACTGAAGCCCACGTGCCTAAAGCCCGTGCTCCACAACAAGAGAAGCCACCGCAATGAGAAGTCCATGCACCACAACGAAGAGTAGCCTCCGCTCGCCGCAACTAGAGAAAGCCTGCACATAGCAACAAAGACCCAATGCAGCCAAAAATTAAAATAAAATAAATTTTATTTTACATTTCTCCCACTCTATAGGTTGTCTTTTCATTCTATAACTTGTTTTTTTTTTCCTGTGAAGAAGATTTGAGTCTAATGTAGTCCCATTTGTTGATTTTTGCTTTTATTGTTTATGCTTTTGGTGTTATGTCCAAAAAATCATTGCCAAGACCAATTTCAATGAACTTCTTCCCTACATTTTCTTCTTGGAATTTTATAGTATCAAATCTTGTGTTTAAGTCTTTGATCCATTTCAAGTTAATTTGGGGGAGTGGTGTGAGATAAAGGTCCAATTTCATTGTTCTGCCCGTGAATATCCAGCTTTCCTAATACCATTTGTTGAAGAAACCGTCCTTTCCCCATTGGGTATTCTTGGCTCCCTTGCCAAATATTAGTTGACCCTATATGCCAAAATTTTATTATGTGCTCTCTATTCTGTCCCATTGGTTTATCTGTCTGTTTTTGTGCCAGTACCATACTGTTTTTATTACTATGGCTTTGTAGTATAATTTGAAATCAGGAAGCATGATACCTCCAGCTTTGTTCTTTTCTCTCAAGATTGCTTTGGCTCTTTGAGGTCTTTTGTGGTTCCACACAAATTTTAGGATTCTTTCTTCTATTTCTGTGAAGCATGCCTTTGGAATTTTGATCCACAGTAATAATTGCTGCAGGTAAGGATTGGCAATGGATGGTAAAATTAGCAGGCAAAAATGGTAAGAAACAGAAAAGCCCTGCAAGAATTAATTACAAAGGGGAAAGCAGCAATTTTATAGCAGAGAACCTGGCAGACAGCACCTTAACCAAGCAATCAAACTTAACATCACTTGTAATATGATAGGCATCCTTTATTGCCTTATATAATACCATGAGATACTAAAATACAAGTCGTTTTCCTTTAAAAAATTCTGTTACTTACAAGATGTAATAGGTACACTACAAGTACATGAGTAACAACATGACTTACAAACTGAAAAAAAATTGTGTCATAATTTTATATAATATAATAAATAATACTTTATTAATATGATATTTTGATTGATGACAAGATTTCTGGCTCTCTTTTCTGCAAATTTCTGAAAATTCTTTTATTAGGTTATCAAAATTTATACTTTTAGCAGTTTCATCTTCAGCTGATACAAGTGAAAGTGATATCAAAATCAACCTTGGCAAATGCAAGATTGCAAATAATATTTGATCATTTTTAATTTGAGAATGATCTTTCTGGTGATGTAACTGTTACTGGAGCTCCTAAGAATATTTTACAGGGTGTGACAGCATTGGTATAAATTTCTGATAAATCATTTCAAAATACGAATTTTAGTACATCTAGAGCTGATGATTCCCACGAAACAATTTTTCTAAAAAGATTTAACTATTCAGTCTGAATTTAATTTTCAATGTAAATTTATACAATGGCATTTTCATGTTTCCTCTGCCATTTCCTGTAACTTGCAGAGGTCATACAAGAAACTGAAAGTGGCTTCATCATTTGTATTGAATTCAAAATACTTTTTTCTGCATTCTGTCACTGTGTCTTCAATTACAAGGAAAAATTAATTTTAAAATTGGCCCCATCATTAATTGTTTTTTTTCTGAAGCTTCATATGAAAATAGCTTCATAGGAAATTCCCATTGGCATATATCCAGAGAAAAACCATGCTTCAAAAAGACACATGCACCCCAATGTTCATTGCTGCACCATTTACAATAGCCAAGGTGTGGAAGAAACCTAAATGTCCGTTGACAGAAAAATGGATAAAGAAGATGTGGTACATATATACAACGGAATACTACTCGGCCATAGAAAAGAATGAAATAATGCCACTTGCAGCAACATGGATGGAACTAGAGATTATCATACTAAGTGAATTAAGTCAGACAGAGAAAGACAAATATCATGATACCACTTATATGTGGAATCTAAAAAAATAATGCAAATGAACTTATTTATAAAACAGAAACAGACTCACAGAAATAGAAAACAAAATTATGGCTACCAAATGGGAAAGGTGGGGGGAAGGATAAATTAAAAGTTTGGGATTAACGTATACTCACTACTGTTACATATAAAATAGATAATCAACAGGATCTACAATATAGCACAGGGAACTCTACTCAGTACTCTGCAATAACCTATATGGGAAAAGAATCTGAAAAAGAATAGATACTATATGTATATGTATAACTGACTCACTTTGGTGTACACTTGAAACTAACACAACATTGTAAATCAGTTATACTGCAGTATAAAAGAAAAAATTTTAAAAAGAAAATTACCCATCGAATGGGACATTTGAGCCTGTGAATACGTGCTTTTCAATGTGGTAGCAATTGATAAAAACAAAAATTCTAAAGTCCATGTTTGCAAACAAACCAAACTTCATGCTTTCACCTTGGTACTCTGAAATCCTGGAGTTTTCCAAACTTGAACCTCAAATACAAATAAGAACAAATGGAACAAAAGAGAACACCTTTTGGTTGAGTTGGTTTGATGCTGATCCATGCAGTGGAGCTAATCTGGGTAGGTGGGACAAGTTGGTGTCCAGATAGGGGAGATGGTGGTGTCCAATTCGCTGGGTAGGGCTACCCTCCCTCCCAGGGAACTCTCTGCTACAGTCTTTAAGCCTAGTTTCTCTCTTATATATTATGAAGACAGTATGAGCACACACACGTTTGGAAGGCTGAGACCATTAAACACCTCTCAACCTCTGTCATCCTGGCTAATAGAGAAGGAGGGCATCATCCTCCTAACTCAGGGCTGCCACAACCAAAAGGAAACGAACACTCTTCAACAGAGAGGAGAAGCCCGCTGCCCGGGGACCTCTGGCTGTGGCTCACTGAAGCTAATTTGGCAAAGGAAAACCACGGTAAATCTAAACTTTTCCCTCCTCCCCTTTACCTGGGCCTGAAAGATTTAAACAGGAGCCCTTAAACTCTCTCAAAACCCCCTACTTGATAACACGCTGACTGCCCCGTATGGGAGAGAAAACAGAGAAATCATGAGCCATATGGAAATATTTAGCCATTCAGATACAGACATACATCGGAGCAATTAGAGCAAATGTCACATTACATGGTACAGTTAGTGTAAGAAACAGGAGAAAAGGGTGAAGATTCTCAAGGTATACTTCCTAGAGAACATTTCAACTATGAAAGTATGGGAGGCAGTATTAAAAGGAAAAATCTGAAAAGACTGCTTTTGGGGTGAGAAATATGATGGACATGTTTTTAAATGGAGAATTAAAAGACCAGCTCAAAAAATATTACAAGGACTCAAAAAAGGTCAACAAATGAAAAAGAAAGAAGAAAAAGAGGGCCCTTAAACTGGATATAAAAGTAGTTCAAACTGGATATAAAAGTAGTTCAAAAGGAAATAGAGTGGAAAAGCAATAATTAAAAAGAAAACGTCTTCCTTAGGCTGCATGAATATGGAAGGTCTTCAGGGTAAAAGGACCACAGCAATCCTCACCCGGAAAGAACTACATAGGAAACGCTTTAATTTCACATAAAGCGAAAAAAAGGCCTAAAAGGAAATAAGCGTAAAATGTAAATGAGTTAAATTTCTCTATTAAAAGAAAAGAAAGAAAGAAAAGTATGGGTCAAAAACAAAATCCAGCTTTGTGCTATTATAAAGGAGCACACCTATAATAATATGTCCCAGAAAGTTTAAAAAATTCATTCACACATTTATTCATTGAACAAATAAATATTGAGATCTTTCTACATGCCAAATAAAGTGATGGGCAAAGACTTACCATGCAAACACAAACAAAAATAAATCAAGGATGCTAATATTAATATTTAACAAGGTAGAGATTGAAGCAAAATGGTCAATGTGAACATTTTTCTCTCTATCCCTGCCAGATACACAAAGAAAATACAGAGGATTTGACCAATATTATTAACAAACTTGAAAATATATGCCATGTAAAATTATATAGATCCAATATGATATTTGAACAAAATGGATTTGAATATTAATAAACTTGAATATATACACATACACATATATGTGTGCTTCAAAGAAGATATATATATATATACATCTACATTATATATGTATATATATATACATACATCTTTCAAATCTTACACCCAAAAATTTAATATGGTAGCCACGAAACACAAGTGGCTATTTAAATTCAAATTTTAACAAATTAAAATTAAATAAAATGAAGAATCATGTCTTTAGTCTTACTAACCACATTTTGTGTGTCCAGTGGATCCCATATTAAATAGTGCAAATACATAACATTTCTTTCATTGCAAAAAGTTCTATTGGATAATGCTGCTCTACAGAATGCAGTTTTTAAAATGCTTTTACAAAATTCCCCTATAACATGCAAAAAAGAAGGATAAACTTTTTAAAAATTTAATTGAGGTTAATAATTAAAAATCAAGATCTTAGTACTAGATAGGCTCATTGCTACTGGCATGTCATTGCTTGTAGTTCCTCTCAGCAGACAGAGCTGGGCAATAGATGCATGCATACACACACACACACACACACACACACACACACACACACATACACATTACCTAGGCATCAGTATTTACTTCTGGATCTATAGATGGATAGATAGATAGATAGATGATATACAGATAGATATTAAAAATCATGAGTTCATCTGCTACCTTCCATCTCAATCCAGCACAATAGGATACATTTCTAATCTCTTCCTTTTCGTATCTCCCCAAGAATGAGAAACTCGGTTCCCATTGTCCTCAGTATATGTATTCATTTGCTCAAGCCTAGAACTCACAGAAGGAAAGTTCAAAATTCTAACTCAATACCATTGCAAAAAGGAAACCAACTAGAATCACCACCAACTAAGGATCAGTATTTGCTTACAGTTTGTTTTAGGTAAGTTGCCTTGGAGAAATAACTGAGTCTAGAGCCAGGGCACAGATGAGTACAGGATGAGCACACAGTACAGGATGAGCCTGAAACATCTTTCTGTGTCAGAAAGTAAAGAAGTACTCAAAGTGCTCTGAATTCCGTGAGCTGCTCTAGCAAACAAATTAAACCCGAGGAAGGGGGCGTCGGAACCTGTTTTATAACCAGGTGGTCAGAAGCACAGCCGTGTGGATGAAAGGCTCTTGGTGCTCCAGCCCAGGAGGCAGGGCTCTGCCTCTGAGGTAGGAGAGCCAACTTCAGGACACTGATCAACAAGAGACCTCCCAGCTCCACATAATATTAAACGGTGGAAATCTCCCAGAGACCTCCATCTTAACACCAGCACCCAGCTTCACTCAACGACCAGCAAGCCACAGTGCTGGACAACCTATGCCAAACAACTAGCAAAACAGGAACACAACCCCACCCATTAGCAGAGAGGCTGCCTAAAATCATAATAAGGCCACAGACACCCCAAAACACACCACCAGACGTGAACCTGCCCACTAGAGAGACAAGATCCAGCCTCATCCAGCACAACACAGGCACTAGTCCCCTCCAATCATGAGGACAAGAACCAGATTGAAGAGATTCCCAATTGCCAAATCTGGGGCAATTTGAGCATCAAAATATGTGTTTATATAATGACAGCACAGGAGTATAACCCACTGAATAAATTGAGTCCATGAGTCTATATGATATTAATTAATTAGTTAATTTTAAATTAAGAAGGTGGGGAGAAAAAACTCTTCCTTACAGTAGAACGCCAATTGATAATATAGACTGAATGATGGGGTTAGAAAACCATCAGCATGTACTAAAACTAGGAGGTAAAAATTTGATGAGGAAGTGAATGTTTACATAGTATGAAAGTCTCTCCCCACAAAGGGGGAAATGGCAACTTTACAATGGAGAAACCAGATAAACATCATCTAATCAAGTGATCAAAGTTAACATCACCAGTATTGGAACAACAACAGCATGTGACCCGCAATAAGATGCACTGAGAAGGGCACAACGTCACTCATGTGGCGTTCCTGCCAACAGTGCCTAACCCTCACCCATACAAGAGGAATCATGAAACAAACCCCAAAGAGAGACATTTTGTGAAATAACTGGCCTGCGCTCTTTTAGAATGTCAAGATCGAGAAACACAGTTGAAGGCTAAGTTCCAGATTAAAGAAGGCTAAAGAGACTTGACTGCTAAATACAATACTTGATCCTGGATTCATCTCCATCCTGCAAAGAAAAAAACCAACAGCCATAAAAGACGGTATTGGGACAACTGACAAAATTTGAATATGGACTGTGGGTTAGATAATAGTACACTATCAATGTTAAATTTCCTGATGTTTCTGGTGCTATGGTTATATTTTTTTAAAAGGCCTCATTCTTAGGAAATAACATTGAAGTATTTAAGTATAAAAAAGAATGATGTCTCCAACCTATTCTCAAATGATTTAGAAAAAATATTATTATAAATACTCATGTATACACTGAATGTAAGTGCATGCATACTAATTAGTATGTGTAAAAGGAATACAGAAAATAAATGGGACAGACTTAAACAATTTATAAAGAATATGTGAGTCTCCTGAACTATTTTTGTACTTTTATGTAAGTTGGAAGTAATAACAAAAGGTTAGCAAAAATTAAAAATAACTGACAATTTAATTTTTTAAGTTAAACTACTAAATAAATTCAAGAATGAGTTCCTGAAAACAAACAAATCCCTGCCAGGTTTGAGCAAGAAAAAAGTTTTAAAAGAACAAACAATTTTAAGAGTAGAAAAGGAAAATAATCACTGCTATGGGGGTGGCGCTGTGACAACTCCATACCAATAATTTTTTAACAAAATCCAGACTTTATTTGGATTTCACCCATTTTTTTCACTTGTGTTCTTTTTCTGTACAAGAATCCTATTCAAGATAGCACATGGCATCAGTTATCACATTTCCTTGGTCTCTCTGGCCTGTGGCAGTTCTCAGTCTTTCCTTGTTTGTCATGACCTTGACCGCTTAGAGGTGTTCTAGTCAGGTAATTTGCAGAATGTCCCTCAATTTCTCATCAGTGGTTTTTAAAATCTCAATAAGATTTATATATTTCTTGAAAATATACTGATTACCAAAACTGTCAATGAAAGAAATATTGAAAAAAAATTTTTTTTGTAAGAAAAGGGGAGGAGGGATAAACTTAGAAGAACCGGAAAAAAATGTCAAAGAACTGAGTCCAAAAACAAGGTCTTGAATTAAGTTTTAAGGGCAATCTCTTCCAAACATGAAGCCATTTAAGTTGCTTCAGAGGAAAGAGAAACTTAGGAATTCTCCCAGTTCGTTGTTCAAAGCAAGCATGATGTTGATACCAAAACTTGCTAAAGATGGAACAAAAAGTAAAAACCTATGAACCAACCTCATTTATAAACACAGATGCAAACATCCTAACTAAAATATTGCAATTCAAATCCAACAAGCTCAAGAAGGTTTTCTTGCCAAAATACAAAGATGCCTCAACATTAAACATGTTTATTAACTATAATTCAACTCGCTGGAAAGTCAAAGAGGAAAAACCATGCAGTCATCTTGATGGAACTTGAAAGACATGGTATGAATCCAAATATCTTCCTGATGATAGCTCAATAAATTTGGAAAAGAAGCATCCAATCTTAGAATGATACAAAATATCTACCTCTAACTACAGACAGTATCACACATGACAGTGGAAAACTAGCAGCATTTTCACTCAAGTTAGCGATGGGACAAGGATGTTACTTATCACCATGAACAGCATTCTGCCTGTTCCAGGCAATTCAATACGACAAAGACAAGATTCAAAATGTATGACTATTGGAAAGGCAAAGGCACTTTTTCGGTTTTTCGTATTATGCTTTTTGACCCCGAAAACCCAAGAGAACCAATTGAAAATAAAAATTAGAACAACTAGGAGAGTTCAATCTGGTGGCCAGTTACAGGGTAAATATATAATTTTAAAAATACACTTTTCTGGGCTTCCCTGGTGGCGCAGGTGTTGAGAGTCCATCTGCCGATGCAGGGGACACGGGTTCGTGCCCCGGTCCGGGAAGATCCCACATGCCGCGGAGCGGCTGGGCCCGTGAGCCATGGCCGGCCACTGAGCCTGCGCGTCCGGAGCCTGTGCTCTGCAACGGGAGAGGCCACAACAGTGAGAGCCTGCGTACTGCTAAATAAATAAATAAATAAATACTCTTTTCTATTTATCTGTATGATCAGTAAAAAGTAATGATACAGAATAATATCATCCACAATAGCAATATAAAATCTGAATACATAGGAATAAACTAAACAGTAAACATGGGGAGTTCCCTGTCAGCCCAGTGGTTAGGGCACACTCACCACCATGGCCTGGGTTCAATCCCTTTTTGGGGAACTAAGATCCCACAGTGTGGCCTAAAAAAGTAAATAAATCCCTAGAAACAGAAATTTTTTTAAAAAAACAATAAAGATGAAGGGTCCCTATGAGTAAAACAAAAAATTCTGAATACATGGTGACATAAGCTATGTTTTGACAATATTGTAAAGATAGTACTTTTTCAATTGATTTATAAATATAATGCAATTTCAATCAAAATCTTCATAAAAGTAAAATGTTCCTAAAAATTTTGAAAAAAATGGGAATTATAAGGGTATGTCCTATCAGATAATAAAATACATTACAGAACTATGATTTTAAAACAGTGTGAAATTGACCCAGAAAAAGACAGATGTGAACAAGAAGTTTATCTAAAAAGAAATAAAATGATCAATGACTATATTTAAAGGATGTTCAGTGCATTAGTTACCAAAGACATGCAAATCAATACCAAATAACCAGTTTTGGCTTTAAATGGATAAAGACTGGAGAGGACTTAGAAAACACAGTGCTAATAAAAAGGTAGGGACTGGATACTCTCCATATACACTGAACACAAGGGCAAATTCCTGTAACCTTTAAGGGAACAGTTTGGAAACATGTAAGAAGAACTTTAAAATTTAGTGCACACTTTGACTCAGGAATTTTATGTTTAAAATTAGAAACAATTATCAACTTGCCCTCATGGAATACTATGCACCCATTTAAAATTGTATCCCTGAAGAATATAGTATTAAGTGGAAAGATGCTTACAATACAGTGAGTGCAAAATGCAGGTTAAGATTGACTTTGCATAGCAGGATCCCATGTGGATAAAGGCACCGGCATCCAGCTGAGTCTCTGTGTCTAGTCTGCTTGCCTGCGGAGTTTCTGTTGTCAGTCTTCCGTGTTGCTGTTCATCTTTCCCACCTCAGCTTTATCTCTGCCCTGACTTTGTTCAGCTTCTGGATGGCAGAGTCGTAATTCATTCATCCACTCGTTTATTGTATGAGTCAAGTGTGGAAATGAATGAAGACCACCCAAACCAGAACAAGAAAGGCTGTTTATTCAGAGCTTGCCCTAGCAAGGGAGTCAAAGACTCAAAGGCAAGCAGAGGAGGGGTAAAGCTTTATGGTAGAAAAAAGAAAAGCCTTCAGGTACCCCCTGTTTACACAGGGAAGCTGTAGGCAGGCTAAGTAGAAAGAGGGCATCCTTGGTAATTGGCTGGGGGTGGGAGGGGGGCATATCTGGCTTTCTAAAACTGGTCCTAGATTGGAAGCTGGGGCAAAAATGAAGTACACTGTCAGTTATTAATCAAGTCCTGAGCATTTGGGAACAAAGGTTACAGGGGTTACTGTTTGGCTTCCTGAACTGGTTACTAAGGGTAATACTTTGACTCCCTAGACTGGTTACTATAGATAACGGGTTGGTTTCCTGGGATGGATGTCGCAGATTGTGGGTCAGAGTTCAATTTTTATATCTGGCCTGGCTTATCTGCATATTCAGCCTCTCATAAGCACTGAGAAAAATGCTGGGTTTACAAAGATGCATGAAATATATTGTGCTGAAGGAGATTATGGTCTGATGAAAAAGACATCCCACTATTTTGTAATTTCCTGGTTACTTGTTCATGTTCTATGGTAGGGATGTCTATCTGGTACTGTGAGAGCACACTGCACTTAAATGAAAGCCACACTCCATCACCGTGGCCTGCAAGACCCCTGAGTACTTGGCTTTTGCCAGCCCGTTCAACCCCACTTCTCCCTCCCCTGCCCTTACTCACTGCCATCCAAGCAGCACTGGCCATCCTGCCAGTGGAAAACCCGCTGCTCCAGACACAAGCAGAAACAGTGCATTGTCTATGCACATTTTTATCACCATGTACCAGCAGCTCTAAACAATGTCGGTGATAAAATACTCCTATCCCCCAAAATCTTTTGTTGGTCTAGGCTCCAATCAACTGCTACCATTACTTTGAGTTTTAATAACATATATGCAAGCTTCAAATGAACATATATTTATCATTCGAACATTTTAATACACATTGATTTCTACATGGAAATTAATTCAAATAACTCCCGGTTATATGGAGGTCCCTCCCTATATGGAGACACACGAACTCAACTATATGCATTTTTTTAGGAGTAAGTGACTAGCAGCCCAGAAGAGTTCAAGCTCACTTTGGGCACAGACCCTGTCTGTCCAATCCCTGTGGAACTACATATACATCCTGCACTTAAACGATAGATTCAAAATAAACAGTGATACCCTCATGATTCAGAGAAACAGCACTTATATGACGTCAGTGCTGTCAGCCTAAGGGATCATTTGCAAGTTCATTTGTGTTTAAAGCTTAAAACAGAGTGTAAACTACGTGGCATTACCTTGTTCCATAAATTGAAATTAAAGAGTGCCTTTAAGATTGAAATTCATTATTTTCCACTGTTAATGGTTTTTTAAACTAAAAGAGAATCAAGAAAATAAACTCTTACAAAGATGGTTCAATTTAGCAATTTTTACCCTAGTGTGAATTTATAGGTTAGGTTGATCAGTCACAAAAATATTTGACACCAGCCAAAACCTGCCTTGAACAATGTACAGTGATACATCAAACTTTAAAACTGTTCCTTGAATGGGAGGGGGGAGGGATAAATTAGGAGTTTGAGATTAACATAAGCACACTACTATATATAAAATAGATAAACAACAAGGACCAATGGTATAGCACAGAGAACTATATTCAATATCTTGTAATGACCTATAATGGAAAAGAAACTGAAAAGGAATATATACATGCATGTGTGTGTATATATATATATATACCTATATGTGTATAAGTGAATCACTTTGCTGTACACCTGAAACTAACACAATGTTGTAAATCAACTACACTTTATTTATTTATTTTTGGCTGCGTTGGGTCTTTGTTGCTGTGCGCGGGCTTTCGCTAGTTGTGGTGAGTGGGGGCTACTCTTCGCTGCGGTGCGCAGGCTTCTCATGGAGGTGGCTTCTCTTGTTGCGGATCACGGGCTCTAGGTGCGTGGGCTTCAGTAGTTGTGGCATGAGGGCTCAGTAGTTGTGGCGCACGGGCTTAGTTGCTCCGCAGCATGTGGGATCTTCCCGGTCCAGGGCTTGAACCCGTGTCCCCTTCATTGACAGGCAGATTCTTAACCACTGCGCCAACAGGGAAGTCCTATACTTCTATTTTGAAAGACTGTCCCTTGAAGATCTATGCCCAGAGATTGTAGAGAAGCCCATTAACTGCAGCCAACAAATACAAGGAAAAGTATAATTAAATAGAAAAAGAATCAAATTTTAAAGAATGCCAGGAAAAAATGACAAAAGATACTGCTCTAAAAGTGCCAGAAAATATGGAAGGAACAAAGTTTGAAGGCCTTGACCCTTCTACACCAAGAACTGGACACTCAGTTCTAAAGCAGTGGATCCAATAACGTCATGTCACTCTCGTTTAACCATCTTTCTGATTTTTGTAAAAGAAGAAAAACTTGGGAAGTTTTTACTGAATAAAATAGAAATTTGTGACCAACTTTCTGGTGACGACACTTCAGTGATTTTTCAACTAGGGGAGACATTTGAAATGAAATTTCTATAAATCTATGCCAAAGGTATCCTCATATTTAAGACTTTTCATAACTATTTGTATATCTGTTGTTTCATGTGAAAAAAAAACTCTTTGAAATTAAAATTAATAAAGAAGTTTTCTTCAGCCAAGTATGGGCGAAGACAGACTGACCAATCTGGCTGCAGTGAATCCTGAACATGAATATATGAAAAGGTTGGCAAAGTCATTGGCAAATTTGCAGGAGTCAGGGCTTAAAATGAGAAACCATAATGTTATTATTCACCGCTACTGCAGACCAGTATCTAGGAATGTTTTTCCACATTAATGCAATTTAATAGTATTAGTCTATTACGTATTTTTCTTTTTCGTAATTTTTTTCTGGCATGATTATACATACAAAGTTCAATGAAAGAAGATGCCTTCACTGTCTATATTTATTTTCTGGTCAGTATTTTTATTATTTGTTTCATTTCTGAACTATTGCTGAAAATCATTTTGGTACTCAGAGCCTAGATGGTGTTGGAAACAATCCCCTCTGTATCCAGTGCACCAGGCTTGCCTCTGCTCCTGGGCACCTTCGGACACATCAAGTCTTTGCCCAACTCTGAGCCTTTGAACCTGCTCTTTTCCCTGCCTGGATCACAAGCCTTCCAGACCTTCAAGGGGTGGAGCTGTCACCTCTCAGAGGGCCTCGCCTGCTTCCCCCACTCAGGTCTCCCAGTCTTTTTTTTTTTTTATTTTTTTAATTTACAATGTTGATTTACAATATGGTGTTAGTTTCCGGTATACGGCAGAGTGATTCAGATATATATATATAAATTCTTTTTCAGATTCTTTTCTCATATAGATTATTACAAAATATCAAGTAGAGTTCCCTGTGTTACACAGTAGGTCCTTATTAGTTATCTATTTTATATATAGCAGTGGGTATATGTCAATCCCAATCTTCCAGTTTATCCCTCCCCACTCCTTGCCCCCTGGTAACCATACGTTTGTTTTCTACAACTGTAACTCCATTTCTGTTTTGTAGATAAGTTCATCTGCATCCTTTTTTTCCTTAGATTCCACATATAAGCGGTATCATATGATATTTGTCCTGCCCAGTCTTGTGCTGTCCTACTTACCATTTGCTTGTTCATTGCCTGTGTCCTGTCTCCAGCATGGAGACCCCAGAGGGCAGGACTGTGGCCCCTATTTCCCTGCCTCTCCTCGGCACAGCATTTAAGAGGCTTGCAGGAGATGCCTGGGCTTGACTCCTGAGCTCTGGGGAGCAGTACCTGACCCGGAGGGGTGGGGGAGTGGGGTCAGATCCACCAAGTGCAGCCGCCTACCCGTATGGCTGAAACTAGAAGGATGAGTCAATCAGAGCCAGAGCCGGGAGGCAGCGCTGTCTGGGACTGGCAAGTGGGCGTGTGTCTGTAGGGCACAAACGTGGCCCCGAGACGTTCATCCTGACCCGGATCCAACTGATAAAGGACTTTAAGGTGTTTGGTCTTCATGCTCAAGAAAAGAAGGAGCTGTTTTAAGCAAGGGAGTTACAGGATGTGATTTGCCCTTTGGATGGCAGACAGGGCAAGTGGTAGAGGTCAAGAATAAGAAAGGGACAATTATACTCCAATAAAGATGTTAAAAAAAAAGAATAAGAAAGGGAAAACGGGTCAGGGCTGTCCTCTTTGGCTCTTCCGGAAAAGCACAGGGGCTGAGGTGAGCCCACCACCTCTAAATTACCTCCACCCTGTCCTCCAACAACTGGGATTTCCACTGGTCCTGGACCAGATCCTGAGGGAGAAAAGATGGGGCCGGTGAGCCAGGCAAGGAGGGGGAGGGGCGTCCTCAGCAGCAGGCATGGGGGAGGTTTGCGCAGAGGTGTCCTGAATGGGATGCTGGTGTGGATTTGAGACTAGGGGCAGCTGGAGGTTCCACCGACACAGAATTCAATGCGCTTTCCACTCTCCTCACCCCCAGAGAGCTTTGGGTGCAGGAGGCCACAGAGGGTTCCCTGGGGACTGACACAAATACAGAATTTCCAAGAAGCAACCACTGAAAGATGAGGGGGGCCACTGGTTCTCCTTTATTAAAATCCAGTTTGGCAAGGAAGACTCTGCAAAGGCTGCCCTGCTCTCACCGTGCAGAACCTCGCTCAGCTCCCATGCACAGGGACAGACAGACAGGGCTGGGGAGCCGGCAGATCCTTCAGGGACCCCTCCCCCAACACGGGTGGCCAGCGCTCGCCTGGTCCCCTCCTGACTCAGCTGCCGAGGTAGGAACCCTCCTGGGACAAGGAGCAAGGGGCACGCTTTAAATCTTTACATGCCACAAGGAAGAAAATCAATTTCAATGCCCAAAGGAGGGAATTACGCAGCAGAAGGTCACCGACCACTACAAGTCGCTGTATTGTTTGGGAGACTTGGAGAGGGAAAAATGCCTCAACATGAGGTAAGGATGCTCCAAGGTCTGAAGCAAACCCCTCTCCCCAAGAATCATGTGAGAGAGTCCCAGGGGGGCCAGACGCCTCAAAGGAAGAGGCTTCTTTGTGTTGCAACACTATGGCCAAACTCCAGATACTGGCATCTGCCACTTCGGGCAAGTCATCAATGTTGGCGGCAGGGTTCTGACTCATGCTGAATCTTGGAAGAACCGGCTGACATTTGAACATGATTGTTAGGGTAGCAGCAAAGCCAGTGGCAATGACCACTTCACTTGGGTGGGAGAGATATGCTGCCCAGCCCAGCCTCGGGGCTCCAGAGCGCTCTGGCTAAGGCCGGACTTCCTGAGCACTGATACACGAACGCCAGGCTTGAACTTCACATGTGACTTCTAGATCCACTCCAGCAAAGCTGGAGAGACCCCACTTATGGCCGAGTGCCATGTCTTTTGGGGGAGCCAGTGCAACAGAGCACACTCAGGGCAGAGGACAAATGAGAAGGTCTCTGAACTGGACACTTAAAAGTCCCATTTCTGGGAGTAGAGACCACAGCACCCGGAGCCCACCTTCTCCATCAGGCGATACAGAGGTGAGTGCAGGGTCAGTTTCCTGGGATTTTGCAGCTCTGTCAAGGATCCCACTCTCTGATCCATTTGCATTAAGTCCCAAATCCTTTTGGAGGATAAGGGGCAGCATCTCAGCTTGTCTTCTGATATCAGAGTTAGAGAAACCCACGGGGTGGGCTGTAGTGGCCCCAGCCAAGACCAGGGCCATGAAAAGCCATGAAGCTTCTGGAATGAAGACACCACAGAAAATGGGAATCTACGTAGGGGACCAGGCCCACCCTGGGAGCACAGAGAGATAGTCTTAGCGACTTCCTTCTAAAGACACTTCCCACTGGGGCTTCTGAGAGATGACACGTGTGGACCAGTGTTCCCCCGGATAGAAGTTCTAGCTGCTGACCACATGACCAAAAGGGAACTGGAGAGGGACAGAGAGAGCAGGAAGTGGGGCAGATCAGGAGCCCGCACCCTGCACAGGCGCTGCCTGAAAGCCACACCTGAACACTGCCCATAGTCTGAAGAGAATTAAAATAAAATTAAAAACTGCTGGGATGACACCAAAAGCACAATCCATGAAAGAAAAGAATGATAAATTGGACTTCATCAAAATTAAAAACTTCTGTTCTGCAAGGGACACTGTTAAGAGAATGAAAATACAAACCACAGACTGGTAGAAAAATATTTCCAAGTTGCATATCCAACAAAGGACTCCAATCCAGATTATATTAAAAATTCTTAAGAGTAGGAAAACAAACAACACAATAAAAAATGGGCAAAACTTTTAGCAAACATTTAACCAAGGAAGATAGACAAATAGCAAATAAGCACACAGAAAAAGTGCTCACCACCATTAGCCATCAGGGAAAATGCAAATTAAAACCACAGTGAGATCCCCAGCAGATGCTTTTTTTTTTTCCCCCTTTGGTTGATAACATCCAGAGATACCTGCTTTATGTCTTACTAGGTGATTGCATTTCAGGCTGATGACATCAAATTACAGTCTAATTACCAACTAATTTTGTACCTCTGAACACCTAGTAGATTAGCTAAAATACTAACAACAACAAAAAAGTGACCATACTAAGGGCTGGTAAGGATGCAGAGCGAATGCTCATACAGTGTTCGTTCAAAATGGTACAGACACTTTGGAAAACAGCTTGGCAGTTTCTTATAAATTATAACCCTAAAGAAGTGAACGATGGGGCTTCCCTGGTGGCGCAGTGATTGAGAGTCCGCCTGCCGATGCAGGGGACACGGGTTCGTGCCCCGGTCTGAGAAGATCCCACATGCCGCGGAGCGGCTGGGCCCGTGAGCCATGGCCGCTGCGCCTGCGCGTCCGGAGCCTGTGCTCCGCAACGGGAGAGGCCGCAACGGTGAGAGGCCCGCGTACCGCAAAAAAAAAAAGGAAACGATGTTCCCACAAAAACCTAAATCCAATGTTTAGAGTGAATCTGTCACAATCTCCAAAACCTTGGAAACAACCCAAAAGTCCTTCAACTAGTGAATGGATAAACAAACTGAAACAATGGACCACTACTTAGTAATAAAAAGGAACACACTCTTGAGACATACATGAACACAGGAGGATCTGAACTGTGTAATGCTGAGTGAAAGTCAGACACAAAAGACCACATCCTGTGCGATTCCATCGATAGGACATTCAGGAAAACCAAACACCATGGTTCAGTATCTCATGGTCGTGGTGATTATACGACGGTCACTTTTGTCCAAGCTCATTTACCACACAGGAATGTTTAAAAAGTGAATAAATTTGCTAGAAGGGCATTTGGAGAAACTGGTGGAGTGAAACTCCTTTTCCAGATTGCCCCAACCCCCCGCATTCAATGAACATTACAAGGAGACCCTTTCCTTTGGGTTTAACAGACATAGACCCAGCACCTGGGTGAAGCCCCTGTGTGGCCGGGGCGTCTGGGAGTACTTAGATGCTGCCACTTCTGCCTTCAGGGGATAACCTGGGAGCAAAGCAGGAACAGAGAGAACACCCAGCGGGAGTCTGGGGGCTTCTGTGGAGGAGGGAAGGCAGGCAGGAGTGGGTGCACTTGGACGAGGCCGATTCCAAAACGGGAAGTAGGGGTGAGGTGTCAGATGGGGTGTGGGGGGAGGAGGGGGGAACTCAGCCAGAGTCTGGAGATCACAGCCCCCAGGACCCTGTGGTGACTTGTTTGGGAGCCAGATGGAACATAAATAAATACCCAAATCAAGCCCAGTTAGATCAAACGGTAAAAGAGGGTGGAGAAAGGCTTTCTTACAAAAGACTGTAAATAGCCCATCGGAAGAGAAAGTATCCAGGAGAGGTCATAATGACCACGTGAGCTGATTTATGGGGTGCCTACCCTATGCCAGGCTCTGTTTCAAGTGCTGGATAGGTACTGACTCATTTAATCTGCCCACAACTCTGTGAGACTCTTCTGCTCCTCCCATTTTGCAGGTGAGAAAATTCAAGGTGCAGAGAGATAAAGTAATGTGCACAGCACCACACACAGGTGTGCACAGGTGCACAGGGAAAGTGGCAGAGCTGGGGTTCAAACCTAGGCAGTTGGCTCCGAGCACACCCCGTTAACTATATGCTGAGCTGCTGTTCGATCTGGGTGATCCTAACTGCATAGAAAGCTGAGGTATTTTCCCAAGCATCTTGTCTTCCCTCATGTGCCACCCGTCCACCACACTCAGCCTCCCAGGCTTTCTCGAGTTCAGGTTTACACCTGCATGGCATTGCTCAGCACGCAAGTACATGCAGACACACACAGACACATGCTCCAAGGTGGACACGGCACCGCCCCTCACCCCCAGGAAACCAAGGGAATCAATTCAGTCAAACGCCATGGACAGATCATGAGACACCGGTTCTTAAAAATAATAAGGCTTTTCCAAAAGAAGCCAGTACATACAAGTAGCAGCTGGAGCCAAACGACATCTGAGCACTACAGCCAGTAAATTAATTTCATGTGCAAAAAAAAAACCCGGTTGGCCCTGAGTTAATAAAGATCCCGCCGACATAAAGATCTCATTACGAAACAGACTTCCCTGGCAAGGGTCTCCTTTGCTGAAGCTGTTTTGGATTCGAGCTTCTCCTGGATGCCCTACAAAGATTCCACATCAAATGCAGAAAAGATGGAGCTGTCTAGACATCCCCCTGCATGTAGAAACCACATAGCCCTCACCTCAGGCGCACAGAAATGCACCCTGTATAGAGTTCACCCCACTCCCAGCCGCTAGAAACTGACAAAACTGGGGACGTGCCCACCTTCCTGCACAGAGAAGGGCCTTGGCTGTTCTGATTCAGACATAATATTCGGGCTTGTAGGAATTGGTTATTGAGCTTCTAGAAGATCCTGAGGGTTCTTGACAAAAACTAAAGGGGGGAAGGTTTTGCTGTAGAGCCAGCTATCCCCTGGAAGAAGTGGAGAAACATAACGACTCCTTGATGAAATGCAGACTGCTCCAAACCCAACTTTGTAGTAATTCAGCCAGGGCTGAGCCCGCGTCTCCCTTTGGCATGGCCAGAAGAGAAAGGGCTCAGTAAGGACACAGGTAATGTAAACAGGAAGGGGGATGGAGTGCTAGTTAAGTTCATTGATAACAGTATTTATTTTGTGTTCATAAATATTTATCCAGCACCTACTCTGGGGCAGGCACTCCCTAGGAGCTGGGTGCAACAGAGGTGGTGAAAGTAGGTGAGCATGCTATGCAAAACCAGACAAGGCCCCCAAGGAAACACAGGACCAACTCCAGACCGCAGGCCAGCCCTGCCCACCTCTCCATCCTCATCCTCTACCACCCTCACTGGGCCACAGCCCCAGGGCTCAGCTGCCTTTGGGACACAGCCCAGCACCTCTCTGCTTTCCGTGCCTTCCCCCCGGAGGGAGGCCCTTCTCCCGGCCTCTGCTCAGCTGGCTGTTCACACTTCCGTTCTCAGCTCAGATATCACCTCCTCAGGGGCCCACCCCGCACCTATCGAAACTCACCCGCTCTCCCTCCCTGCCATGAGATGACACGTTTACCCTGTTTACTTCCTTCATGTAACTTACTAAAGTTCTGTTCACGCGTTTTTACTACTGTCTCTTGAGCTAGATTGCCAGCAACGTGAGGACAGGAAACTTAACTGTCTCGTAAGCCACTAAAAACCCAGCGCGCAGAGAGTGTCCGGCAGGTGGTCAGCATCCAGAAGGTTTCTTAAAACTGTGAAAGAAACACTGAGGTTCTGAGATGAACTTTGGGGTAGGGAGGCCTACAGAGGGGTTGGGGGGAAAGTTGGCTCTGAGAAGGTGACAGGTAAGCCAAGACCAGAAGGATGATGAGGCTCACCAGGCACTTGCAAGAAAAAAGCTCCCCAGGCAGAGGAGAAGACATTCCAAGTCCCCAAGACGGGAAAGCCTCGTGCTGGAGGAATTGGAGGAAGGGCATCGCGGCTAAGATACAGATGACAGCATGTGTGGCTGGGGAAAAAGGCAGGGATGTGTGAAGGAAGGCAGCAGGAAGGCTCCAAAGGGTTTAAAGCAGGCGTGGGACTGCTTTATTTATTTAAAAATTGATATCTGAAAGAGATCACTATGAGGAGAAAACCCAGATGACCTTACGATGGCAAAATGACCTTTTAGATACAACACCAAAGGCACGACCCGTGAAAGAAATAATTGTTAAGGTGGACCGATTTAAAATTAAAAATTTCTACTCTGTGCAAGAGGCAGTCAAAAGAATGAGAAGACAAGCCACAAAGTGGGAGAAAATATCTGCAAAAGACACATCTGATAAAGGACTGTTATGCAAAATATATTAAGTACTCTTAAAACTCAACAATAGGGCTTCCCTGGTGGCGCAGTGGTTGAGAGTCCGCCTGCCGATGCAGGGGACACGGGATCGAGCCCCGGTCCGGGAAGATCCCACATGCCGCGGAGCGGCTGGGCCCGTGGGCCATGGCTGCTGAGCCTGTGCGTCCGGAGCCTGTGCTCCGCAACGGGAGAGGCCACGGCGGGGGGAGGCCCGCGCACCAAAAAAAAAAAAAACCGTAATGACTTCAAACCCACAAAGATGGCTATAATTTTCAAAATTTAATTGAAAAAGTAATAATAACGATTGTTGATGAGGATATGAAGAAATTGAAACCCTTGTACTTCGCTGCTGGGAATATGAAATGGTGCAGCCACTGTACAGAAAACTTAAACATAGAATTATCTTGTGACCCAGCAATTTCACTCCTAGGTATATCCCAAAATAATTGAAAACATGCACTCATATAAACATATGGACACGTGTGGTCATAATGGCACTATGCACATTACGCAAAAGGTGAAAAACAACCCAAATGTCCATCGGTAACAGATGAATGGATAAACAAATTGTGACATATACACCCAAAGGAATATTATTCAGCCATAAAACAGACTGAAGGACTGATACACTCGACATGGATGAACCTCAAAACATTATACCCAGTAAAAGAAGCCAGACATAAACAAATCACACATTGTGTTTCCATTTATATCAAATGTCCAGAATAGGTAAATCCATAGGGACAAAACTCTGGTCGGCAAATTGCTGGGGCTGGGAATAGGGAGGAATGGTTTGTTTTGCTGTATGCAAATGTCTCGGTGCTGCATAGAAGTGGTGGCTGCACAACCCTGAAAATGCACTGAGTGTCACCAAACTGTTTAAAACGGTTAATTTTATGCTTTGGAAATTACACCTCAGTAAATTAATTGAAAAGCAAAACAAAACAAAAAATAGCAACTAGGTTTAGGGATTGAGCAATGGGTGGATACAGGTGCTGCTTTCTGAGGTGGGGAAGACTGGGGGAAAGTGTTTGGGGATAAAGATTAAGAGTTTAAGTATTGGACGTGTTACCCTGAGAAGCCCATGAGTCTGAAGAGCGTTTCCAGGGAAACATTTGGAGATGAGAGTCCAGAACTCAGATGGGAGATCTTAGCTAGAGATAAAAATATGTACATCAGTTTATACATAAAAAAAAATTTTAAACCAAAGATACACATGAGATCAGCTGGGACCACAGTATAGAAGAGAAGAGGATCCAGTATTAAATTCCTGAAAAAGTCCAACATTTAGTGGCTGGGTAAAAGAAGATGCACCAGCACGGGAGGCCGGAAGATACAGAGGTGAAAAGGAACCTTAGTAAGAGAGGGAATGTGGGTGCCATACAGTGGGACAAAATGGACAAGAAAGGTCAACTGTATAGATGCACAGAGAGAGACAGAGACAGAGAGAGAGATGAAATTAGGAAAAAAAAAAAACCCCAAGTGTGGCAACTTGGCAGCCACCGGGAGGGACAGGAACAGAAGTGAGTCCCTAGGAGGTTAAAAAAAAGAAAATGGAAGTAAAGATACGTGTAGACAATTCTATGTGAGCTTTTATAAGCTCCTACCCCTTTTAAGGGGATTTAAAAAATAAGGAAATGACTGGGGGAGATATGAGGTAAAGAAGGACACTTTCAAAAATATGGGAGCTGGGAATTCCCTGGCGGTCCAGTGGTTAGAACTCAGCGCTTTCACTGCCAGGGCCTGGGTTCAATCTCTGGTCATGGAACGAAGATCCCACAAGCTGGGTAGCTTGGCCAAAAAATATACATATACATGTATATGTAAATATATATGTATAGGAGCTATTAGAGCCTATTGAGAAACCAACCTGGACCACTCAGTCAAGAAGGGGAGGTAAGAAATGCAAGGAAGGGGGGCTGCATGAATGTGAACAAGCACAGTCCTTGAGAAGAAGTTTACAAAGAAGGGGAAGAGGACAGAGGAAGAGGAGGGGCTGACCTAAGCAGGTAGATTTGTAGAGCGCTGGAGGTGAAACGCTGAGGGCATTTCTGACCATCCATTTCTATCCTCTTGACGAAAGAGGAAGCAAGGTCCTAGGGCACCTCCAGGCAGCCCAGGCAGTTTGAGCGGGATGGACAAGACCTCAGATGGTAAGTGAGGCGTAGAGGCAAACTCGGCCGCTAGAGAAACAGATGAATAATAACAACTTGCATTTTATAAAGCCTCCATCCTATTTGATTTCCACAGGAACCTCAGAAAGCAGCAGGTTCTAAAAGCCCATTTCACAGGCAAAAGAACTCAGAAGGGCTAGAATGAGCACATAAACGTGAGCTTTCTAGATGAAGTCTAAGCTCTTCACTGTCCAGAGTAAACTTGCGCAGAGCCTCCGTTTCTTCCAACAGTCGGCATGGCCATTACAGCTGTCACGTTCAAAGCCCTTCCCTAAGGGCCACACCACCAGACCTTCGCCGCCTCTGGAACAGATGTATGGGAGGAAAACCAGAACTCCTCAAAAATGCTCGCATAAACTCAAGTCATCCCTCTCCTCTCTTTGCCAACAAGCCACCTCATGAGGGTGGACGCCACTCTGCACGCCGCCGGCTTCCAAACACGGAACCCAGCATCCATCAGCAACGCTCAAGGCTCTGCTCCCCGTCCAATTCCAACGCTGAGAAAAACAGATCAGTGAATTACCCTGAAGGAGATTGTCCATATGGAGCCAAAAACTCAACCTAAACCAAACAAAGCCAAAAACAGAAACAACACAGAAACAGAAGCCTACAGAGCAGGACCTATCAGGGTTTGTCTAGCATTGTACTGCAGAGGAAGCGGATCTGAGTCTGGGAGAAGCAGTACTGCTCTCCAGTGATACATACTCTGTAATGCGACAGGAACCCATTGTCGTGCCCATGATAACCTGGCTGAGCTCTTCCTTAAAATTCTTCTCCCATGGCTTGAATGCCAAGCTCAACAAACAACCTTCTCTTTCCTAATTACATTGTTTTGGCACCTTCAAACCTCAATTTGGAGGGCCCCAATGGATCCCATTAGTTATTTCACTGTAAAGGTAGAGCCCCGATTAGCACTTTAAAATATGTCTGGAAAGAGTGAGGAAAAAGAAAAGAAAAGAAAACCAGATCACAGGGTTTTGTTGTTGTTGTTTAACTAGAGAAAAGATCCCATGTTAACGAGTTAAATCCTGTTTCTTGCTGCTAGCACATGTCGGGAGTCTAGTAGTATTGACATGCTGGTGAAAGTCTGCTCTGACTTACAGAAATTCCAGAGATTTCAGGGGGAAAGGTACATCTGAATCTGCAAAATGAAGCAAGACAGCTCTGTGGTGAGATGGACATCAGCCCTTCACCTCCTTCAGATCTTTGCTCAAATGTCATTCCTTTCAACAAGGCTCAGGCTGACCACCCAGTTCTAAATTGCATACCACCCCACCCCAGCTGCCAGGCCCCCTCACCCTGCTTCTTTTAAATAGCACTTACACCTTCCAATATACTGTATAATTTATTATTTCATTCACTGGTGTATCCCAAGTCCTTGGAACATGGTAGGTGCTCAATAAATATCTATTGAGTGAATGAATGAATGGACAAAATAAAACAGCTTCCTCAAGTTTCATGAGTGTCTCAACTTTTGTTACTTTGGGCACTTTTATCAGAATGGGGGGTCTTGTCCTAATCATGAAGGAGGAACCCAAAATTTACTGATCACACAGACGTGTCAGTAAAAAATCTGGCCATGCACTCCAGTACATGAATAATTTATTCACATCTTTGGTTAATTCTATATGTGTTACTACATGTGTAATGCACCATGCGTATTTTTAACTACCCAACATTTTTAAATTAAATATAAAGTAAAATAAATACTCATAGTTTACATTTTCTTTGAGTACCAAAATGAAGCAGCTTCTACTAGAGATTAGACACTAGATACTACCCTACAGCGTAAATGCGTATCCTGTGCCAAACACACGCACGTGTCACAGTTACCACACTAATCCCCACATCCATGAGTATTCCCATTTAATGGCTGGGAAAACTGAGGCTCAGGTAAATTAAGTAACTTGATCCGTGTCACCAAGTGGCAGAGCTAGGATAAAAACCTAGGGGAGCCTAACCCCACACCCCATGGGCTGCAGGGCTGGCACAGAGACCCCACCCTGGAGGTAGCAAGTCAAAGGGAAGCAAATCAGGATTACCCAGCATTCATCCCCAACTCACTTTCCACCCAGGTGGACACAGCCAACACGACGGGATCCCCAGCTGGATCCCAGAACAAGCCATCGGCCAGTCCAGACAGAGACCATTTGAATACCCTGCAGACCCACATATCCTTCAAGGCTCTCCATGCTCATGCAAGCACCAGAATCTAAAAATTCCCAAGATCTAGGCAGCAGGAGTGATCAAATTAAAGATTGAGCTATGTCAAAAGCATCTACTCCCAAGGCAACATTTTGTCCCAGTTTGATAGGAACGGTCTCCATTTAATAATCAATACACACCCCTTCCACTCTCAAAATTTTATCACATCTCCCTTTACTCTCAAAAGTGCCCCGGTTTGGACAATAAATTATATGGTCACCCAGTCTATACTCTGGCTCAGTGCACACAAGACTGCTCTGATTAGAACAGAAAACGCTGTGGTTTCTGATATTCAGAGAGCACCCCACCTCCTCACCCCACCCTGCGGTCAAAGCAGCAGGCTTGCCATTAGCAGTGACCAACCCCCAGCAACCCGGTTGCCCCTGCATGGAATTCCCACCCGGAACCCCGGGCACTGTGAGCTGGCTGGGCCTGCTGTTCCATAGATCACCCCCACATCGGACGCCTCACCTGGTCTCCAGCCCCCATCAGGTCTCACCACGATAGGAAAGCATCATCACAGACATTAATGGAAGGTTTGCCTGGGGCACTGACACAGGTGATCGGAGCCTCGTTGTATTAGTCAAGTTCACTTGACGAACAGAACCAGACAACCAGTCACCTGCTTGGGGCCCTATAGGTGACACCATACCTGGGAAACAATAAGGAAAGGGATGTGTTGGGTCAGCCAGGGTCAGGTCCACCTGCAGTGGAACCTCCATCATGGGAATCTTCCCTGGTATGATCAGGTGGCTCAGGTGTCCTTCCTGGGGTCCCTTCCCAGCCAACACTGATCCTGAAGGCCCACGATTTGCTCCAGCCCCCTCCCACTGTCAGCCCCTCCCCGCTGGCCATGCCTTTGCTACAAAGCCCAGCCATCAAGACCCACCCCTGGGAAGTGAGCTGGAGCCTCGCGCTCCTGGGCAAGCAGAAGGGCCTGGAATCCCACCCAAGTGGGCCAGACAGGACCAAACGGTCCACAGTGAGGTACACCTGCCTGGAGGCTACAGTTTCCCAGGCCAAAAATTAACATCACTCGCTGTCAGAAGCACCCCTAGACCTTTTCCAAATTACCTGGGCCCTAAGAAGGGCCAAGGTCCACGTTCAAGCTTTCTTTATTTTCTCTGCCTCTTGGCTGTGACCTCTGTGCTGAGACAGCTCAGGCAGAGGCGGTGTGGGGGGTTGGAGGTGGGGCAGCTAGACAGATAAAGGGATTTCTGTCCCTTTCTGAGTCCGCTTGCGGGGGAGGGGGCACAGAGTTGATTCTCGACTCTAGCAAGAGTGGATTCCCCTCCTCAAAGCACAGGGAAAACAGAATGATCTAAGATCAAACTTTATTTGGCATGGTAATTTTTTTTTTTTAATTTTTTTTATTGTGGTAAAAGTCACATAATATAAAGCCTCCTATTTTAACCATATTGAACTGTGCACTTCAGCAGCACCAAGTACACTCACATTGCTGTACAACTCATCATCACCCGTCCCCTGAATTCTTCACCTTCCTAAACTGAAACTCTGTCCGCATTAAACACGAACTCCCCATTTCCCCTCCCCACCCGTCCACCCTCCTGCCCCTGGCATCTGCCAATGTACTTTCTGACTCTATGAATTTGACTGTTCTAGGTACCTGGTGTAAGTAGAATCAAACAGTATTTGTCTGTACCTACTGTATATTGGAATGGCATGATAATTCTTAAAACTGTAGGAAACTTTTCCATGGTAAAAGCAAAAAAAAAAAAAGCCTAGTCTTTGTTCTTGGTGTGGCTGGTCCCCCCCACCCCACCCCACCCCACCCTGGCAGACTGGAGGCTCTGCCTCTCATTAGCTGTGGGGTCTTGGGCAAAGCCGTGCCCTCTGTAGGCCTGGGTTTCCCCATATGTGTGCTCGCGATGACTCTGCAAGCCTAACGGGGGCTGCTGCCCAGGGAAGAGTGACCCCGGCTTCCTATCAGGGGGACAGCCTGTTTAATCCCACCTGGATTTGCTTCAGTGCTTGGGGGAGAGTGAGGATGGTGGTAGCTTTCTCTGTGGTTCCTTAGCAGCCTAGACCAGGCCTCAAACTTTTCCTCTTAGATCAGAAAGAGCCCGCTCACTGGCAGGCAGTACCCAGGGACTCAAGGATCCAGACTTGATAGAATTGACCTGGACGGTTTTAGAGGGCAATTCGGGCCCGGCTGAGATGCCCAGTTTATCTCTGTGTCCTGGCCTCGGGCTCCCCTGTGAGGGTCTCCAAGATCAGCTGCTGCATCCCCCTGAGCAGCATTAAAGTAAACAGTGGGTGATGGGGAAGGGATGCTCTCCAGGAAACCCACTGGCTTCACCCCTGACCCTGAATGGTTTGCAGTTGGAGGGTCCCTGTGCCAGCAGTGTTCATGCCCACCCTGGGTGGCTTGGGTACCTGTGCTGACACTATCCTAGCGACAATATGTGCAGCAGCTCCCGGGCATGGCGAGTTTTGCCCACGAGCAGAAGGAGGAGGTGGGTGCCAGGGAGAGCCTCAGGCCACAGGCTCTCTGACCCCCCAGGCTGTGGACTCTTTGAGAAACCGAATCACCCCATCCTGCAACCATCCCTCAACCAACACTAAACGGTGCGAATCCCTTCATTGATTTTTCTTTACCAAATGCCTTGGCTCACATGTGGGTCCAAAGAGGGCCCACTATCTATGATCTTAATTTTTAAAAGCTGAGGGTATTGCTCCTGGATTTCCTCTCAGCCTGGGGTAGAAAATAAGAAAAACAGGAATGGAGAAATCTTCAAAGAGAAGATTTGAGACTTGTGACTCACCATGTAATCTATCAGAAGGTAGTCATCCCCACGCCTCGGCGGTTCAGTCCGTGCACTAGTAAATGCTCGGGGGTGGAGGGTAAAGACAGCAAACCCAGGCTCAGGATTCCCAGGAATAACCCGCCATCAGCCACTGGCCTGTCCCAGCCAATGGAAGAAGTGGTCCTCCTCCCCTCAGCCCCACTGAAGCTGCCCAGGTACTGAAAACCTAAAAGAATGCATCCCCCAGGCGTTAACCAACACCTTCAGCAAGCATTTGTCCTCTCCTCCCTCAAGAAGTTTATGGACACAGAAGAAATAAATTGAAAACAGTTATTAACATTAAACAACAATATGATCAATATCAAATTATAACAGTACACCTTCAGCAAGTATTTGTCATCTCCTCCCTCAAGAAGTTCATAGAGGGACTTCCCTGGTGGCTCAGTGGTTAAGAATCCACCTGCCAATGCAAGGGACATGGGTTCAAACCCTGGTCTGGGAAGATCCCACATGCCAGGGAGCAACTAAGCCTGCGAGCCACAACTACTGAGCCCGTGTGCCACAACTACTGAAGCTCTTGCGCCTAGAGCCTGTGCTCCACAACAAAGAGAAGCCGCTGCAATGAACAGCCCGCGCTCAGCAACAAAGAGGAGCCCCCGCTTGCCGCAACTAGAGAAAAGCGCACACACGGCAGCAAAGACCCAACCAACGCAGCCAAAAATTAATTAATTTTTTAAAAATTCACAGACACGGAAGAAATAAATTGAAAACAGTTATTAACATTAAACAACAATATGATCAATATCAAATAATAATAGTAGCTACTAATCTACCCTTTGAGATTAAAAGATTAATTTCATTCTATTGATAAGAAAACTTTATAACATTCATTGGATGCTAATTATAAGTCAGACATATTCTATGTATGATCATCTCACACATAAACCTCATGGCATCATTTGTGGTATGTTCTACTATCAAGTTCATCTTACAAAAGAGGACACCGGAGTCCAGAGAGGTTAAGAAACTTGCCCAAGGTCACACAGCTCATAGGTGGTAGAGTTCACATTTGAACCCAAGCCATCTGACTCAGCCTCTACATTTTACTGCCCCAGGTAAAGGTCAGAAGGTGTAAATGGTTTCCCGTTCACATAGCTGCTACGCTGGGGCCCAGACTGCACCCCAGGCCCTTGGACTTTTAACCTCATGGACAAGTGCAGTATCCACAGTGCATCCTGGACACAGAAGCCCTGAGTGGTGCGTGGTGAGGAGCAGGTTGTGCTGCATCCCCAGCAGGATGGACACCCGCCAGCCTCAGGCCCTGCAACATTCTCCATTAGGCGCTTTGGAGACTTGGGCCAGAGGTGGGAACAGCTGGGCTGGCGCTGCATCTCTGACAACCAACATATCAGGAAAAGCCCAGCTGCCCACCCTGCACTCCTGGTCTCAACCCAGTCCAGCCCCTTCATGAAAAACCACAATCCCGTCTCTCTCCCAATTCCTCAACCCAGAGCACTGTCTGCCATCTCCTCTCATCCCTCACACCTTCACAGGGACCGTGGGACGTGAATCACTTCCCTCTGTCAAGGTTATATTTTCTTGTTTTAAAAAGAGCACCTATTCTTCTTATTATTCTGAGGATGAAAAAAATTTGCCTCTCTTTTTGGCTTAGAAGGTAGCTGAATTTTTCAATATATTCATGCAAACGAGATATTTCATCTCATGGATTTTATCCCAGTTCTGTCTATGCACATTTTAAATAAATTAAGATGAAATAAATCCATTTTATTATATTACCCAGTGCCATCTCCATGAAATAATGCCCATATTTGTATTTCCTGAGGAATGTTGACGTGGCTAAAAATGTTGCAGCAAGTGTAATCTTTAAGGATTGTGCTGCCAGAAAAAAGATAAATCTAGGCCTTTGTTTAGAGCCTAGAGTGGCGCCACTTTTGATTGAAATGGCCTGAAATATCCATCCCCAAAACATGGACAAGGCAGTAAAGTATACAGAATTGATCACCATTGGCTCAGACACAAAAGTGGTGTGTCTTCCTTTGTTTTCTTAACATCTGTTCTCTCCCTCCCAGCATAAACCACCCCACAGAAATAAATTACGCAGGCTCCCTTTTTCCCGGAAGGAGAGGTGAGGGTTTGCAGGGGCTGGTCCTGAGGTGCCCCGGGCTCTCCCCACTACCCATGCAGCAGCCATGGAGTCTCCAGACGGTCTCTTCCTGGCTCCCCTCAGTACTGGTGCTGACCACAAAGACTCCAGCCTCTCCACTTTCTACTTCCTTCACAAAAGGAAGGGACCCGTGTGGATCCTGGGAGAAGAAACCTTACTCTCTTAGCATCTTATTTCCTTTGAAAGGCAGGTGGACAAGCATTGGCGACCACTGTGAAGTCAGTATTGCTGCCAAGCCAATCTCTGAAGCCGGCTGGCACTCAGGGACAAGAAGGGCTCCCTTTCATCCAGGAGGTAAACTGGGATCACAAAGAACGGATGAGACTGAATGACAGCGCAGCCTGTCAACAACCAGAGCCACGCCAAATCCTGCTGACTGGGGCCATGGTTTGCCTAGAACTCAAAGGATAAGGTGGAGGTAAAAAAAAAAAAAAAAAGCCAAACAAACAAAAAAGCAGCGTGAGGGCAGGCGACTGTGGGCTCCAATCTAAAGCCCTGGCCCACTCATAGAACAGGGAGATCAGCTCGGTGCTCTGTGACCACCTAGAGGGGTGGGACAGGGAGGGTGGGAGGGAGACGCAAGAGGGAGGGGATATGGGGATCTGTGTATACATATAGCTGATTCACTTTGTTACAAAGCAGAAACTAACACACCATTGTAAAGCAGTTATACTCCAATAAAGATGTTAAAATAATAAATAAATTTTAAAAATAAAAAAAAATAAAGCCCTGGCCCAGCTCTCCCACTCTTCCTCCTTCTTCTCGACCACGCCTGACATTTTTCACTTTCCACCTGGTATTACCCGCAACATATGCTGGATGGATGGACAGGAAAACGGATTATTCAGTTGTACCCAGATGTACCACTCCGGGTATAGTAAACAACGGTAATAATTGCTGGCCCTCTACACGACAGGCAGGGGCCTCACCCATTAGCACACCTGCCCATTAGCACATCAGCCCTCAAGGCCAAAACAAAGGTTCCCATGTGCCTGCGCGTCACAGCTAAGGAACTTTGGCTCTTACTGTGACTGTGCTTGTGGGTATGATTCCCATGCTTTCTGGCAAAAATAAAATGCCTCATCAGAGCAGCCTGCCAGGTTCCCCAGCAAGAACCCAACACAAATGTACAGCAGCCTCCCTATTAGGAGCCTGTTTCCCATCTCGGGAGACTCCAGAACAGGCAAGCAAGCGCTTGTGCTTGCCAGAGTCTCCAACAGCTGGAAAGATACATACAAGGGAGCAGAAAAAAGTTTCCCTTGCAGGGGCAGGTATTGTATCAGGCACTGATTGTGATACTGACCAGGGTTCTTGGCCTTCCCCAACCAATAGAAATTGATCAGAGGCCAGACAAGAAATTCAGGCAAGGCTTTATTGGGGCCCCTGCTGCAGCAGTGGGGAGCGAAGAAAACAAGTAACAGGTTCCCTTGTTCACTTGCTCCCCAAGGTGGGGCGAGCTGGTACCTTATATGGAGTGAGGGGTGAGGGTAGGGGTGTGTCCAGGGGTCGGGCCAGAGGGGTGGCTTAGGTGTTTCGCCCACCCCTTTGGTGGTGTTGAGTGCAGGGGCCATGCTCAGCACCCTGCTTTTGCTCCCACCCTATCTTTACTGCTGGCTCTTCAGAAGTGACAGTTGGGGTGTTTTGTTCTTTTTGTATCTTGTTGTCCAGAATGTGCCCCAACACGCACGCAGTTATTTTTAGTCCCTTATAGTTTCTTTGTATTTTGTTGCTCAAGGAGATGTTTGTCCAGGTGCAAGCACTGCAGCACAGGGTCCCAGGTCCCAGCCTGTCTCAGTTGAAGAAAAGGCCTCCAGACCCTTTTGTGGGCACATTCATCAAGGCGACCTGTACTTCCTGTTCCCGGGGACCTTCTCAGGGAGGCCTGATAGCAAATCCCCAAACCTCCAGTGTCTGCAGGCCCAAGTGATATTCTGGGCTGGCTCCTCTCTCCACTGCTATTAGTGTCAATTAAGTTCAGCCTGACAGGCCACCTTTGACACAATGCTGTAAGCACAAGGACATAAACAACGCCAAAGCCTTTGGAGTTGATATATGGTTGCATTTAATAAACATTTGTTTGCACATTTTTTATCACGCTAATGAATATAATTACTTTATGTCGTCAAGCTAGGATTCTGTTCTGATCTACACGTCACTTGAAGGTCTGGTGTTAGCATTTTGCACACATTGGCAATTGGAAGAAAGGGAAGGATCAGCCCCTCCTACAAGAACCCGGAGCAACCTTCCACAGCTGAAAGCATCCCTGTGGCAGCTGAACACAGATCTGCAGCTGGGGGTCCTGGCTGAGCACACCCAGAAGGGCGGATAGCCTTTCCACTTCCCAGAAACTCTTCTCCAGAAAACACACATTTTTACTTCCCTGTAATCTCCCCGAATGGAGGCCTCTGAGCACTTACCCCAGCACCATGTCCAACACACAGTTGTGGGGAAAAAAAGTTTTAATCATAGTTTTACTAATTATAAAAGTAATACACGTTTATTTTAGAAAATTTGAAAAACATAGACCACAAAGAGATTGGCTGAAGTTGATGAGCTAAACTTCTATTCTCAAAATACTTAGGAAAAAAAATTATATATATATATATATATATCTCCATCCTTCTAAACTGCACTGGATACAGGAAGGGATATTCTTGGTAGATCAGAAGGCATGAGAATTCCCTGAAATGTAAAAAAAGGATAGAATTTGATAAGGAAAATGTATGCTTAGAAAAGAACCACAGCAAATGGTGCAAGGGTGACAGGGATGTGTCAAGCTTGGGGCTGGGTCGGGGGTGGGGTGGTGGGCACCCCTAGAGCACCTACAGAGCATTGGTTGAGAACTGCACTCAGAGAGGTCAAGTGGGTCACTCTTAACCACTTCCTTCCCATGGCCAATATGTCAAGCATCACTCTGGATAGACACTAGCCTGCAGGAGAGGCAATGTTCTTGACTAGCTCCTCCAGAGAAGCAGGACTGTGCCTGGGTAACCAGAGCCTTCACTCAGTAGCATGGGCCAGCTGCTTCTCATACACACAATACATGGGGGCAACCTACAGAAAAAGATGAAAAATTAACTGAAGCACCAGGCCTGAGACTTCTGCCCCCACCCAGAGATACCATGCAGCCAGAAGTGCTGGAGAGGGGGATCACACCATAACAGCCGTACCAGACCAACAAGTAATCTCCTTCCACATGGCGCCTGAGGGTCCCCTTCCTCACTCAGAGATACCATGAAGCCAGAAGACCTCTGGCAAAAGGGACCCTGCCACAACCATCACATGGCCCAGGACACATTTTCCATCCCCCACAGGCAGGGGGCAACCTGCCACACAGCACCCATCCTGGGAAGTGTTCTTTGTCTCTGGGGAAAATCCTCTCCCAGCAAGATTTACCAGATGGTCCAGCCTGGGGAAGCTTCTTCTCATTCAAAGAGCACCAGTGGAGACCAATGGGAGCCCCTATGGGAGGAGATAAATCAAGCAGAGCAAAATAACACCATATAGGCTCTGAAAATCAGACTGACATTGAAACTGTAGCCCACAAAAGTTGGCCAGAGCCTGCATGCCAAGCCTAAACAAGGTGACTGCCTGCTAAAATGTTTAGGATATAATAATCCAAAGACATCCATTAGAAAAAAATCTCAGTAAAGAAACATAACTTATTAAAAAGAACTAAATGGAAATTATAGAAGTGAAAAAGTTAATAATGGAATTTTAAAATTTGCTGGATAGGCTCAATATTGAATGGAAATGACAGAGAATAAAATCAATAAACTCGAGGACAGACCAAGAGAATTTGCCCAATCTGAACAACAGGCAGAAAATAGATTGAAAAAAATGAACAGAGATTCAACTATGTGTGGACAGAAGCAAAAGATGCAAGATTTGTATAACTGGAAGAGGAGAAAGAGAGTAGGGCTGAAAGAGTATTCAAAGAAATATGGCTGAAAACTCCCCAGATTTGGTAAAATACATAAACCCACAGATTCAAAAAAGTGAGTAAACTTCAAGTAAGATAAACGCTCCCCCTCAAAAATGATCCATGCTAAGACGCATTGTAATTAAATTTCTGAAAGCTAAAGACAATGGAAAATCTTAAAAGCAGCAAGAGAAAAACAGCACATTACCTAAGAAGAATACCAAATCAAATGACCAGACTTCTCATCTAAAACCATGGAGTCCAGAAGGAAACAGCTGAAAGAAAAGAATTCTCAAATGAGAATTCTGTGTCCAGCAAAACTATCCTTTGGGAATGAAAGGAAACAAGCAAACAAAAAATCCTCAGACAAAGGAAAAACTAAAAGAATTTATCACTAGCAGACCTACCCATAAAGAATGATTAAATGAAGTTCTTCAAACAGAAAGAAAAAAAATAAAAGGAGATATCATGAAAGATTGAGAAGGAAAAATGAATAATGGAAAGGGTAGAAATATGGATAAATACAATAGACTATCCTCCTCCTCATGAGTTTCCTAAATCACATGTGATGATTGAAGCAAATACTATAACATCATCTGCTATCCAGAAAAATATTTAAAGCTGGGGATATTCTTCAAAAGGGAGGACTGAAATATAAGTAAGGTTTCCACACATTACTCAAAATGTTAAAATGTTGATATTAGTAGACTATGATAAATCACATATTGATATTGTGATATCCACTGTAACAACTAAGAAAACTATACAAAATGATAACTCAAAAGCACTATAAATAGATAACCACCAAGGACCTACTGTATAGCACATAGAGCTATACTCAGTGTTTTGTAATGACCTATAAGGGAAAAGAATCTGAAAAAAAATAGATCTATATGCATGTATAACTGAATCACTTTGCTGTACACCTGAAACTAACACAACATTGTAAATCAACTATACTTCAATTAAAAAAAAAACTGTAACTAAATGAAGATTAAATCTTTTAAAATCTTCAAGTGACCCATAGACAGGCAAGAATGGAGAAACAGAGGAAAAAAATAGAAAACAAAATAAAAGAAAATGGCACACTTAAGCCCTAACACACCTTAAATGTAAATGACTTAAATATATCAAATAAAGTCAGAGATTGGAAGGGTGGACAAAAATAATAACCCAAATATATGCTGTTTACAAGCAACTCACTTCAAATTCAAAGGCATAAGTATGTTAAAAAAATAAGAGGATAGTAAAAATATACCATGATAGTATATTAATTTCTAAAAAGCGGGAGTGGCTATATTAATATCCAGTGAAGTAGACTTCAGAGACAAGAAAATTACTATAGACAAAGAGGGACATTACACAGTGACAAAAGGATCAATTCACCAGGAGGGCAAAATAATCCCAAATTTGTGCACAGACAACAAAATTTCAAAAACATGAAACAAAAATTGACAGTGCTTAAGAGAAAAGAGAAATAAATAAATACACAATTATAGTTAGGGACTTCAATATGTCTTTGGCGACTGATAAACTACCAGACAAAAAATTAGCAAGGATAGAAAAGATCTGAACAACAAAATAAACCAACAAATTCTTTCTTACATACGGTAAGTCCGCTACATTCAAACAAGTTCCATTCCGAGAGGGTGTTCACAAGTCCAATTTGTTTGTAAGTCCAACAAAGTTAGCCTAGGGATCCAACTAACACAATTGGCTATATAGTACTGTAATGTCATAGGTTTATACTTTTCACACAAATAGTACATAAAAAACAAACACAGGGCTTCCCTGGTGGCGCAGTGGTTGAGAGTCCGCCTGCCGATGCAGGGGACGCGGGTTCGTGCTCCGGTCCGGGAAGATCCCACATGCCGTGGAGCGTCTGGGCCCGTGAGCCGTGGCCGCTGAGCCTGCACGTCCGGAGCCTGTGCTCCGCAACAGGAGAGGCCACAACAGTGAGAGGCCCGAGTACCACAAAAAAAAAAAAAA
>NW_020185321.1:2474005-2484420 GCF_003031525.2 Neophocaena asiaeorientalis asiaeorientalis
GGGAGGGCCCAAAAAGGAGAGGGCCCAAAAACCAAAAAAAAAAAAAAAAAAAAAAAAACACAAAAAAGAAAGAAAACGTTTTTAATCTTACAGGACAGTACCTCAAAAAGTACAGTAGTCCAGTACAACAGCTGGTGTACAGGGACTGGCATCGAGGCAAGAAGAGTTATTGACTGGAAGAGGGAGAGGAGGTGGTAATTGGTAGAACTGAAAGATCATCAGCAATAGGAGAATGGAGGACAAGCTGCAATTTCACTCACACCTGACATTGATGGCACAGGTTCGGTTCCTTGATAGGTTCGATTCTATCTACCCTCTTGAAAAAAGGATCCAGTGATGTCTGGGTAGCAGCTCTTTTTTTCTCATCATAAATGACACTGTAGCACTGGATTGCATTCTGAACAGCTGCTGCAGTCTTCATGCATCATTCAATGTTGGAGTCCTGTGCCTCAAAAACTAACAGTGCCTCCTCAGATAAAGAACATCCCCTTGCCATTTCCTGCATCATGAATCTCTTCGGTTCTTTAGTTACTTCTTCTTCCTCTTGTCTCTCTTCGTCCTTTCTCTGGGCCTCCTGTTCCACCAGGTCTTCATTAGTAAGCTCCTCGCGCTGCACAGCAAGGAGTTCAATGAAGTCGTCTTCTTGCAGATCTAGCTCCAGCTTCTCACTGAGGGTCACTAAGTTGCTGAAGACCTCTTTGGACTCCTCATCCACCTCAAATCCATGAAAATCATGAACAAACCACAGGCAAAGTCCTTCCAAAACCCCATTCGTGGTGATGGCCATAACCTCACACCAAGCAAAGTCAGTGTTTTTTATGGCCTTGTAGATGTTATAGTCCTTCCAAAATTGTCACGAGGTTGTTCCTGATTCACCACTTGCCTTTACTGCCTGACAAAAAAAATGTGACGTAAATAACATTTCTTGAAAGTATTCTTGAAAGTAGCAGATGTACTACTTTGATGTTGGAATGAAAGTCGCCCATGAATGGGGTGTGGCTCAGAGCATTAATGAGCAGCAAAAGAATGTTGAATGGGACATACTTCTCCAAGCAATATTTCTCTACCACTGCGATAAAGTGGTGGAAAAACCAGTCCTGATAAATGGCCTGTGTAACCTAGGCTTTGGGGTTACTCTTCCACACAACAGGAAGAGAGCCCTTGGCTACGTTTTTAAGGGCTCTTGGGTTCTCTGAATGATGAACAAATAGAGCCTTTGGCTTCATATGGCCAGAAGCACTGCCACCAAACAGCAGAGTTAGCCTATCCTTTGCTGCTTTCTACTCTGGTATCAATTATTCCTCCTTACTGATATAACTTTGGTCTGGCATCCGCTTCCAGTACAGACCTGTCTCATCCACTTTATAAAGCGGCTCGGGTAAATACGTGCCTGCATCAATAATTTCTCAAAGCATTTCAGGAAATTCTCAGGCAGATACCGTATCTGCACTTGCTGCCTCACCACTTACTTTTATGTTGTAAAGGTTGAATCTAGCCTTGAACCAATGAAACCAGCCATGGCTGGCATTAAGAGATGCACCTTCTGATTCTCCGCCATGTTTCTTCTTCAAGTCTTCATAAAAGCTTTTAGCTTTCTCTTGCATCAGCATTAAGCTGAGCGGGACTCGATGCTGATGCTGATCCTGCACCCGCACACTGAGAAGTTTCTCCATCTCCTCCATCATTTTCCACACTTCTTGGATATTACTGTCGACATCATTGGCACAGCAGACTTCACATGTTCCACGATCTTGTCCTTGTTCTTTAGAATCATGCCGATGGCTGAACAATTCACGTTATAAGAACAAGCGACGTCTACCATCTTTTCGCCTCACTCACTCTCTCAATTATTTTCACTTTTGTTTCCATCGTTATCGCTTTGCGCGTCTTAGCAGTACAAGCTACATCACTGCTGCTTTTACGCTTGCATCGGAACACCCTGGGCTTGAACTAAAGATACTGTACTACCGTACCCTATACATCACTATAAAGTACACAAAAGCACAACCACCGTAGAGGATGCACACACATGACAATGTACGCCAGATATGTGAACTAACTTACGTGACTGGACATGCGAACACACGTTTGCATCTTTGAAAGTTTACAACTTGAAGGTTTGTATGTAGGGGACTTAATGTATATAAAATACTCCACACAACAACAGTGGCATATACATTTTTTCAAAGGGCTCATGGAATATTCACCATAACCAAATAATGGGACCATAAAACAAACCTCAACAAATACAAAACAGTTTATGTTATACAAAGTATGTGTTCTGACCATATCAGAATCAAACTAGAAATCAAATAATGAAAAAGGAAGGAAGGAAGGAAGACACAAATTCCATACAATCTGCTCCAGAAAAAAAGAATAAGAGGAAACACTTCCAAACTCACTTTACAAGGCCAGTATTACCCTTCTACCAAAACCAGACAAAATAGTAAAAAAAAAAAAAAAGAAAGAAAGAAAGAGAAAATTGCAGACTAACAAACTTAGACACAAAAATGCTCAACAAAATATTAGCAAGTCAAATCTAGCAATGTATTAAGATAATTACCCACCATGACAAAATGAAATCTGTTCCAGATATGTAAAGCTGGTTCACCATTCAAAAATCAGTCAATGTAATCAACCATATCAATAAGCTAAAGAAGAAAAACTGTGTGATCATATCAATCAAAGAAAAACATTTGACAAAATATAATACCCGTTTAGGATAAAAACTCTCAGCAAGTTAGGACTAGAGGGGAACTATCTCAACTTGATAAATACCATCTACAAAAACACTACAGCTAACATCACACTTAATGGCAAAAGACTGAGTGCTTTCTCTCTAATATCAAGAACAAGGCAAGAATGTCACTCTCTCCACATTTATTCAACATATTACTGGGAGTTCTAGCCACTGCAAAAGGAAATGAAAAGAAACAAAAGGCATACAGATTGGAAAGGAAGAAATAAACCATCCTTATTTGAAAATGATATGCTTATCTACAGAGAAAGGGTGTTACAAAAGCATTCCAAGAACAAATAAGTGAGTTTAGTAAGGTCACAGGATAAAAGATCTACACAAAAATCAATTGCATTTCCATATATCAACAATTAACATCTAGAGACCAAAATTTAAAACACAATACCACATAAAATCACTCCAAGGAAAATGATACGTTTAGGTATAAATTTACAAAAGATATCCATGATCCAAATGCTGAAAATTACAAAACGCTAGTAATGAAGTCAAAGACCTAAATACGTGTAAAGACATACCACATTCATGGATTATAAGACTCAAGATAGCAAAGATATCAATCCCCTCCAAACTGATTTATAGTTTTAATGAAATTTCTATCAATTTATACGGAAAAAATTAATTCTAAAACTTATATGGAAAGGCATAAAACTTAGAATGACTAAAACAATCTTGAAAAAGAATAAAGATAACAAATAAAAGACTAAATAAGGAATTACTCTGCCTGATAACAAAGCTTACTATAGAGCTACAGCAATCTAGACAGTGTGTTACTGGTGGAGGGGATAGACACACAGATAGAACACAATAGAGAACCTAATAATAGACCCACACAAATATGCACAAATGATTTTTAACACCACCATTCAGTGGTGCTGGAGCAAGTAAAAATTCATAGGCAAAAACCAAGCCCTTCACATCTTAAAAAAAAGAGACTCAAAATATATTATGGACTTAAACATAAAAGATAAAACTTTCAGAAAAAATATAGGAGAAAATTTGGAGGATCTATGGCTAGGCAAGCATTCTCTGACTTCACACCAAAAGCATGATCATAAAAGGAAAAATTTATATATTGGACTTCAGAAAAATTTTTAATTTTTGCTCTGCAAAAGCCCATGTGAAGAGGATGAAAAGATATGCCATAGATAGGGAGAAAATACTTTCAAACCATATATCCAACAAAGTACTAGTTTCCAGTATATAGAAAGAACTCTCAAAACTCAACAGTAAAAATACAAATAATTGAATTAGAAAATGAGCAAAAGACATAGCATCATTTCACTGAAGAGTACACACAGCTGTCAAATAAGCAGACGAAAATTCAGTCAACATCATTAGCCTTTAGGGAAATGTAAATTAAAAACACAGTGAGATATTACTACACACCTATCAAGGTGGCCAAAATAAAAAATAGTGGCAATACCAAATGCAAGTGAGGACGCACAGAAACTGGGTCACTCATACATTGCTGATGGGAATACCAAAAGGTAAGCCACTCTGGAAAACTCTTTGGCAGTGTCTTAAAGAACTAAATATGCAACTACCATGTGACCCAACAACTGTACTCATAGGTACTTATCCCAAAGAGAGAAAATTTATGTTCGCATAAAAACCTGTACATAAATGTTTATAGCAGATTTATTTGTAATAGCCAACACAGGAAACAGCCCAGATGCCCTTCAACAAATATATGGTTAAGCAAACTGTGGTACATTCATACCCTAGAATACTACTACCCAACAGAAAAAAAGGAATGAGTATTGATTACATGCAACACCTCTGATACATCTCTAGGGAATTAAGCTGAGTGAAAAAAGGTCAATCCCAAAGGGTTACATACTAGGTATATAGTTCCATTTATATAACATTCTTAAATAGCAAAATTATAGAAATGGAGAACAGATTCTTGATTGTCGGGGCTATAGCCAGCCAGCCGGCAGTGGGCATGTGGAAAAGCAGGGTAAGGGATCCTTACAGTGTAGAACTGTTATGTATCTTTTGAGTAGTTCAATGTCAATATCTTGGTTGTTATATTACACTGTAGTTTTACCAGATGTTACTAGTGGAAAAACTAGGTAAAGAGTACATGTGATGTCTCTCTTTTATTTCTTACAACTGCTTATGAATCTATGATTATCTCAACATTCTTAAGTCATAGCCACTTGGAAAACATTTTGACAGTTTCTTGTAAAGTTCAGCATATAATTACCATATGACCTAGCCATACCTAGAATACCTACTTCAAGGTATTCACCCAAGAGAAATGAAGACATAGGTCTACACACACAAAAAAACTTATATGTAATTTTTCATGATCACCGGCATTTAGAAACCACCCAACTGTTCATCAACCAGTAGCACATCTATACAATGGAATTCTACTTAGCAATACAAAGGAAGAAGCAATGGACATATTGCAACAACATGGATGAAGCCCAAAAGCCTTGTGCTGAGTGAATGAAGCCAGACTTGAAAGGATACATATTGTATGATTCATTTTATGTCACATTCTGGAAAGGCAAGACTCTACAGATGGAAAATAAATCGGTAGTTCTCAGGGTAAGGGGAGCAGAATGACTGAAAAGGAGCCCAAGGGAATTTTGGGTTAAAAGAAATAATGTATATGTAGATCATGGTGGTATTCACACACTGTCTACACTTGTCAAAATTCATTAAACTAGAAGTATGAAAAAATTAACTAAGGATCCTAATTATGAGATAATGATGCAGCCAAAAACTACCAAACATTTGAGGAAACCTAGCCAAACAATGAGGGACACCAAACTCAATAAACAGAAAAATAATTGGTGTAAATTGAGTCAATAGACAAGTAGAAACCAACTTTAAATGAAGTATTAACAAAATACTATATCTTCAGAGTAACTATGAAAATGGCTATTTCAAACAATCAACTTGAGATCTTGTGAAGAAAAACATAACAGTTAAAATTTAAAAGAAGAAACTCAACAACAGGTTAAATAGAGAATAGACACATGTGAAAAGCAAATTAATGCACTGAAATACTGATTCCCCAGAATAAAACACAGGACAAAAAGATAGCAAAAAAGGAAGGAAGGAAGTGGTGGAGGGAGAAAGGGAGGAAGGAAGGGAGGGATGGTGAGAGATAGACTTTGAAGGTAGATCCAGAAGTCCTGAGATCTTCCTAATTCCAGAGGCGAAACAGAGAGAATGGAATGGAAGGAAAAGGCAGAGAAATAACACGTGAAAAATCTCCTGAAGAAAAATTGAAATGGTCCCTAAATACTAAGCAGAATAAAAGAAAAAACTGTAATTAAAATTACATCTGTGAAATTCAGAGAGCCAAGTAAAAGCCCTAAAGTCTCCCAGAAAAGAAAAAAAAAAAAAAAATGTTACCTGTAAAAGAAAAAGGATCAAAAACAAAGCAAAACAAAAAACAACAAGGATTGCACTGGCAACTGATTTCTTTTCAGCAATTCAGAATACTGAAGAGCAACATTATAACATTTCTGAGAAAATAATTATATTGAATTTACATTTCTATATCCAGCCAAAATATCAGTCAAGCATTTTAAATCATTCAACGACTCGAAGTTTACCACACACAAATCCTTCCTGGAAGAATTACAAGGAGATGTATTGAAGCAAGATAAAATAAAGTAAGACCCAAGACTATTGGAAGATAAAAATAGTGGACAAAGAATTTGGTAAAATTTATAGTTGAGTCTAAATAATCGAAAGAAAATTATACAACAAACGGGGAATAAAACTTCAACAGATAACATACAGGAGGTGGCAGGGGACAGTGGGAAAGAAATAGTAGGGAGATCTCAATCAAATCTAGAGACAAAAATAAAATCTAATCAATATTTTCAGAGTAAATACAAACAAAATTTTTTAATGCTTTAACTGCCAAAATATTGGAGAGAAAACATGTATGTAAAATGTGTAGGAAAAGTTGTAGAGGGACAGGTGCTGGTAATGTTGAGTCCCTGTGGGGGAGATACAGGGGAGGACTGAGGGGTTGGTCTGAGGGATTTCAGCTTTATCTGTAGTATGCTCATTTTTACAAGAATGTGTTTGTGTACTTTTGTGATGTTTAACAAAATAAAGTAAATAAATATAAAGCACAGAGAGAATGATAAATGTCATCACTGCCCAGAGATAATAAATTTTAACTCTGTAGAGCTTCTCTATCTAGGTTTATTTACTCACACATACACAATTTAGAGATAAATAGAGATAAATTAGAGATAACTTTATATGTATTCACATACAGCAGGGTTTCCTATCTTTTTATAAAATTAAGCCTTTATATTTATTGACGTTTTGCAGTTTTTCCATACATTCATAACATATTTCCATACCAGTAAATAGTCTTCAACAGCATTATTTTTAATGGCTGAATAATATTCCATACTTTATGCACCATGATTTATTTAACAATTTATTGGATCAAGATGCTGGAGGAGTAGGACGTGGAGCTCACCTTCTCCCACAGAAACATTAAAAATACATCTACAGGTAGAACGATGCACACAGAACAGCTACTGAATACTTACAGAAGGGTATTCAGACTCCTGAAAAGACATAAAAACCTCCATGCAACCAGGTAGGAATAAAGGAAAAAGAAAAAGAAGGAATAGAGATAGAGCCTGCGCCCCAGGGAAGGAGTTGTTAAGGAGGAGAGGCTCCCACACCCAGGGAGGTCTCCTCACTGGCAGGGAGATCAGACTGATGGAGGGGGAGCTTCTGAGCATAGGAGAAGCTCCCACACCCAGGGAAGTCTCCTCACTGGCAGGGAGATCAGACTGATGGAGGGGGAGCTTCTGAGCCTAGGAGAGCAACCTGTTTGTAGAAGGCAAAACGGAGAGTGACCTGCACAGAGGGTCAGCACTGCTTCCTTGCACTCCCCAGCCTGAGACACTCCTCTGTCAGTGTGGGTGGGGGCTGAGTGCTGAAGCTCCGGCTTCAGAGGTTGGACCCAGGGAGAGGACCAGGGCTGGCTGTGGGGAAACAGCCTGAAGAGGCTGGGCTGTGGCAACTAAGGGTGTACACGGAAGAAGCCTGGGCCTGCCAGGGAGGCAAGGCTCCATATTCGGGGACACATGAGGAGAGGGGCAGGACTACCATAAGAGCTTCTTTTCCTGTGAGCACTCCCAGGGAACAGGACACCGCCTACAAGAGCTCCCAGGGCAGGCGCAAGTCACCACCACCATCATGGGCTCCAGAGGCGGGCATGGGCCAGACCCACGAGCAGACCCCAGGCCCTGATCCTGCTGTCCTGGGAGGACACAGATAGCACCTGCCCCTAGGAAATCCATGAACAAGCGCCAAGCCCTGCCCCCAGTGTCCCAGGAGAGGCCAAGGGCGCTGTACCTGCACACCCCATATCAAGGGGATAATGGTCAGCACACACTGAGGGAAGAGGCAGCAAACATCCAAAGTAAAAGCAGCCCCTCGATTCCAGAAAAGAGGGCTGAGTAGAAGAACTTGAGCTCACCTCCTCTCATAAAGACACCAAAATCACAACTAACTGCTGAACAACCGTCCATAAAGAAGACTGGAACCTACCAAAAAGATATTTTACATTCAAAGGCAAAGAAGAAGCCACAATGAGGCAGCAGGAGGGGCACTTTCATGACATAATCAAATCCCATACCCGCCGGATGGGCGACCCACAAACTGGAAAATAATTATATTGCAGAGGTTCTCCCACAAGAGGGAGAGTCCTGAGCCTCACATCAGGCTCCCCAGCCTGAGAGTCTGGTGTCAGGAGGAGGAATCCCCAAAGCATTTGGCTTTGAAGGCCAGTGGGGCTTGAGTGCAGGATCTCCACAGGACTGAGGGAAACAGAGACTCCACCCTTGCAGGGCGCACACAAGTTTTCACGTACACTGGGACCCAACACAAAGCAGTAACAACTCCATAGGAGCCGAGACTAGACCTACCTATGAGTCTTGGAGGGTCTCCTGAGGAAGTGGGGTCAGTTGTGGCTCACTGGGAGGGCAATGACACTGGTGGCAGAGGCCCCAGAGAATACTGATCAGTGTGAGCTCCCCCAAAGGTCGTCATTTTGGCATCAAGGCCCAGCCCTACCCGACAACCTACAGGCTCCAGTGCTGGAAAGCCCCAGGCCAAACAACCAGCCGGATAATCCGGAACACAGCCCCACTCATCAGCAGACAGGGTACTTGAAGCCATACTGAACTCACAGCCACCTATTGACACCACTTGACGCGGCCCTGCCCACCAGATGGACAAGACCCAGGTCCACCCACCAGTGGTCAGGCACCCAATCCCTCCCACCAGGAATCCTGAACAAGCCTCGGAACCAGCCTTACCCACCAGACGGCAGATACCAGAAGCAAGAGGAGGTACAGCACTCCAGCCAGCAGAAAGGAAAACACAAACACAGAAAGTTAGACGAAATGAGATGGCAGAGAAATATGTTTCAGATGAAGGAACAACATAAAAACCCACAATAACAACTAAATGAAGAGGAGGTATTTAACAATTTATTATTGGATATTTAAGTAGTTTTCAATTTTTTGCTAATTTAAATAACACCACAATGGACATCATTATACATGGATCTGTGTGCACATCTATGATTATTCCACTTGAATTTCTAGAAAATCAATCAGAATATACACATTTTTAAGACATTTAATGTTTATGGCAAAACTATCTTGCATAAAATATATCTCATCTAATATGGAATAAAATCATCTTCATCAAACTTCCTTCAGCATTTATAGTATTTTTTCTAAATTTCTGACAATAAGACTATTCAGAAAAACTACAATGTGAGACTTCCAGAAAGATGGCGGAAGAGTAAGACGCTGAGATCACCTTCCTCCCCACAGATACACCAGAAATACATCTACACGTGGAACAACTCCTACAGAACACCTACTGAACGCTGGCAGAAGACCTCAGACCTCCCAAAAGGCAAGAAACCCCCCCCACGTTCCTGGGTAAGGCAAAAGAAAAAAAGAAAAAACAGAGACAAAAGGATAGGGACGGGACCTGCACCGGTGGGAGGGAGCTGTGAAGGAGGAAGGGTTTCCATACACTAGGAAGCCCCTTCGCAGGCAGAGGCTGCGAGTGGCGGAGGGGGAAAGCTGCGGAGCCGCGGAGAAGAGCACAGCAACAGGGGTGCAGAGGGCAAAGCAGAGAGATTCCCACACAGAGGATCAGCACTCACCAGCCGGAGAGGCTTGTCTGCTCACCTGCAGGGGCGGGCGGGGCCTGGAGCTGAGGCTCGGGCTTCGGTCGGAGCGCCGAGAGAGGACTGGGGTTGGCGGCGTGAACACAGCCTGCAGGGGGTTATGCGCCACGGCTGGCCGGGAGGGAGTCCGGGGAAAAGTCTGGAGCTGCCGAAGAGGCAAGAGACTTTTTCTTCTCTCTTTGTTTCCTGGTGCGCGAGGAGAGGGGATTAAGAACGCTGCTCAAAGGAGCTCCAGAGGCAGACACGAGCCGCGGCTAAAAGCGCGGACCCCAGAGACGGGCATGAAATGCTAAGGCTGCCGCTGCCGCCGCCAAGAAGCCTGTGTGCCAGCACAGGTCCCTATCCACACCCCACTTCCGGGGAGCCTGTGCAGCCCGCCACTGCCAGGGTCCCGGGATCCAGGGACAACTCCCCCGGGAGAACGCACTGCACGCCTCAGGCTGG
>NW_020185321.1:2484489-2536585 GCF_003031525.2 Neophocaena asiaeorientalis asiaeorientalis
ATCAGCTCCGTGCTTTGTGACCACCTGGAGGGGTGGGATAGGGAGGGTGGGAGGGAGGGAGACTCAAGAGCGAAGAGATATGGGAACATATGTATATATATAACTGATTTATTTTGTTGTAAAGCAGAAACTAACACACCATTGTAAAGCAATTATACTCCAATAAAGATGTTTTTTAAAAAAAAGACTATTCAAAGCTGCATATCTTTGATTACTACTAAAGTAATAAGGTTAAACAATTTTTGCCTGTATTTATTGTCCAGTTATATTTCTAATTTTGGTAATTGCCTGTTTATTCTCTTCTTTTTTCTACTTCATATTAATCTATAAAATCTATTAATATTATAAATAATAGCTTTATCCCTTTGATATGTATATTTACCCTTTAATTTCATCTGTGACGTTATTTGAAAACAATTTATATTTTTATGCCATCTAATGTATCAGTTTTTTCTTGTCTTTGATGTCATGTTAAGGACACTGTCCTCACTATTACATCAACGTTTACCTTATTCTTGTCCTATTTTGGTTTCATTTTTGTGGTCTAATCTCTAATACATCTGGGACTGTCTAGCTTTATGGTAAGGCTCTACCTTTACTTTTTCCAAATGATTAAATGGTTGTCCCAATATCATTTCTACTTTCCCCACTGATTTTTAAATAAATATCATTTATCTTAATTCCAAAAGAATATTAGTATATATCCTTATTTTAAAAGTCAAACAATCCAGACAAAGCAAAAATTCTCTTTGACCAAACCTTTATTCAACCTCCAGTTGCATTCTCTCATCAGAAATAACTGTTGCTATCAGCTTGATATGTGGAAACCCAGAGTTTTTTTCATAGTAAAAATAGCTAACTTATGAGTGCTTACCACATGCCAGGCAATGCTCTAAGTGCTTTACATATATTAACTTGTATAATCGTCCCAACAGCCTACAAAGTAGATGCAACAGCTATTTTACCATTTTATGCAAAAGAGGAAACTGAGACAAGAAGTTGGAGGGGGCGGGGACTGAGGAACTTTCCCAGGGACACCCAGGTGGCAGAATCAGAATTTGAACCCCAGGGAATCCAGCTTCAGAATTAGCCAGAACATTAATCGATGTCCTGCTGTCTCACAATACACTTACCTGCACATCAGTGAAAAATACACAGCATTATTTACTTTTAAAAAGAGAGTTTGGGAATTTGATATGATACGATACATATTATGCTGCAACTTACTTTTTCCAAATGTCAACTTATCTGGGTTGTTTTTCCATATCAATTCATATAAATCAACTTCATTTTTTTACCACTGCTATTCAGTATGATTTACCATAGTTTATTTAACCCTTCTATCAGGTACATGTATATTTTGGTTGTTTCCAGTCTTTTGTCATTGACAAGGCTGCAAAGAACAGCCACCTGAGCTTGATGTTCTCTAGAAGAGTATACTTTTGACTAGCTTTCTAATTTCTTCAATAGAAATTAACATATTTACATTTTCTATGACTTCTTGTGCTAAGTTTGGTAATTTGGTTTTCTTAAACAAAATTCATTTCATCTACTTTTTAAAAGTTATTAATATAAAGGAAGTATCTTATAAAACTTAATTCTCTCTGTATCTGTAGTTACTGCCCCTTATCTTATTCATGATGCTGTTTATTTATACTCTCTCTTTTTTCTTAATTACATTTGAAGATTTTATTGATCAATTCTAATGGCTTTGTTTTTCTTGTTTGTTTTATTAATGTCAGTTTTTATCTTTATTACTTTCTTCTACTTTCTAGAGATCTGATAATTTTTTTGTTCTTTTTCTAGTATCCTGTATATTATGTTTGGTCCATTTGATTTCAATTTCCCTCATTTTCTAATGTGTGCGTTTAAGTCCATAAATTTTCCTCTGATTGCTGCTTTGGCCACATCTCACAGGTTTTAATATTTAATGCTCTGTTGCTTATTTCTAAATAGTTTGTAGCTTGCACTTTTTATTTCCTTATTAACACAAGAATTTTTATAAGTAATTTTATAGTTATGATCATAGGGATTTATTTCCTCTCTCCTTGAGTTGTTATTTCCTCATTTGGTCAGTGAATAAGCCTATATGATCTCTACTTTTTAGAAGTTGCTGAGATTTCCTGTGTCAAGAATTTTATCAATTTGTATGAGTGGTTTATACATGTTTGAAAAGAATGAGTGTTAGATGTTTCTTAGTACCAGGTTGTTCATTGTGCCAATTAAATTCTATTTTTAAAATAGTCATTTATTTAAAAAGTGTGCAAGTTGTCCTCCTATGATTGCAGATTTGTTAGTTTGTCTTTGTTTTTCTATTTGTTTTTGTTTTATATTTTCCGAAGCTACATTTTTAAGGGCACAGGTACATAATTGTTACATCGTCTTGGTGGATACTTTTAACAATGTGAATCCCTGTGCATACTCTTTAATGTGTCCCCTCTGACTTAAATAAAATGGCACCTAAATTACATTAAAATTTTTTTGATACAGTTAGGCTTATTTCTTAACTCTCTGCTTCTCTCCATTGATTTAACTTATTATTTGGGGGCCACTATCATCTTTTGTCCATTGTGGCTTTACAAATTAATGTATTGCATAGATAAATTATTGGTTGCTCTAGTATATTCGTTCATCCATATAACTTTAGATTTACTTCGTAAAAATCCAATTAAAATTTTTCCTAGAATAGAATTATTTACAACCAATTTGGGGAGATCTCAATGTACTTAAGTCTTCCCACACAAGCCTCAGGAAAATTTTATTTCTTTCATATGTGTCTGGCCCACTTCTTAATTATTTTCTTTTTTTCAGATATTTTCTATTTTGTGTCATCTATATAAATAAAATATTTTTCTTTCTCTTTTATCTCTGCTATTACTGTTTTTATTTTATACAGAACATCTTCTGATTTCTATTATGTGTTTTATAATTGGACATATTATTGAAAATGGTATTGGAATATTTCAGACACTGCTCTTAAGGTTTTTTAATACTGTCATAAAATAGCAATAATTTTTATTTGACCATTCTGATCTTTATTCCACAATTTTTTATTACTTTGACTATAATGTTCATTATGTAACTATCTTAGACTTTGTTTGTTACTATAACAAGAATTCTTTTAAGTTTTCTATTTTGAGTATAGTATAGGCTGTCATTTTCAGATAGAGTATCTTTATCATGCAAACAAGGATTTCTCAAACTTGGCACTTTTGATATTTCAAGCAGGATAATTCTTTGGGGGGTGGGGTGGGGAAGGAAGCTGTCCTGTGCATTGTAGGATGTTTAATAGCCTCCCTGACCTCTACCAAATAGATACTAGTAACACCAACCCCAAATCACAACTATTAAAAATGTATCCAGATGTTGTTAAATGTCCCCTTGATGGCAAAATTTTCCCTGGTTGAGAACTACTAGTGTAATGATTTATCCTTCTATTACTATTTTAATCATAACTTTCAGAAAGACTGGATGTTGAACTTTATCAAATATCTTTTTGACATATGATTACATATTTTTCTCCAATGACCTATGGATATGATAAATTTTTAATTACATATTTCCTAATTTGGTCCACTCTTATAATACTGGAATAAGGCCTTATTGGTCAAGGTATATTATTTTTTAATAGTGTTCTTCTCTCTGAAGATCATTTTGGCTATTTGGGGTCTTTTGTGGTTCCATGTGAATTTTAGAATCCTCTTTCTATTTCTGTAAAAAATGCCATTGAAATTTTTATAGAGATTGCATTGAATCTGTAGATCACTTTGGGTAGTATGGATATTTAAACAATGTTAATTCTTCTAATCTATGAACATGGGATGTCTTTCCATTTATTTGTGTCTGCTTTAATTTTTTTATCAGTATTTTATAGTTTTCAACAAGTTTTTCCTCTCCTTAGTTAAGTTTATTTCTAAATATTTTATCCTTTTTGGTGCAATTGTAAGTGGGATTGTTTTCTTAATTTCATTTTCAGAGAGTTCACTTTTAGTGTATAGAAATGCAACTGATTTTTGTGAAAATAAATAAGGAAATATAAGTTTTAAATGATACATTAAACAAGATGGACTTAACTGATATTTATATGACATTCCATCCAAAGACGACAGAATACACCTTCTCAAGGGCTCATAGAACATTCTCCAGGAGAGACCATATCTTGGGTCACAAATCAAGCCTTGGTAAATTTAAGAAAATTGAAATCATATCAAGTATCTTTTCCGACCACAACACTATGAGACTAGATATCAATTACAGGAAAAAAATTTGTAAAAATTACAAACACATGGAGGCTAAACAATACACCACTTAATAACCAAGAGCACTGAAGAAATCAAAGACGAAGTCAAAAAATACCTAGAAACAAATGACAATGAAAACACAATGACCCAAAACCTATGGGATACAGCAAAACAGTTCTAAGCGGGAAGTTTATAGCAATACAATACTACCTCAAGAAACAAGAAAAATCTCAAATAAACAACATGACCTTACACCTAAAGCAATTAGAGAAAGATGAACAAAAAACCCCCAAAGTTAGCAGAAGGAAAGAAATCATAAAAATCAGATTAGAAATAAATGAAAAAGAAATGAAAGAAACAATAGCAAAGATCAATAAAACTAAAAGCTGGTTCTTTGAGAAGATAAACAAAATTGATAAATCATGAGGCAGATTCATCAAGAAAAAAACGGAGAAGACTCAAATCAATAGAATTAGAAATGAAAAAGGAGAAGTAACAACTGACACTGCAGAAATACAAAGGATCATAAGAGATTACTACAAGCAACTCTATGCCAATAAAATGGACAGCCTGGAAGAAATGGACAAATTCTTAGAAAAGCACAACTCTCTGAGACTGAACCAGGAAGAAATAGAAAACTATAAACAGACCAATCACAAGCACTGAAATTGAGACTATGATTAAAAATCTTCCAGCAAACAAAATCTCAGGACCAGATGGCTTCACAGGAGAATTCCATCAAACATTTAGAGAAGAGCTAACACCTGTCCTTCACAAACTTCCAAAATATAGCAGAGGGAGGAACACTCCCAAACTCATTCTATGAGGGCACCATCACCCTGATACCAAAACCAGACAAAGGTGTCACAAAGAAAGAAAACCACAGGCCAATATCACTGATGAACATAGATGCGAAAATCCTCAACAAAATACTAGCAAACAGAATCCAATAGCACACTAAAAAGATTATACACCATGGTCAAGTGGGGTTTATCCCAGGAATAAATGGATTCTTCAATATATGCAAATCAGTCAGTGTGATACACCATATCACTGAAGGATAAAACTGAAGGATAAAAACCATATGATCATCTCAGTAGATGCAGAAACAGCTTTCCACAAAATTCAACACCCATTTATGATATAAAAAGCCCTCCAGAAAGTAGGCATAGAGGGAACTTACCTCAACCTAATAAAGGCCATATATGACAAACCCACAGCCAACATCATTCTCAATCGTGAAATACTGAAAACATTTCCTCTAAGATCAGGAACAAGACAAGGTTGCCCACTCTCACCACTATTATTGAACATAGTTTTGGAATTTTTAGCCACAGCAATCAGAGAAGAAAAAGAAATAAAAGACAACCAAATCAGAAAAGAAGAAGTAAAGCTGTCACTGTTTGCAGATGACATGATACTAAACATAGAGAATCCTAAAGGTGCTACCAGAAAGCTACTAGAGCTAATCAATGAATTTGGTAAAGTAGCAGTACACAAAATTAATGTGCAGAAATCTCTTGCATTCCAATACACTAATGATGAAAAATCTGAAATAATTTGGGATGAAGTGAGAGAGTGGCATGGACTTACATATACTACCAAATGTAAAATAGATAGCTAGTGGGAAGCAACCACATAGCACAGGGAGATCAGCTCGGTGCTTTGTGACCTCCTAGAGGGGTGGGATAGGGAGGGTGAGAGGGAGACACAAGAGGGAGGAGATATGGGGATATATGTATATGTATAGCTGATTCACTTTCTTATAAAGCAGAAACTAACACACCATTGTAAAGCAATTATATTCCAATAAAGATGTTTAAAAAATTAATTTAATTAAATTTTTAAAAAGATGTGCAACTGATTTTTGTATGTTGATTTTTTATCCTGCAACTTTTCTGAATTTGCTTATTAATTCTAACAGTTTTTTGTGGAGTCTTTAGTGTTTTCTATATATAGGATCATATCATCTGCAAACAAGGACAATTTTTTTCTTCCTTTCTGATTTAGATGCCTTTTTTTTCCTTTTCTTGCCTAATTGCTGTGGCTAGGAAATCCAGTATTATGTCAAGTAAAAGTGACAAGAGTGGGAATCAAATCCTTGTCCTGTCCCTGATCTCAGAGGAAAAGCTATCAGTTTTCACTGATGTTAGTGTGGGGTTGTACTATATGGCCTTTATTATGTTGAGGTATATTCCTACTATCCCTAATGTGTTGAGTGATATTTTTTATTGTGAAAAGGTGCTGAATTTTGTCAGATGCTTTTTCTGCATCTATTGAGAGGATCATATAAATTTTACCCTCTTTCATTCATTAATTTTCATATATTAAGCCATCCTGCATCCCAGGGATAAATCTCATTTGATCATGATGTGTGATCCTTTTAATGTGCTGTTAAATTATGTTTGCTAGAATTTTGTAGAGGAATTTTGCATCTATGTCCACCATGGATATTGGCTTGAAAATGCTGGAGGCATCACACTTTCTGGTTTCAAAATACATTACAAAAGCTATAGTAATTAAAACAGTATGATGCTAGCATAAAGATGATACATATACCAATGGAACAGAATAGAGAACCCAGAAATAAACTCACGCATATATAGTTCACTGATCTTCGACAAAGGTGCCAAGAACATAGAATGGGGAAAGGATTTCTTGTCAACAAATAGCGCCAGAAAAATTTTATATTCACAGGCAAAAGAATGAGATTTGACCCCTTTCTTACACTATACACAAAAATCAACTCCAAATGGATGAAAGACTTAAAAATAAGACCTGAAACTGAAAAACTCCTTGAAGAAAAGAGGGAAAAGCTTCTTGACATTGGTCTTGGCAATGATTTCTTGGATTTGACCTCAAAAGTATAAGCAACAAAACCAAAAATACACAAGTGGAACTATATCAAACTAAAAAGCTCCTGCACGAGAAGGAAACAATCAACAGAATGAAAAGGCAGCCTACAGAATAGGATAAAAAATTTGCAAACCATCTATCTAGTAAGAAGTTAATATCCAAAATACATAATAATCTCCTACAACTCAATAGCCAAATAAAAACAAAAATAACCCAAGTAAAATATTGGCAAAACACTTGATATTTCATTAAAGAAGATATACAAAAGGCAACCAGGTATACAAAAAGATACTCAACATCACTAATCATCAGAGAAATGCAGATAAATACCACAACGAGATAGCACCTCACACTTGTTAGGATGGCCATTATAAAAAGAACAAAAGATACATGTTGGTGAAGACATAGAGAAATTGGGTCCCTTATATTGGTGAGAATGTAGAATAGTACAGCCACTATAGAAAACATTATAGAGATTTCTCACAAAATTAAAAACAGAGCTACCATACAATCCAGCAATCCTGCTTCTGGGTATATATCCAAAAGAATTGAACACCAGATCTTAAACAGGTATCTGTAACCCCATGTTCATTGTAGCATCATTAACAATAGCCAAGATATGGAAACAACCCAAATGTCCAGCAGCAGAAGAATGGATAAAGAAAATGCGGTATATATGTACAATGAAGTATTATTCAGCCTTAAAAAAAAAAGAAATCCTGCCACTTATGACAATATGGATGAACCTAGAGGACATTATGCTAAGTGAAATATGCCAGTTACAAGAGGACAAATACTGTATGATTCCACTTGTATGAGGTATTTAAAATGGTCAAACTCATGGAAGCAGAAAATATAATGATGGTTGCCAGAGCTGGGAGGCAGGGGAAATAGGGAGGTGTTGTTCAATGGCTATAAAATTTCAATTATGCAAAATGAATAAGTTCTAGAGATCTGCTATACAATATAGTACTTACAGTTACCAATACAGTATTGTGTACCTTAAAATATATTAAGAGGATAGAATTTATATTAAGTGTTCTTACCACCAAACACACATACACACACACACGCACACACACAAGAACACAAGGAAATTTTTGGAGGTCATGGATATGTTTAGTACCTTAATTGTGGTAATAGTATCATAGGTATATGTGTATGTCTAATCTCATCGAGATGTATTGATAAATACTAAATGTGCATAAAATTTTGTATATCGATTATACCTCAATAAAGTTCAGATACAGACATAGATACTGTTCTTTTTTTATTACTTTCACATTTATGTTTACATGTAAGGTTGACCTATGGGTTTTGTGTGTTTGCTTACTATTTTTGTTGGGTTTGGTATAAGACTATGCTTGTAAGGTCAATTGGGAAGTTTTCCATCTATAATTATAAGCATAATGATCCCCTATCTCTAAGGAGGTTTAAGTGGATTTCCTACACAACCATCTGTTTTAACATTCTTTTCCTTTCTTCCTTTGTTATTCAACTATTCTACAATTAAAATTTGTAATTTAAGGGGAGGAAGGGATAATTGGGAGACTGGGATGGACATATACACACTACTATATATACAATAAAACAGATAACTAATAGGGTCCTATTATATAGCACAGGGAACTCTACTCAATATTCTGTAATAACTTATATGGGAAAAGAATCTATAAAGGAGTGGATATATGTATATGTATAACTGATTCACTTTGCTGTACACCTGAAACTAACATAACATTGTACATCAACTATACTCCAATAAAATTTTTTTTAAAAAAGGAAAACTTTTTTGTAATTTAAAATTTCCTAAAAAATCATCCAACAAAATTTTCTATGTTAATATATACTATATTTTCTACCAATTTTTTTAACTTTTTGGAATACATGAATATTTCTTCTTTTTTATTTCTAGTGTTATATATGTTTTCTCACTCTATTTTACTTGAATATTTACTCAAATATCTTTACCTAGTTCTCAATCTTAGATTTGACAATCTACTATCTGTTTTCTGATTCACTAACATGTTTTGTCTTTATCAGTATCTTTATCAGGTTTATTTTGTTGTTGTCTTTCTAATGTACTGACTTTAATGCTTAATTAATTTATTTTTATTCTATGTTAATAATGTTGATATTTAAAGCTATGTATGTATTTTACCTTGAGTACATCTTTGACCAAACATCATAAGTTTTGATATATGGAATTCTCATTGCCATTATTTTCTAATTGGTCCCTAAGTATAGCTTTGATTTCTTCATTAGCCTAAGAGTTATTTCAGAGAGGCTTTAATAGTTATATTTAAATTGGTAATTAATATTTTAATGACTTTTTTGTAAAATATGATATCTGTATACTTTTTTATGTTTTTTTAACATCTTTATTGGAGTATAATTGCTTTACAATGATGTGTTAGTTTCTGCTTTATAACGAAGTGAATCAGCTATACATATACATATATCCTCATATCTCTTCCCTCTTGGGTCTCCCTCCCTCCCACCTTCCCTATCCCACCCCTCTAGGTGGTCACAAAGTATACTTTTTTTTTTCTTTCTTTCTTTCTTTCGATACGCGGGCCTCTCACTGTTGTGGCCTCTCCCGTTACGGAGCACAGGCTCCGGACGCACAGGCTCAGCGGCCATGGCTCACGGGCCCAGTCGCTCCGCGGCATGTGGAATCTTCCCGGACCGGGGCACGAACCCGTGTCCACCGCATCGGCAGGCGGACTCTCAACCACTGCGCCACCAGGGAAGCCCTGGGGTTTTGTTTTTTAATTGAAGTATCCTTGGCTTGCAATATTATATTAGCTTCAGGTGTACAACATAGTAATTCAATATTTTTATAGCTTATACTCCATGTAAAGTCAGTATAAAATATTGGCTATATTGCCTGTGCTGTACAGTACATCCTTGTAACTTTTCTACTTTTCTACTTTGTAGTTTGTAGCTCTTAATCCCCCTCACCCATTTTGCCCATCCCCCCCAACTCTGTCCCCTCTGGCAACCACCAGTCTGTTCTCTGTATCTGTTAGTCTTTTTCTGTTTTGCTATATTTGTTCATTTCTTTTATTTTTCAGATTCCACATATAAGTGAAAACAACAGTATTCGTCTTTCTCTGTCTGACTTACTTCACTAAGCATAATACCCTCCAGCTCCATCTATGTTGCCACAAACGAAAAAATTTTCTTTTATATGACTGAGTAATATTGCAGTGTGTGTGTGTGCGCGTGTATATCACATCTTCTTTATCCATTCATCTGTTAATGGGCATTTAGTTTTTTACATTTAAATTTAGTTTTTCAAACAACGTCTCAATTATTTAGACCAATACTTCCTAAACGTAAATTATGCCTTAAAGTTTGTTCTACCTCTTCCAGGCAAAGACCTGGGCCTTTTTCCTCCTACACTGACCATCCTTGGCTATGGGCCACACCAGGTGCTGGGAGATGACAGAATTCCCTCAGGCAGTTCCAACTCTCCTTACAGGCCAGGAGACTTCAGTGCCAAAAAGGCACTGAAAGGGGTGATGGTGAACAGGGAAGCTAACAGCAAAACACACAGAAGCTGCTAAAAAGAGAAGAGGGGTCTGGACAGAGCACCAATGGTGTCTGCCACACCAACACTTCAGTGCAGACAGCAGGTGGGAGCAGCGGTCCCTTGGGGGAATGAACCAGCTGTACTTTCTGCAGGCGACCCCTCACCCCGCCCTCCTCACTCTCTGTCGCCCCTCCTATCAGAAGTGGAGGCGCTGAAGAGGTCATACGTGGACTTACCATCACTGCCAGGCTTTGCATCAAGTGCATTTGGGCAGAAACTTCGATTCATGGGTAATTCTATCACCTGCGAACCAGAGGGAAGGAGGGCTCTTCTAAAATTCTCAAGTGAAAAGTGAGGGTGTCAGATGCGGGATGTGCAACCATGGGGTTTACCACTTTATTAAAACTGTGATTGCCCACGTAAAGACTCAACCAGGTCACATATTAATAATTATCCCTGACAATCTTTAACATCAGCCGAAGCCCACAGGTGAAGCAATATTACATCTCTCATTTATCTTACTGCTTATGGCCCCTCTGTGGTCAGCACGCCATGAGCTTCGTGGACATTTAATTATGAGCACGTCGTAAATGTAGCTGACAAGGCAGAGGCTGCCTGGGGAGGCTCCTGGCAAGGGGGTCAGTGTGGAAAGTGGTGACTTGATGCCCCCCACGACAGGGAGAGGTGAGAGCACTTCTCTGCGATGTCCCTCTGCAGCGTCCTGTTGCCCGCTGGCTGGACAGGGGCACCGGGTGGGATGACACCCGGTTTTCACCAGCCCCTTGAACGTTCAGGTGCATCAGTCATATAGTCTTAAAACTTAAGGCCGGTTTTTTGTTTTGGAGTGTTTTTTGCAGATTATATTCCATTATAGGTTGTTACAAGACATTGGGTATAAATCCCCGTGCTATACAGTAAGTCCTTGCTACTTATCTGTTTTATATACAGTCATTTTTATCTGTTATTCCCATACTCCTACTTTGTCCCTCCCCCTTCTCCCTTTCGCTTTTGGTAACCATAGTTTGTTCAATTTAAAAAAACAAAACCAAAAGAAACCTAAGGCCAGCTGTGTTCTCTCCTGTCCACTCAGCTCTGAGAGTAGCTTGACCCTCTTTTGCTGTTGTACCTGACCTTTACTTATCCACTGTGGGTTAAGCCTCCACCCCAGAGCCCAAGGATCTAGGAAGCCCACCTGGACCACCTTCTACCCAAACCACTCAGTTCTAACAGGGGCAAAGGCCAGTGATGGTGCTGAGAACCCCCCACCAGCCACGCCTACTCCAGCAATAGCTTTCCACTAAATCAGACAGAGAGGCCCCCTGCAAGACAGACCTGGCATCTGTGTCTAATTAGCCACCACTCTGCCATGAGGGCCACTGCGGGGCATCCATGAGTCCGCGCCCCTCTGCGTGGGCCGGGGGAGCAGTGAGACCAACTGGCATGGCGTGGGTCAGAGCCTGTCCCCATCCTCAGAGGGGGTGAGGGCTCCCCCAGCATCCCCGCCACCCGGCAGACTCGCGCAGACCAGACAAAGCGTATAATCAGGGGGTGCAATGGAGGAGCTCCTAGGAGAATGCTGAAAAGTAGCTATCATGTTGGCAGATAAATTCTACACGCAATTATTCATTCCTAGCCTCTTGACATGTAGATTAATGAGTTTGATAACCCAGGCTTCTAAGAAGTAGATTTCACTCTGTTCGCAGGCTTTCTCCCCCTCTACCTACAAACAGCACACGGGTCTATGGAGAAAAAACAAATCGATACATTTGCAGTAGCCATCACTGCTTTTTGTGATTGGAGCCCTACGTCAAAAAGATGATGTGTGTTCTCAAAATGGCCTCTCCTTCTCGGCCTGGGAAAAGCTGGCAGTGGCCGGGCAGACGCTGGAGGGGACAGGGGACCTCCGACCTTGACCTCGCTTGCACCCTGGACCATCTGTGGTGGGCTGGGCAGGGAGCATTTCCCACGCTGACCCCGAGGGGAAAGGGCTGTTTGTTGACACAGCAGTATATAACCTGCAGTCACAACTTGGGTCGGAGTCCCGCTGGATGTGGCACTGTCCATCCCTGGTGGGCACCAAGACACCCTTGCCAAGAAGGGGTTCTGTGCGAGAAAAGGGCACACAAGAGTGAGACATGTACCCACAGCCTCTCCTGGCATTTCACTGTGGATGGACCGCCCCGAGCTGCGTTTTCTGTTCCTTCCAGCCCCAATGTAAGGAGTTCAAATCCTCCCAAGGACGAATTGGGTCCACATTTATCATCATGATTTGTTTTTTATGCCGTGATTGCACCACCATCCCCAACCAGGAGTGGGTAAAAGTCTGAAAATGTATTTGGAGTGTCAGGACAGTGTTCCCTTGGCCATTGGGCAAAAGTGTTTCTTGATCATCAATGGTGTTTATATTCTAAAAATAACACACGTTTTTTGCAACAAATTCAAACCATATGGAAGGAAACAAAATATTGGGTTGGCCAAAAATTCGTTCGGGTTTTTCCATAAGATATTATGGAAAAACCCGAACGAAACTTTTGGCCAACCCAATAATAAAGGTAGATGTTTCTCCACTCACCCTCAATCCCACTCACAAGGGACAGTCATGGGTTAAAAGGCTGGTGTGGGGCTTCCCTGGTGGCGCAGTGGTTGAGAGTCTGCCTGCCGATGCAGGGGGCACGGGTTCGTGCCCCGGTCCGGGAAGATCCCACATGCCGCGGAGTGGCTGGGCCCGTGAGCCATGGCCGCCGAGCCTGCGCGTCCGGAGCCTGTGCTCCGCAACGGGAGAGGCCACAACAGTGAGAGGCCCGCGTACCGCAAAAAAAAAAAAGGCTGGTGTGTACCCCGTACCCCTCAGGACTTTTCCCTACACCTTGGCCTGTGCTGAAAAAGTGTGAGTGGGGCTATGGTGCTGGGTATGGGGGAGGTGGAGGGAATACAGAGGAAGACCCCTCACCTGCTAATCTGCTACCTGCTAGGAGGCTTTGCCACCACCTTCCCCTGCCAGGCAAGCCCTGTGGGGACCAGCGCAGACTTCCACAACCTGGACAGAGCTCTCCCTGGGTACCGGGTGAGCACATTTGATTCTGTGGGATCTCTGTGGGTGCTGGGGGCACAGGGCTACAGGTGGCATTCTGCAGGCCCCTTCCTGTACCCTACAGAAATAAGAATTAATGCAGCAGAAGTCCACCCAGCTCACAAAAACCCAATGTGAGCTTTGATTAGCAACATGGACTAGTTTAAGCATTCCTGGAGAGACAACAGAATTTCAGCGTAAACTCCATCCTGCGTCTAAACAGACAGCCACAAGCTATGCCAAAAGGGTCAAGAGTTCCTCCCTACCCAAGCAGCCGTGAGGCGCAGGGTCATGGTGTCTCAAGCACACAGAGTCTCGGGGTCAGCACTGCCAGGTTTCCCAAGTAAAAATTCAGGAAGCTGGGGAAATTTGAATTTCAGGTAAACAACAAATAAATTTTTAGTATCAATGTCTCAAATATGCATGAGACATACTTATGCTAAAAAAGTTCCACTATATACTAAAATAATACACTAAGAATATAATTGTTAGTATGTCTATAGTATATTAGTATGTATATTAGTATTATATTTGAGACATAGGTATGCTAAAAAATGATTAGTTAGGGACTTTGGGATTGACATGTACACACTGCTATATTTTAAATGGATAACCAACAAGGACTTACTGCATAGCACAGGGAACTCTGTTCAATATTATATAACAACTTAAATGGAAAAAGAATTCGAAAAAAAATAGATACATGTATATGTATAACTGAATCACTTTGCTGTACACCTGAAACTAACATAACATTGTTAATCACCTATACTCCAATATAACATAAAAAGTTTAAAAAAACAGCATCTATCTCATGGAGTTTTATGAGAATTAAATGAGATAATCCATGTAAAGTACCTACTTTGTTAGTACTCAATAAATGCTAGCATAGACCTTTGGGGGAAAAACAATGATTTGAAATTCAGATTTAACCAGACATCCTATCTTTCATCTGGCAATCTTAGTCAGGGCGTCCCTGTGAAAGTACTCAGGGCAGAACCTGAGTGGGGCCAGGGAGAAGAAAGCAAAAACAGTTCAGCTACGCACAGGAGCCCCGTCCACCCTCCATCCAGCCCCTCCTCAAACTCCCAGCCTCCTGAGCCCAGAGCCCAGATCACTGGAGGAAGCTCTGGACCCCAGGTCCTGAGCAGGTGAGAAGCCCCCATGTCTGGATTCTGGGGCACTGTATATGGCAGCCTAAATGGCGGGTGGAGGAAGTTGGGGAGGTGTATCTCAGGCTGGATACCAAGGCAGCAGCACAAGGGACCATGGCCCAGGGAATTCTGGACAAATCTCTTCCCGCTCCCAGAACACAAGGCATCAGCAACTCCCCACAACCTGGCTGGGGCTTCTTCTAGAAGACGGTGGAAGTTTGGAGGTCCTAGTCTCCACCTGGCCAGGCAGCCATCCCCGAACAGAAAAATGTAATGCACGTGGGGGGAGGTGGGGAGAATAGCCAGCTTTGTTTCTTTTTCAAGTCAACTATGGCCAGACTGACTCATCTTCTCTCATAGACCAGAAAGTCTCACATCTTGCTGCTTCTTAATCATATGGAAACCTAAATATAGATATGTCTGCAGAAGGACAAGCCTGAGAAAACTGGTGCCTTGTTCTCCCGGGGGAAAGCTCGAGTCTCACGATTTTCTCCTGAATAGTGAGTGCTGGGCTGCCAGCGAGACCGAGCTGGGGACAGTGTCCTCGGCAGTGATTCTATCGCGGTGGGTGGAGCGTGGGCCTGTCAAAGCCACAGCAGTAACTCAGACCTGGCTCGAAGTCAGCTGCTGTGCGGGGGGCCCACTTACTCCCCTCTGGACAAATCTCCAGCTTCACCCTGCCATGATAGCGGCATAGTGACAAGGACGCAGGCATCTTGGTTGCATCACAGCAGAACGCCTGGCCAGAGGAACCCTCACTGCCATCTGCCCTGGAGCATCAGCCCAGGGCTGCAGGCTGCAGAGAAGGTTCCTGCAGCAGAAACGCACTGAGCACCCAGCTGCTTAGGACCCAGTATAGCCCAGCACCCAGGAACCAGCAGGACCCCCGCAGCACCAGGCTTTCCTACATTCTGCCTCTGAGTCCAATTCACTTCACTCAATTCTGTGAAGTAGCACAAAAGATGCACCTGTTTTGAGAAATAGCTCAATATCCTTCAGGAAGTTTCTCTAGGCCTGAAGGTTCCACAAGCTAGGGTACAGTAGCAAAGAGAGCTGTGTTGAAGAGAACACAGATACAAATGAGATAGCCATCAACACAGTCCCACCAAACGTCGATTTGTCCAGAGGAAAATTTTAGAAGAGATAAACGTCCTATCAGATTAGCCACTAAAGCCTTTTCCAAAACACAGTGGTCAAGTTAAGCAGTGAGAATAACGAGACCTGAGAGCCAGGCCAACAGCCTGGTATTCCAAGCCTTCACTGCCCAGCCCAGTGCAGGAGGACCCGGGATAACCCTCCTCTGTCTCCACTGCATGTCCAGAACACAACACGCACGTCCTCTCAGCATCCCTCGACGAGACACCAAAGCCTGGCAGCTCCCAGTCCTCAGTGCAGGCCACGGTCTTGCTACGTTTGCACAGTCGTTCATAAATGTTGGAATTAATTGCCAATATTTAAAACTCAGGATATTTCCCAGGAAAATCCTGATTTCCAGGTTCCCTTGAAAAATCAGAAGCTCTGACAATACCGGGCCTGGGTCTGTCCAGTTGGCGGGAACCGGGGAATAGTTGCCCCCTTCGATGGGGCACCAGGCTTAAAGATGGCTGCCAGCTCTCTGCAGTCCCCAAACGCCCTAGGGAGGGGCACCATGGAGGCTCCACCCATGGCCTGAGGACCAAAACAGGACACGGACGACCACTGCCCTCCGCCGTGGTCCCTCCCACCTCTCAGAAGAACCATCATCTAAACATCTTCCCTCCCATAACCACAGGTTCACTCCCCTTTAGATCCCCCAAAGCCTGAGATTTACCATTGAAGAAGAATCGCTTTTGCCAAAACCAGAACAGCCATGCCCAGGGCCCAAGGCAACAGTGACAGCATAGCTTATGTGCCCATTTCACAGACTGTGGCAACAGAGGTCACAGTCCTATTTCCCCCAACTCTATTCCTCTTAACTTCCGGGATGAATGGCCCACCAATGGGGGTGGAGGGGAGGCAGGCTTCTTCAATATGTTGTGTTGAAGGGGAAAAAAAAGTTCTGATTGGATGATTCAGGAATTGGGATTCTGGGCAGAGCTTTACAAAAGGATAATGTATCTTTTAAGCCTAGGTGCCCTTCAGGGAATGTATTGGATAAATGTCTTCTGAAAAGCCTGTAAATATTCCATCGCCTCACTGTCATTACTACCATGAAATGATAATGAAGCATGAAAGAAATATAATTCCATATTCAGATGACAGCATTAGCCTCCATAAGCAAACTGAAATATTTATTAGTAAAATGTTCAGTATCTACGCCTGTAATCTAAAAAAAGGACAAAAATGTTTTATAATAAAAAAGAGATTGAATGCAGAGGTAAAATCTGGTTGGCTGATTTTATTGCTTCTTATTAAATCCTGGCAAAACAATTATTTTTTTCTTTTCATTAGTAAGACACCCAAATTAAAACTATGCCCTCTGGCTGCAAGGTTTACAGTAGTGATTAAAAACAAGGAATTGTGATGCATGGGGCTTTTGACAATGGCATAATCAAATTCATTCATATTGTTCAATCTTTCACTGACAAATATTTTTACAGTGAAATATACCAAACAAAGACTCCCATACAACAACGATCAATACAGAGAAATTAGGAAACCTTGTTATTATTTAAATAGTGAAGTGATACGATGTTGCCATAATCTTGAATGCAAACATTAGAGTGTAGTTAATTAGGGTAATTATTGCCTAAATTGTGCTTAATTGTCTTATACTGAATAGGATGTGTGAATGAAGCTTTTTGAGCTTTTTACAATACGTTAAGTGCTGCCGAACTACTTAGTTATAATTTAATAAGTTTTGATGGTATTTCCTATAAATCAGGAAATACATCTGAATACAAACTGGGAGATAAACAGGAGCCATAGGCCTTGACCTCTGTTTCACCTTACTGAAAAAGAGAGTCGTTTAGTAGACCAGCATCACAGAACGTTCCGTAGCTAGAGCACATTCCTCTAAGGAAAGGGGAAAGAGAAAAATCAGGGTCTTTGAAGTGAATGAAAAATTAGAAATTCAAGTGACCACGATCAATTCTGAAACACTGCACAAAATTAATTACAGTTTTGCATCAAAAGCAAGAATGTAGATTTCAGACCGTCGGTGTCATTTATCTCAAGCTGCACAATATACAAGGCGATTAAAAAGCCAAATCTGTCCCCACCTCCCAAGTCTAAGGCCTCTCAGAAGCTGTGAAGTACAAATGATTAACTCCAAATTATGCAAGGGATTGTGTGGACGCTTCAGCTTGAATGGAGCGTGTGGCAAGTGGCAGAAGCTGGAGAGGGACAGATTCTGCGGCTCTTTATCAAAATCCCGTCTGGCCACCAATGATGGAGTTCAGATAAATTGCACAGAGATCTGACGGTGGCTGTAGAAAGCTTGCTCGGCAAAATCCAAATCTCTAACTTCTATCTGCTTTTAATTGCTTGCCTTAAACTTTGCATTTTTCTACAATTGGTTTAAAGGATTTACTCTATTCCATAGGCTACGCTGACCAAATTGCTTCCCATTTCACATGGAGTTGCAGGACCCTGTCTTGGGGGCTGGGGGAGGAAATTTAGCTTGGTACTCACCTTTCACAAGCAAGCTTAGTGTCCAAAATACACCTCAACTAGGGAGGTGCCCTGCCCTCTCTGACACTCAGGACTAACCCAAGGAGCCATCGGCATCCAGAAAGCACCCAGATGCCCCAAGCCTTTATCCCCAGAGGAAACCCAATGAGCAAATACCCCACAGAGAAACCCAGCTGCACCCTCCTCCTTCCTCTGGGGCCCCGTTCTCATTAGCCCCCCTTTGGAAAAGGCAGGACGGACATGTGTTCAAAATACATCTTATTCTGTTGTCAAAACGAACTCAATATCAGAGAGGCTGACAGATTTTCCCCGACTCCAAGAAACCACACATGGTGTGTCACACACACCCGCACAAGCACACACAAGCTGGGTGCCTGCTTCATTTAACCCTGCATTCATAACCGACTTATTAACACATGAACATTGCCAAATGAAAAACTGTCATTTTAAGATTTGTAAATTGAGCCTCACCTAATGAACTCTTTGATTCTGAGCAATTGGTTCTGGGTCCTGTTGAAATCCCAGCTGTCCTCAACCAGCTGTACCTTAATAAGCTCTACCTGACTTAACCCAGGTCCTCCCCTGGTGCCTCTGCCGAATCCCCTCAAACCTGTCCCCAGGGGTTTCTTGAACACATCTGGAGACATCACATCACAGAAGCTTCATCCCACTCTTTCATCTAAGGAAGTCTGTTTATCCCCATGTTCTCGGAAGCAAATAGCTGCTGGGTCCAGGGAGGTCACATAGTGGGGAAGACTGGTTGTGAGAAGAGACCATTTCCCATTTCCCCTTTGGGTAGAGACATGGAAACAGAGAGTTCTTCATCTCCTGTCAGAAAAAAATAACAATGTAAGCACAATATAAACAGCGGTGGACACCCTGCCCCAATGCCAGGGATACTAGGGAGGGGTGAGGACCATGGCTGACTTTAAACACACGATCCCTCTGAAGGGGCAGATATTTGCTCAGATAGATGTTGAAATAGATGTTGCTCAAATAGATGTTGCCATGAAGACAAGCCGCTCTATATGGCCAGATATTTCGAATTTTTTATGGAAGTTGAACTGTTTCGGAGAATTCCTTCATTTTTTTCATGTTGATTCACATTTTTAAAGTAAATAAAAGAACCATTCTGAGTAAAAGCACTTGATGGCCAAATCTATCAGGGCCCCCAACTTGTGATTTTAGGTCCACACCTTTGATGGATATATACGTTTTCATTGCTGAATGGTTGTAAAGGATTCACCTCAAGATTCTAAAGGGCAGATCATCCCCTTAACCCGCGTGATAGTCAGAAAGACACTGTAACAGGAGCCCCTGAACCCCTCCCTGTGTTGTACTAACCACTGCCTAAGAGCCCCACCCTGTAGTGACCACCACTGCTCATAACACTGGACAACTTGTGGGCTTTGGCCCAGCTCAGGGTCCATCCCCAAGTGGCTTTCAGGTTCTAGAACCAGCCTTGATTCACCTTTTTTTTTTTCCAGTCCTTGGACTTTTAGAGAAGTTAAATAAATGCCTAAAAGCACGAGCCCAAGACTTGTACTCAAGTGTGCTGGCCTGGCCACCCCTGATCCCTGCTGCTCCAGGCTGGGCCCTTCCCTGTTATGTGCAAGCCTGGGCTTCCACCCCTCTGCTCCCGCTGGCTGGGATGTGTTCCCTCTCTAGATGGACTTTCCCACGGCCTCAAGCAGCTCAGTAGCACCTCCTAGAGAGAGAAAGATGTGCTCATCTACTGCGGAGTGCCCTCAAGCTGCCCCCTGCCACTGCCCATCACCCTTACAGAGTGAGGTATACAGAAGGCACTGCGCTGGGTGCCCAACCAAATGCCGCCCCAAAGCAACCGATAACTCACCGCTGATCACTGGCTGAGAAAACACTCAGCTCCCACACTCTGGCTTCTCCCTGTCCCGGCTCTCCTGACTGTTGAGGCCACGACAGAGACCACATGAACCCAGGAATCTCTGGATAACACCCTGTTCTTGCACTGAATCATTTATGCTCCACCCTGTGGCTGAGGACGTGTGGCCTGAATGTAGATTCAGAAGCATGGGGTAGCTGTAGCACCCTGGGCAAGTCACGTGAGCTCAGAGCTTCTGCGGGCGCATCCAGAGAGTTTATACCACCTGCCTTGCAGGTGCTGGAAGAATTAAATTTGCTGTTCAAAGACTTCATATCATCATGTAAACACCAGGGTGAGTCTTTTCGTTTTTTAGGATTACGTGGCAGTGGGGACAATGCACAGTGACTGGGTTCGGCCCTGAGTCACAAAACTTCCACTTTAGGAGAGCAGTGCAATGCACCTTTGAAATGAAATTGGTAAAAATATATTTTTCTAAGAAACTCACTCTGTAATAATTTTAAGATGCATTTTAGGAAGCCCTGGGAAGAACCTAATAAAATAAGAGTGCATGATTCCTACCCTCAAGGAGTTTCTAATCTCTTTTCAGGGCAGAGATGGTGGTGGGATAAAGTGGCTGTGAGGTCCAGGCACCTGAGATCAGGCCCCACTGGCTGGGGCTGCTGTCCTTACTTCCCAAGCTCTGAGAAACAGCTTACCAAAGGCCCATACCAGAGCTGAAAAGGGAGAATTTTTTTTTTTTTTTTTTTTGCGGTACACGGGCCTCTCACTGTTGTGGCCTCTCCCATTGCAGAGCACAGGCTCCGGACGCACAGGCTCAGTGGCCATGGCTCACGGGCCCAGCCGCTCCGCACCATGTGGGATCCTCCCGGACCGGGGCACGAACCCGTGTCCCCTGCATCAGCAGGCGGACTCTCAACCACTGCGCCACCAGGGAAGACCGAGAACTATTATTTTTGATGCTTATATTATTTGAATCTCCTGAAAATAAACATTCACCTTCCTAAAGGCAGGGAGAGGCCCAGGCAGGGGTCTTTTTGCCTCTGCACCGCAAGGTGGCTAGATGAGGAAGGAATCCAGGCGGGTTTGCTGCTCCAAGTCAAGTCCATCACCAGGATTTGATTAAACGAGATGACATTTGAGAAAGGGTTTTATAAATGATTCTAGTCATTTAAAATATTCCAGTATTATCTTCATCAAAGGGATTATAGTGTATAAGCTCAGAGTATTAAAGAGAAAAGAGAAGTGTTGGCTTTGGGAAATCTATGAATCAGAGAGCTCAGGATTTAACAATTTAGGAAATCATTTTTTGTAATATCACAAGTTTGAGTCTGTTTATCTATTTTTTTCACTCTGCATCATTGATATAAGAATTTACTATGAAATTAACAGAATGTCTATCTTGCCATTGATTACATGAAATTAGGACCACCAACATTCATGTTAATACCTCCCAATTACCACTCCTGGTAATTTGGTCTGGGATGCCTCAAATTTACTTGAATAACCAAATTCTCTTCAAGGCAGAAAAAGACAATGTGCCCTGCAGAAGAGACAGGCACCTGGTTCACCCTCTCAAGCTTTGGTTTTCAGAATCAGGGAGCGGCCTTACAATGAGGAAATGAAGGATCAGGGAGATGGAATGACTTACAGAAAGCCTCACAGCAAGTTGGTGACCTAAGACTAGAATGCCCATCTAGAGCTCACTCTCTGCTCCCCCAGGGTAAGGGAGCCCCTCTACTGACACTTGAATATCTCCATGTTCACAGGGGATTGTCTTAGACCTTGGGGAAGGGAAAGGTCATTCATCCTCCAGCCTGAGGGCAGTCCTTACTTGACTGCAGTTCCTGAGTTCCACATCCGCTTCACGCTATGGATGGGTGCTGTCAGAGAGGAAATGCACGTCAAAGGCACTTCAAGTCATCTGCAGGGCTGGAAGTGGTAAACCATGTGGAATATTCTCAAGTCCTTCAGGAAAACATGGGTGAAACAAATCTCAAATTACAGGAAAATTTTCCTGAGCATAGCTGTTGAGAGGGTATGTGTGTGGTTGTCTCTGAAAATTTCCAGACAAAGGGAGACCCCAATTAAATTAGAAAGAGATGGACTTCCCTGGTGGCGCAGTGGTTGAGAGTCCGCCTGCCGATGCAGGGGACACGGGTTCGTGCTCCGGTCCGGGAAGATCCCACGTGCCGCGGAGCGGCTGGGCCCGTGAGCCATGGCCGCTGAGCCTGCGCGTCTGGAGCCTGTGCTCCGCAACAGGAGAGGCCACGACAGTGAGGCCTGCTCATTGCAAAAAAAAAAAAAAGAAAGAGATGCACAGAGACAAAGTTCATGGGCTATTTTTCATTGACTCTGTCCTTGGCAATGTACCTTAGAGAGATTCTGACAATAACAATGCAAATAAGATGATTTTCATTTCAAATTAGCTATTGGATACCTCACAACCCAAAGCTTAGCATTCTAGGAGAATATCTGTAGCCAAAAGCAATGCATCACACTGTTAAATAAGAGCCAAATAAGTTTCACTAGCAAAGAGAACGATCCAGGGGTCATAGTGGGCCACTACTGATGATGAGTCAGGATTGTGAAGCAAAATGGAAAAACAATGAAACTTAGAGTCAGAATTCCCTACTCTGCAACTGACCTTGGACATTCCTCTCCCCATGTCTCAGTTTTTTCAACCATAAAGTGAGGGTTATATGATACCCCTCTTACCTTTCTCACAATGTTGGTTTGGAGGCTCAAGAGAGAATGCAGATGACAGCATTTGGAAAGCCTAAGGTGCCACACATGCATCAGGCTTTACTGCTGAGATGCTGGCTGGCCGTGGGGACTAGCAAAGTTACAGACTTGATCCTCCTTAACGTGATTTTTTTACATTTTTTAAGAAGAAAATGAATACATATATACAATGGAATATTACTGAGCCATAAAAAAGAAGAAAATAATGCCGTTTGCAGCAACATTGTTATTCTGAGTGAAATAAGTCAGACAGAGAAGGACAAATATCGTATATCGCTTATATGTGGGATCTAAAAAATGGTACAAATGAACTTACTACAAAACAGAAATAGAGTCATGAATATAGAAAGCAATCTTATGGTTACCAGAGGGGGAAGGGAGGGAGGGATAAATTGGGAGATTGGGATTGACATATACACACTACTATATATAAAATAGATAACTAATAAGGACCTACTGTATAGCACAGGGAACTCTATTCAATACCCTGTAATGGCCTATATGGGAAAAAAAATCTATAAAAGTTAATATATGTATATGTATAACTGATTCATTTGCTGTACAGCAGAAAGTAACACCACATTGTAAATCAACTATACTCCAATTAAAACAAAAAGAAGAAAATTAAGAATGTCCCCAACATGGAATTTGTCCTTGTGCTGTTTCTTTTCCACTTTAACACAGGAACTTCATGAATAACTGTGGTGTCAGTAATAATATCTATTATTATTAGAGAATTCACTCCAAGCCCACACGTGGAGAGAGATTACTTCTGCATGTCAGCATAAATTAAAGGGTTAGATCAGAGGCCCAGCCAATGGCAGAAGTGGGGAAAAGAGAGGGCAGTGCACACTGTCTGACCCATAGCCCACTCCTACCCCGGAGGATGAGAGCCCACGTAGAGGAGAACAGAGGTGCCCTAGCCAAGCACGGGTCCACCTCCAGACACTGGAGCGAGGCCAACCTAGACCATCAGCTGCCCAGTAACCTGCCAGCTCACTGTGAATGTACAAGGAAGCCCAGCAGACCCAGACCAACCAGGCTGGCCCAGACAGTGCAATTGCCCAGAGATCCACAGAATGGTAGTTCCCTGAAACCACTGTTTTGAAGTGCTTTGTTATGCAGCTGAGACACCAAACAACCTCATTGTTAGAGATGAAGCAATAGGGCCCAGAAGAACTTCCTCCTCTCCCCTCTGCAGCCCCAGCCAGTCCAATCCACACCTCTCTCAGCCTCCAGAGTGTCAGTTCCAAATTCAAAACTTAACCATGTCTCTGCCTCCCAGGAGCCTTGCATTCCAAAGAATTGCCCCAACTCCGCCCCACCCAGCTGGCTGTCCCGGGCCCAACTTTCCACCCATGTCTCTCCAGATTGATTTCTCCAGCAGAGGATTCTCAGCCACTGCCACTGGTTCTTCGAGAACAATCCCCACCAAGCCTGGTGCTTTCTCAGGGGATCAAGGCTCCAGAGAGACCAAGGTGGCTGACTTCCAGGACCCAAGAGCGGGCTCTTGTCTAACACTCGGAAATAAGTTGCAGAGGAGACAAACGTACTGACAGAGCAAAAGACTTTATTGGAAAGGGGTGCTCAAGTGGAGAGCAACAGGGTCAGGGAACCCAGGAGAACTGCTCTGCCACACGGCTCGCAGTCTCAGGGTTTATATGGTGGTGGAGTTAGCTTTCCAGTTTGTCTCTGGCCAGTCATCTTGCTTGTGCACTTATTTGGTCTGACTCAGGGCCCTTCCTGGTGACGTGCATCTCTCAGCCGAGATGGATTCCAGCGTGAGGGTTTCTGCAAGGTTGGCCAGACATATTATGGGCTGGCGTCTCCTCCGTCATTTTGACCTCTCCCGAATTCTCTGGGTCAGTTTTCAGCAGCAGCACAGTTCTCCTTATCCCGAACTCCTATTGTGAGACGGCTCCTGCTGGGGGTTATTGTCGTACCTGGCCAAGGCGGGCGGTTTCCGTCAATGGTTTCCTAACAACCCTGCTCTGGGCCGGTGGCTCCCTTCTCCTCAGACTAGGAGGCTTGTCCTCCACCCACCACTGCCGTGCTCTCACTGCTTCTTGTACTGTCACTCAGCATCTGCCCTGTCCTCAGAGCTCAGTCCGCAAAGATCCAGGGCCTCTGCCTCACCTCGAACACCCCCACAGAGCCTGGCGTGGGGTCTCAGATTCCCTGGACGCTGCTAAGAGTTTGCTGTGGCCACTGCAGCTGCTGGCGGCGGTGATGCTTACTAACCCTAGCAGGTGTGACACAGGGAGGATTCCAAATGTGTGACGAAATGGAAAGAACCCCGGGTTCAAGTCGTGCCCCTTGCCACCTTGTGATCAAGGGGCAGGTTGCCAAAGAGCTCAGAGTTCTGGTTTCCTCGTTTGCGAAAGGAAGCGGATGAATCTTGTCCAATCCACAGGGACACGGACTGAATTGAACGTAATGCAAGGTTCGTCCGTAACACGGTTCACCTGACCAGCTGACCCCGTAGCACGCTCCCCGCCCCTTCCACTTAGCGATGGCAATGCCCAACCTTCACATCCCCTCCCCAGCCGCCTCCGCCACCTACCACGGTGAAAGTTGTGATGCGCATGCGTAAACACGCCCTCTCCTCTTCCTGCGCTTCCCTTCCGGCTGGGACAGGCCACCCCGGCACCCTTAGTCGGACAAAGGCGACCTGTCCGTCAGCTTATTGGATTTTGTTTCGGAAATCTGCAGGAGGCAGCCCCCAGAATGGAGGCGGCTTCTCTTACGCACCCTGTTTTGTCTCTCCCAGCCCCAAGCAGGGAGTCTGGGAGCATCCCACGTTCTGCCGAATCGACCCATTTTACAGATTTCCAACAGTCCTTACAAACCACAACTCCGGTCGTTGGCAACATGCATAGTAATCCTTAAAAACAGAAGGCCTGCCCTAGACAGAGCCTGCCGATCGGCATGGCACAGATGACAGTGCCAGCTAGAAAGTGGGGGTTAAAAGCAGCGCCTCCCCACCCTGCCTGCACTACGTGTACAGCCCCTGCCCCCAGGCTCCATCCCTAGACCTTCCACCGCATGCTTGGTGGGCACACAGGAGCTATGAGGAGCTGCTCTAGAGAAATGAAAACGCCATTGTCTGACCAATAAAAAGCATCCCTGTATGTAATCCCTGTACTAAATTTTTAAATTCTCGGTGCTGAGACACTGTTATGTGTTCATGGTTATTATCTGTCCACTTCCAAACCTTAAGAGGTTAGATTGTTTAAAGATTTGTTAGCTATGAACTACTTAAGGAAGGCAAAGTAGAAAACTCCTGGCTAATTGAAAAATAACATTTTATCAGATTCTCCTCTGATATGATATTGTAATGGTCGTACTTAGAGTACTCTCAATACTTCAATAAGTGGTGAAATTTAAAAAAATAACATCATCAGGGCTTTGCAGAAAATGTGCTGTTACCCATTTATACTGCTTTTTTAACCATTATTTTCTTATATTTCCCACAATGCCTCGGATCAGAAGCAAACAGAAACTGAGTGATTACCCCAAAGTGCGCTAGATGAACTGGAAAAAGTCTATTCAAACAAAGCTCATTAGTTCTGATACCTCCAGGGCTATGACAAATTAAGCGGCTGGTGAGTGTGCTTGCAGACAAAAGGAGGATGCTGAAACGAGGGCTGAGCTAGGCACGGTGTCAATAAATTCCCCTGAAAAAGGTAAAAATTACAATTGGAGCTAAAGTGGAATCCCTTTAAGGAGCATGTACAAAATAGATCATCCCTTCTTTCTTAAGTACATTTGTGAACCCGCCTGTGATGAATTATTGCAGCCTGGAAAGTGGCCACTCCAGAAGGGCTGCCGGGCCAGGTGTGCATCCAAGGCACTGGCTGTTCCAGCGCGTCCACCCTCTCGCCTCCGCAAAGACTTGGCCCTGCCCAGAGGAAACGGGTTCCAAACTCAACAAGCAGAGGGCGGACTTTCAAAGCCGCAGAGCGGGGATTGGGCTTGCCTGCCGGGCTCCAGGAGGCAGCTACCCAGCTTCAAAGGGCTCCACGACCTCAAGATAACCTTGGCCAAAAAAGGAGTAGCCGTAGAACCACGGCTCTCCTTTCCCTGGTTTGTGAATCCATCGATATGAAGAATCTTAGAAAATTCTAAGATGGCCATTGTACTTGCAACGGATCTGGCACCAAGAAGCTCTAATAATTATTTGTTGAATGAATGAATGAAGGATGAACAAGCCAGGCCTTCAGGTGGGGCCACCCAATGAGGAAGTGGGAGTATCAAGACTGGGCCCAGATTCTCGAGACTGTCCTTGGGTTTTCTGGTGCACCTACGTGTGGCCACATATGCCCTCCTGGCTTGTGGGAACCTCACAATGCATTTTTACCTCATTGGCAGGATTTCTGTGCCACAGAGAATCATGGTCTAACAGTAATTCTCAGACCAACAGAGTGGGGAAAACCCACAGAGAGCTCCCAGTGCCCTGGTCAAACACTAGAAGAGCCGGGACCAAATCTGACCCACAGACATTTTGCCCCATGCAGTGCTGCCTTTCCTTTTTATTTGAAATACTTGCCACTTAAAAATTTGGAGATTTCTCACAAAAGTTCATATTCCCAGCTTCTTTGGAAATTGAAAGATCTGGCCAAACTGGGCCCATACTGCCACATGGCACAGATGACCAGGATGGAATTGCAGTTTCCCCATTTGACAATGATGCCCACCCCAGTGTGCCAGCCTCTCCCAGTGCCCTGCACCCAGATATTTTACCCACTGGCCCCTGCAGGCATCTGAGTTAACAGCCTCTGGTCTAATCAATCATCAGTCTAGTAGACACAGGGAAAATAAGACCCAGAAACTGGGAGTGGTTTCTAGGACCGACAGAGCGCCCGTGGCTGTGCCAGGATTAGATGCCAAGTCTGAGTATTCTCAATGCCAGGCTCACCAGAGCCCTCTACCCCACTCCCCCGCCCCATCCCCAGCAGAGTGAATTTTTCCCTCTTTTGGTTTTACTCCTGTACCTTGTTCATGCCTCTCTCAATGTCCTATCCAGCCATCCAGCCACGCAGGCAAGAGCTAGACTTTGGGCTATCATGCACTCACCTGTTTGTAGCTCTGTCTCCACCACTAGATTGGGAGCCATTCAAGGGCAGGAGGATGGTGATAACTATCTCCATCCGCGGTGCCTGATACGCAGGAGAACTTCAGCAAAATCTTGTTTCCCTTTCATCATAGTCTCATGGCATCCTTCAGGTTCCGGGTCCCAAATGTTGATGGATGCTTATAGTAACTTGGGTAGGTAGCCCAAGACCACCGTAACCACCAGTCTCTTCTTCAACCCTAGACTCGTCACCCATTTCCAGCCCCACTTCTGATGCAGACCTCCACATTCTGGCTTTCCTTAGCTTTCCTGAGGCTACCAAGAGAAGCACCTGGTGGCCCCCGAAGGTTCATTCCATCCACACAGGCAGGGAATAATTCCCTTCTCTGTGATCCTCCTGATTTATTTACACTTTCAGAACCAAAGATATTGAGGGGCAGTTCTTCTCAAGCTGATGCGTACTCTCACCTACACGTGAACTTGCCATTGTTTTTTGTAAACCTGCCTCAGCATGGCTGTGGCTTGGAGGCTTGTGGCATGTGATCATGGGGCCTGAGAACCACGAGGGAAGCAAGAAGCAGGAGCTATGGGCACCTGTGGTGAGGAAACGCCAACTCCATGAAATACGGACCCCTGTGCTCCCCCCATACCACCTTCCACTGCATAGGCAGGTCAGTGCAACACATCTGTTGTTGTAGAGAAGTTAAAAACAAAGGCATGGACAAGAGAGAAAATGAAGAGCAGAACACGCTAAATGAGGAGCACCTTTGTATATAAAAGCCAAGAAAACGCCAAAAAAGACTTGGGCTTTCACAATACAATTAGATCCCTTCTGCTGGTTTCTTTTTGTAAAAATACTTTCAGTAAACTGAAGAAAATTTTTCTGAAAAAAATTTTTTGTTTACTTTTGTCTTTCAAATGTTGACAAACGGGTGGGAAAAAATTAGGAGTAATGTGCAATCCCGGTGTTCCCCTCACCTAGTCAAAATTGGTGTAGGGAAGAGGAGAGAGTCAGAGCGGGCAACAGCACAGAGCCTGAGGCCCACGTGGGCATCTGGGCAAGACCCTGGTCCCACGTAGCTCAGTCTAAGCACGACCCAACAGACTGCTGAACTCCCTGGAGCACCAACGAAAAGGATGGGACAGAGATGGGCTTGTGGGGCTGGAGCTGGCAGGTCTCCATCAACCCCTCCGAGTTCCCAGGGGCTCCGGAGCAGCTCTGGAAGGCCACCCACCTTTCCCACGCACCCGGGAAGAAAGTGCAATTAGCTGGGAGAGAAAGCAAGCGGCACGGGGGCACCTTTCTGCAGGATGAGGTGCTGGCAGGTGTGGACACGTCATGGACCAGTGAGAAATCTCTAGGCAGCAGCATCGAAGGCTATCTCCACTGCCTGCGAGCAAGCCAGCTCCTCTATCCCCTAGATAAGAAGGCGGGAGATCCCTGACTTGACTGAGGAACTCCAAATTATCTGTTTCTCCAGAATTGATTAGCTTGAGTTTCTACCACTGGCACGATGTTTATAGCAACATAAAAAAGTTAGAGTATGTCCCCCCTTTGGTACATCTGACTTGGTGGGCTGAGAAGTCGCCCCCATCACCTACTGGTTCATCACCATTTACGCTTGCTGCCACCACGAGGCATGTTGGGAAGCATCTCTCCCAGGAGGAGCCCCCGGGCCTGGGGGAAGGAGGAGACCAGGTCCAGCTGCTGCCTGATGACTACAGGGAGGACTGCCGAGGGGAGGGCACCTGAGGACGGGCGGCAGGTCGCTTGAGTCAGACAGGGAGAGGATGTCTTCCACCTGGTGTGGCAGAAAGACTCTAGCACTGAGGCCAGCCCACAGGGCTTTGCAGGTGGCCAGGATGGTGGCCTGGGTGCTGGGCCAGTGGGAAGCTCTCTGAAGCCCACCATGGAACCCGAGTATCCCTTCTTCCCAGAAGGGCAGAGTCCACATCTGCCCCCAGCCAGAGACCCCCGGGAGCAGGCCAGCCATGACCGCTGACGTTCCCAAAGGGTTTCCCGCAACTGCCACCAAGAGGGGACAGGAGGACAAGCCTGTGACACGCGGGCTCTGCTCAGCGCAGCTCCACGGGCCTCCCCCAGGGCGGCTCCAAGCCTGGGAACACTGCACAGAGGGGGCAGGCACACAGACAGCTCAGCGGGGCCCTCCCTGACCTTCTGTCCCCAGGTCCTCCCCCCAGCCCCTTGCCAGCTCAGCTCCTCTTGTCCCTGGAGTTGAGGGGTCCTTCTCCCCTGCTTCATCCTGCTCCTCCCCTATCTCCCTGACCATCCCTTCCCGGGCCTCCTAAACGTAAGGATGCCCTGAGATTCTGACCTCCTCGCTCCCGTGTCTCTGCCTGGTGTCCTCGTGCCCACACCTCCGTGGAAGCAGCTTCCACGTGTCCATTCCCGCCCCTGCCCCTCCCCTGGACCCAGCCTCCTGCCCCTGTCGCCCACCGGGCATGCCCGCCGAGGGCTTCCATTCAGACTCACAGTGGCCGTTTCTCCAACCTCCCATCCATGTGTTTCTCCAGAGTATTATCATCATTTCAACATGGTATCCTTCCAAACTGGCGAACAGGGGTCTCTTTTGTAGGAAGTGATCAGGGAGGGCACCACCCCTCCTGGCCAACGACATCTTGCTCATCCCTCCTTCTTCACATCCCTGCTTCAATGCCACCCCCTCCAGGAAGCCTGCCCTGACCACCAAGACGGGTGAGTCCCTCACTATATGTTCTTTTTCTTCAAAATATTTATCAAGATTCTGATCAATAAATGGTCTGTGCAATAATTAATCTGAGTCTCCTCCCTGCTAGAGAAGCAGCAGCAAAGCAATGGGTGATCTCTTGCTTGCACGGTACCTGTATGCAATAAGTACTCAATAAATGCTTGAATGGGAGAGAGCCAGGCACATTTATTCATTCAAGCATGTATAATGCTTGGTGAAAACTAGCCATATGCAAATTGGAATTTGTATTACATACCCTTATTTGTGATAAATTTGTACCAACAGCACCTATTTAGGAATCTTGCAGGCTAGACATATAGGGCCCACATCTTCTAGATATTTCTTCATCACAAGTTTTTGCATTAATTTTGACTTTTTCAATACTGCATTCAAATGTAATTTAGCCTGATTGCCGTTTGTTTTCACTCCCTTAAATTTTGCCCCTGTGGTGACAACCTCCTGTGCCTGAACCCAGCCTCTGACCCCTGCCTTGGTCACCACCGTGCAGCCAGCAGCCAAGCCACATACCTCGTGTTTCCGGCATCTCCGGCCACTTGCAGACTTGCAGGAAACACCTCACCTCTGGGTGTGGGGCTGGTGTGGTGAGAAGCTGCCAAAGGTGCAACCCAGAAGATGCATCGTGGAAACGCAGAGGAGATACCACCCAGGGGATGAACTGTGACCAGAGGGAAACAGGAGATGGGAGGGAGCCAGGCACACAAATTCCCTCTTCGCCTTCACTCCCAGCTACTCAGAGACGGAGTTTCTGCAGGCACAGCCCATCTGGAGAAGACCACAGAGCCAAGCAAAGCCACCTACCGAGTCACCTGCTGTGTCTGTCCGTCACCACGCAGGACCGCACGTGGCTTCCCATCCCTCCTTGCCTTGCTTCCCCCCGCCTCACTCTCTCTGCCCAGTTTACGCCTCCCAAATAAAACATCGGCACTTTCATCCTTGCCTCAAGCCCTATTTTCTAGACAGTCTGGGCTATGACAGGTCTGCGTTTGGATTTTATGTTTTGTTATCTTGATCTGTTTTGGTTTCAATATCTAATACAAATTCTCCATCTCTCTTTTTCCCCCAAAAAATGTCCTTGCCTATTATTAATCATTTAATCATCCAAATGAACTTTCCCAGAAGTTGAATTCTGGGGGAAAGAAATGCCTTTCTATTTTTTAAATCATCTTCACATTTATTATCTTTTTCTAAATCCAACACAAATATTTATTAACAGCTTGGATGAAAGCACAGTGGGCTCTGGGGGCTCTACAGGATCCCAAGGGAATTGTATTCTAACCGGGGCACGAAAGGGAATGGTAAACAACCTTTGTGTAAGCCCTCAGGGTAGATGGCAGTAGCCCTGGTTTGCATGGAGCCGGACCCAGAAGTTCCAGAACTGCCTGAGAGGAACGGTGGGGGGAGCCCTGGTTAAGGCTAGAGCCCTGATCCCCCAAACCCCAAGTCTCTGGTCTGTACACTCGCCAGCCTGGAAGAGTGATGACTGCAAAGGCAGTGAGCCTCAGGAGGGTGGGGCGATGTCACAGGAGGCTTCACGAAGAACAGATAAGATTCAAGGAAATGAGGAAACATCCTTCCAAGGAAAGAGAACATCTGTGGAAGATTCCAAAAGCAAATGGAATTGGATTCCAGAGAGGACCCGGAAGCATCCAGACCCCAGTGGACAAGGCACACGTAGAGCAGGCACACATAAGTCCTGCGGGTGCACAGCTGGTGGGCAGCCATGGCTTCCTGTCCTAAGTGCTCACTCCTGTCCCCTGAGAATTTTCCTCTGAACCCCCTCCCCTTGGCCGCAGAATAGGCAGAGCCCTCAGCTTGTCCCACACACTGTTTGGTGGCCTGTGTCTCCCAGCCAAAAGTTTCCAGGGAGATGGTCCAAAGCCAGGACAGCAATGCCCCACCCTTGTTTTGCAGGATTTTTAAAATCATCTTCAAATGTTCGATTTTCTTGAGCCTCTCAAAACAAAATTTGACTTGAAAATAATACCTCTTATTATGGTAGTGGTCTGCATGCTTCTTAAAAATTCTTCAATCGAAAATCGATTCACATGACGATGGGATGACAGTGTCTCACCCATCCAGTCCCATGCACAGGACTCATAGGCGCCACCTCCAAGAAATGTAGGACCCGGCTCCCCTTTGTGGGCGGGGACGTCTCCCTGCGTCCTGAGCAGTTATCGCAGTACCCGGAACGTCGTGGACGCCTCAGTGAGTGAAAGAATGAGTAAACTAATATGAACAACGGAGCAGACTCTGAGCCCCTGGTGCCGTGTGAAAAAAGTGCCAGGGAAACACAGGAGAGGGAACAGCCACACACGCAAGGGACACTGTTGAAGCACCAGCCTCTTCACCCAATTCCTGCTCAGCAGCCAGGGGACCAGGATGGCCCGTATCATCCAAGGAGCAGTGAGAAATGATGAACCAACCTCGATTCCTCAGAAGGCAAATGCCAACTTAGGGGATGCGAGTGTGTATGGGTGGGGGGAAGGGACAGATTCCTGAAACAGGACATTTTTAGAACCCTCTGGAAGATCCTGATTTGGATATTTCAAGGAGCTGGGAAGGCCTTTGCAAAAGCATGAGGCTAGAGCCGTGAGTGTGCTTTGAGCCTGCAAAGTGGTCCGAGGGAACTGGAGCCAGTGACTGCACAGCATGCGGCCGTGAGGGAGGGAAGGAGGGTCGGGGAAGCCAAGGAGGAAAGCATGGGCGGAAGAATGGATGACCTTGAATGCTGGCGGAGGGGGAGGGGGGCCTCTGAAGGTACTCTGAGTGCCCCTACACTACCTCCAAGAGAAAGGCTCCGGGAGGTACGTTCATCCATCAGATATTGGCGGTGCACTTCCTATGGGCCAGGCTAGTGCTCTAGTGCTGTGGATGCAACACTGGTCAAGAGAGGTGAGATGCCTGCCCTCATGGAGCTGACGTTCTAACAAGGAGGTGAAGCCTTCTGGACGTAAGAGCTTTGAAGAAATGCAACACTGTGGTGTGATAGAGAGATAGCCATCAGGAAGTCAAGACCCAAGTGACAAACTGCATTTCGCGAGCAGGGGGAACGGCAAGTGTTAAGGCTCAAATTTAAGGAACTAAAATGTCAGTGGCTGGAGGCTCCCAAGCGTCAGAGGAAGTGGCGTGGGGTCCGAGGTCAGGCCTGTCTGAATCATGGAGGTCTGCGGAGGCTGTGATGAGAGGTAGGGGGTTATTCTAATGCAATGGGGAGCTATTGGAAGGGTTTAGGCAGGGTAGCGGCAGGACCAGAGTTCTGTTTTAATGATCATTCTCTCTCCCATGTGAAAACACAGGGAGAAGGTGGTGTCCGCAAGCCACGAAGAGCACTCTCACCAGAACCTGACCATGCTGGCACCCTGATCTCAGACTTCCAGCCTCCACAACTGCAAGAAAATTCATTTCTGTTGTTTAAGCCTCCCGGTCTGCGGTATTTTGTTATGGGAACTTGAGCTGACTAATATAGGGGTCCTACTGCCATATGGCACTCTGCCCTGCTCCGCTCTCTTTCCAGAGAATGCCATGGAGTGCTGGGATTGAGGGGAGTCCAACTTTCAGAGTGTCAAACTCCACAGAAGCCAACAGCCCCGGCCCGCACCGTACGCCCTGTAGCGGGGGACCTTCTCACCCTTCCCAGCTCTAGTGCCAACTCATTCATGTGTTTCATTATAATCCCCCTCATTATGGGGGATCCAAAAGCTCCCACAAGCTTCTTCCCTGAAAACAGAAAAAAGAGAAAGAAAAAACACCTCCACCAAAGATCTCAGAAAAATGTATAAGTGGTCTCAGATACTCCAAATGAGCTCAAGCAGGGGGGTGTCGAGACCTTAACTCTTGCAATTTTGAGTCACAAGATCTGGCCGTGCACACCAGGCTGTTGTTTTTGTCCTTTGATATGGCAATCCACCAACATTCCTATGCACGTGTATAAGGCACATGAATACAAGATGAAAGACGAAACAACTGCGTAGGGAGTAAATCTGCTTCAGCGTTTAGACTCTACAAGGTGGTCCTACATTGATTGCTATGACTGCAGCCCACAATGCCAATGCAAGACCCAGAAATGTCCACACTTTTGTTTTCCAGGATTCTGCAAGATGCAGAGCTTCACTATATCTTGCTACTTGGATCTGATACCTTGTCCCAGGTGGGCATGTGGACGAGATGTCTAAAGAGGGAGCGTTGACCCTGAGGTGGCAGGACGACCAACCTCATTAACAGGGTACACGAGCAAGCCCAGAAGCCAGCACAGCCTCTTCACACACCCGCTCGTTCAACATCAGCCAGCACCGTGACTAGAAGAGCCATCTTGACACAGCTGCTGTCACGATGGGGACCTCACGCATATGCTGTCGCATGTGCCTGTGTACGATGATGTCACAGGGTTGCCTATGCAGGGAAAGTGTAGGACATGCATGAAGCATCTGTCAGAGGCAACTACCTCTTCTACAGGTGTGTCCTCACATCTGGACCACCCCCACCCAGCCCGGATTTTACCCCCTAATCACCCTTCTGGCTCCCAGACCATGCCCAGGTAGGGTGATCAACCATCCTGTTTGCGTGGAACCGAGGGGTTCCCTGGATGTGGACGTTCAGTAGCAAAACCCAGAAAGTCCTGGGCAAACCAGGATCAGTTTGTCAAAGCCCAAGGGCCCGGGAGACGAACAGCCCACAGTGCAAAGCCTGGGGCCTCCAGGACAGAGTGGAGCTGCCTTGCGCTGTTGGGCTCCCCTCTTGCCTGAGGGCCGGGCAGTGATGGCCAGTCCCCTATCAGGGCCGAGGTGCTCTGTGGACCTTTTTGGCTTCATAGGGTTCCTCAGCCTCCCTCAGGACCCCTTTCTTGCTGGAGAGTTGCTCAAACTGTCAAACACCTCACTACCCCAGTGGTTTCCGCTCAGAACCACGGAGGCAGGCAGGTGTGGACGGTGATTTCTTGCAGGCTCTGACTTACGGAGGGACCCGGGCCACAGAAGAGAGGCCAGCAGACAGGTGATGCCACAGCTCCCGGGTCTGCAGGAGAGGCAGGAGGGAGCCCTGGGCCAGCTCAGGCACTTGTGTGCTTTTGGAAACCCAAGCCCTGACTGTGGACAAAGGGCACCATCCCAGAGTCTGGGTAGGAAGGTCCCAGACCCACGTGGCTGGCATTGCAAGGTCAGTGTTTGTCCTTCCCCAGCAGGCCACCTGCCGCCTCCCCAATCCACTTGACCTTCAGACGGAATGGCTTTCTTCAGCCTGGTTTTCCATATGGCAACCTTTCTGAGAATCAGGACAGAGTCTCCAAAGGAAATGACGTAACAGATCAAGAGAATTTCTTCTCAGGGATATGGGGGACTCTTCTAGAGTTTAAATCCGGGGCACCCCTGGTAATGCAGCAAGTCGGCAACAGAAGCCTATTCTTAGGTGAAGGTTATACCCCCAGACCTCCCCCTCCCAAGTGAAGGCCACAGGTGGGTCCCAGAATGCAAGGACATCCCTGAGACAGGCAGTCACATTGCATAAACCCAGCTCCAGAAACTCTCAGCAAAGGGACCCTCTGCACCTGGTGCAGCTAAACTCCAATCCACCACACGGTGGTGGGGCGGGGAGAGGGGGCTTTCTGGAAAGCAGTGGCCCTGGACTGTGTGCAAAGCAACATTTAACCTGATGCTGAAGGCTGCATATTCCCACTACTGCATACATTACCCTTTATCTAATTCAACTGGGCCCCAATGTACCGAACGGCCAATTAATAAGGCAGTATTGGAAAGGTGGGTTGTTCCCGTAGTTGGACATTGTGGCAGCCCCCTGTCCTTGCTTTCACCATCTTCCTATTAATATGAAAACTTTGTCCCTGCCTCGCCAGAATGTCAAGGCAAGCCAACACCTGCTGGGAAGCAGAGACGGCGCCCTATAGAACGGCCTGAGGGACAAAGAGAGTTTGCGGGAGGCACAGTCTTCTTCATGGGCCCAAGGACAAGAAGCAGCCGTAAGCAAGAGGCTCCTGGGCCCTGACTTTGTCTCTCGACGCTTGGACCTACGGATGTCCTACAGGGCGTAGGTCCTGTCGAGGCAGCAACAGCGGCCAGCTCAGCGGCCCTTCCTCAGTGGAGGTCACTCAGAAAACATCCCTGCCTTCCAGCCTCCCCGCAGCCAGGGAGGCAGGCCTTGGGCAGAGCGTGAGCTGGACTCCAGGAAGTGGCTGCTGTGCGGAGCTGAGGCTTCAGCCCTTTTGAAGGGTCAGGTGTGCCCTGTTACAATCTGCTCCAGCTGCCAATCGTGGGAACAGGCGGAGGAAAGAAACACAGTTTAGGGAGCGTGCTTTTCAAAGATAACATCTTAATGATGCAAATTCATGTTTCAGCAAGTAGGGGCCAAGGGCAGTCAGCAAGATCTCTGTGCACCTGACCACTGTCCCCTCTCCCTACCCCTCCTCTCTCTGCCCCCACTCTGCTCTCAGTAAGCAATAAGAAATGTCTAGACTAATAACTTGATTATCAGCATAGGTCAAGCACTTCCACAGAGCACAGGGAAGGGGTGGGAATACATGGCGTGGACACTTCCCGTCTATGCCCTTCTCCATCCCCCATCACTGGGCCATCTATGATCAGCAAAGCGCCACCAGAAACTTCTAAATGAGGAGAAAAGAGGCAAAATGCCTATGGGAGCCAGGCAGGCAACCCAAAGGAGTAATGCCAGCCAGGTGTATGAAATACAGCCGTGCAAATCCAACTTTATGTGGACCGCCACTCACAGCAGGGCTGGGAGAAGGTACAGAGCTGTGGGGACCAAGGCAAACTACAGAGCATGGCCTCGCCTGAAAGGAGCAGCCCTATTCGGCACCCCAGTCATGTTCATGTGGGAATCTCTGGATTTTTTTTCAAGAGAAGTCATAAATCTGGATTTTACGTGCAAACTTGCGATTTGTAAAGGCTGGAACCTAATTTAGGTTTTGCTAAAAGAATGCAGAGGGAAAGAAAGAAAAAGACAGAGAGAGAGAGAGAGAGAGAGAGAGAGAGGAAGAAGGGAAGAAGAAAGAGAAAGAAAGGAAGAAAGAGAGAAAGGAAGGAAGGAAGGAGGGAGTGAGGAAGGAAGGAAGGAGGAAAGAAAGAAAGAAAGAAGGAAGGAAGGAAGGGAGAAAGGAAGGAAGAAAGAAAGAAAGAAAGAAAGAAAGGAAGAAAGGAAGAAAGGAAGGAAGGAGGGAACTACCTCGACCTGAAGACAGCCCATGGACCATCTGTTTGCAACCTCTGTAGTCCCCAGAGAAAGCCAACTAGTAAGGGATCCAGTGCAGGCCCTGACTCAGGGATCTGCCCTCCTGGGAACTGGCATGCCCAGAACCCCTCTTCTGGTCTGTGAGACTTGATCTTGGAGAACAATAGAGAGACCAGGGAGAGAGGACCTTGTCCAGCTCACGCGGCTCACTGCTGGCACACTCTACACAGTGAGCTCTGCAGGGGTGCTGGGGGGCGGATGGAGGGGCCCATCCACACGCAGCGGGAGCTGGAGGAGGATGTGAGTTCCCCTCTCCATGGCCCCGCTGTCAACCCAGTTGAAAAAGGTATTTGAACGAATTAAATTCCACGAAAAAGTTCTGTTTCCCTGTCAAGGCAGCACCTATTTCCAAGTGTCTATGATTGACATGACTCTTCGCGTGTGTTTTTAAACGAGACCATTTTGTGTGCAAATATGGCAGGAAAAAGAATTCCTTGGTCCAGCGATCCTGAGGCTTCCTCTCCTGGTGAGACGCCCAGAGATGAAATTGCCCTTGAATGTTATCCTCTTCTTCTATTATTTTTATCTTAGGTTCCAGACCACAAATGAAACACATTGGGGAAATAAGATTCTGTCACCACTTCTGGACGCCTGTCGAAGGTGCTTGCATCCTGGCTGAACCAGTGGCCTTCCCCGCGCCCCGTCAAGCTGTCCTGGCCACAGCTGAGGTAGAAGAGGACCAGTGCTGTAACCACGGGGACCCCAGGCTCCAACTTTGGGTCTCTTCTCTCTAGCCATGGACAGAGGCTGCCACCTGTGCAATGCACAGAGTCCCTCACTCAGAAGGGCTCTGCACTGGGTTTGAGAATCTGCAGCTGTGTCTTGAAATTCTTAATTTTGTTAACAAGGGGCCCTGAATTTTCATCTGACCCTGGTCCCCACAAATCATGCAGCCAGTCCCGCCCTGAAGGGCGCACACCGTGACAGCTGCCCTGCTAAGGGGCTCAGCTCTTGAGGGAATTCCCTACCCCAGCAGGTGAAGGTACATTTACTCTGAACTGGGGGCCACCATCACATCCAAGGAAGCCTCATCTAAAGCTGTTTTTTGTGTGGTTGTGTAAGGAGCCCAGAAGCCTGAAGAGGGGGAGAAAGTATGCATAGACACAGCGTTGGAAAAGCAGAGCTCGCTGTGGGCTTCCTGGAGGAGGGGACCCAGAGCTGGGAATGAATTGGACAGATAGGCAGGGTCTGGAGGAGCCATGAGGATAGAAGTTGGGGTATGTGGTGCACAGGAAGCAGAAGTGGGATCAGCAGGCCAGGGCCCCTTGATTGTGGGGGAGGTCTTGGAACCCCTGTCCCCAGCCACCCCAGCCACTGAGCAGTGACTTCACTCATCCTCCCAGGGCCACGGCACCTGCCACCCCTCAAGCACCCCCAGCCCCTCATCTCTCTGCACAAAGGCTGCTCTAATTCCCCTTGCAGCCCGGGTGAGAGGCAGTCAGGGAACAATGCTATCTGCGCGTGGTGGCGCCCAAAATACGACTGTCATTTATTTCGTTATATGAAATTAGAGCACGCCTTGTAGCCATAATGAATCATTTCCTTCTTGCCTCGGCCATGGTGTCAGGCAGGAGCTCAGAATCTCCCATTCAGGGCCTTTCACTTCATCGCAGGCTAATAATAACCCACCCGGGTGAGCACACATCTTCCCAAGACAATGGAGGGCCCAGACGGGCATCGTGGGCAGGAGAGCAGTGCCCGCAGGGGAGGGGGAAAGATCAGGGTGTCATGGCAGGAAGAAGACAATGTCCATGGGGAGGGGAGGGAAAGCCTTAGGGCGGTGGCTCTGGTGGGAACCTGGGTCCCCCAGGTCCCTTTTCCAGCTGCTCCACCTGATGGGGGCAGGGAATAGAGCCCACTCCTTGGCTGCCCTTCTACCAGCACTTTTTTCAATCATTGCCCAGGTCCAGCTCAGAAGCCTCCTTCTTTGTTTTTTTTTTTTGCTTTTTGTTTTGGCGGTAAGCAAAAAGACCTAACATTCATTTCACCAGGGCCTCTCACTGTTGTGGCCTCTCCCGCTGCGGAGCACAGGCTCCAGATGCGCGGGCTCAGCGGCCATGGCTCACGGGCCCAGCCGCTCCACAGCATGTGGGATCTTCCCGGACTGGGGCACGAACCCGTGTCCCCTGCCTCGGCAGGCGGACTCTCAACCACTGCGCCACCAGCGAAGCCCTCAGAAGCCTCCTTCTTGAGGAAGCCATATCCTGATCCCCCACCACCACTAGCACCCGCATCTTCCATTCGAGTGTGAGCTTTCAAGGCATTAACTGTTTCCACAGCCTTGTCCCAGCCCTGCCCAGGCCTGGAGCTGCCAGGAGTTGGCCTCACCTCTCTCATCTCACATCCCTGCCCAGTGTGGGCTCACACTGGGCACACTGTGTGCCCAGTGGCAGACGCTCAGTACATGAGTAAGTGTGTCCTGATGGGGCCAAACCTCCAGTTGTCTCCCACTGGGACTGTGACCAGGAGCCCCATCTCATCCTGGGCAGGAGAAGCAAGGCCCAGACCCTGTCCCCTAGAACCTCCTCCTCCAGGACAAGGCAAGGCCAGCCAGGGGAAATTATAGGGTCTACTCAGACACTGTGATTACTGTCTCTTCCACTAACTATAACTTAAGATCTTTTAGTCACCATATCTGCAGGAACAGGCACAGAGCCAGTTTTGTTGAATGAAAGAGTAAATGAATAAATGAATGAGCACCAAAGGCCATGTGCCAAATGACAGAGAACAAACCGCAGGGGTGAAGTGATCAGAGAAGGGAGGTTGCTCACTGGTCCCAGAGGCAGACTGGGTTAGGACCTCAAGACCCAAGAAATGTAGTCAGTTCCCTTGGTTTTCCTTTTGCTTCATATATGTTAGACTTGGAAGAGAAGAAGTCAAAAATCTGGAAGCTACAACAGGCACAGACACAAAACAAAAGCCCCAACAAAAGCCTGATCTCTCTAGTCAAAGGACAAAGAAAGGGGCAGCTTAGTAAGACCAAATACTTTTATACAATAACCAGTCTACTCCACCCAAACACTAGAAGAAAAGAAAACAAAAAATTCTGGTCCCACTCATACCCATACCCACAAAGACCAAATGCGGGAGTCTAGACTTCCATCCTCAAGAGGCTATAACAAGGAACCCCAGAGCCCCCACTGAAGTAATGTCAGAGAAGGACAGGTATGGAAACAGGATCTTCATCCCCACTGGGCTCCCTCTCCCAACAGTGTCAGTGGAGACTGTGGGGAGCCTGAACTTCACCTCTCTCTTGCCAGTAACAAAAACATCCCTCCCATTCTTGATGGAGTCAAAGAAGGCCTAGTGGAGAATCAAGACTTTCATCATCGCCCAGCAAACAAGGCCAAGTCATCACTGTATCAGTGGTGCCCACATGGGGAGCCAGTTTTCCTACCCACACCCAAAAGTAGTAAGGATCCTATTCCCTCCAAAGGCAACAGAGTGGGGAACTTGGAGGTAGACTATATCAGATAAAATAGACTTCAGAGCAAAGAAAATTATCAGAGACAGAGACATTATATCATAATAAAAATGTTGATTCACCAAGAAGATATATCAACCTTAAATGTGTATGCACCAAACAGAACTGCAAAATATGTGAACTCAAAACTAATGGGCAGCATCCCCCCTCCCCTACTAGAGCAGTGGCAGAGAAAACCATCTAAAACAAAAGGTTTAAGTAAGAGCCAGAATCTCCTAAGATAATGCAAATTCCCAGGTTTCAATAAAAAGTCATCATCATACCACAAAAAAGAAAGGTCTCAAACTGAATTTAAAAAGACAATCAGGGGCTTCCCTGGTGGCACAGTGGTTGAGAGTCCGCCTGCCGATGCAGGGAACACGGGTTCGTGCCCCGGTCCGGGAAGATCCCACATGCCACGGAGCAGCTGGGCCCGTGAGCCATGGCTGCTGAGCCTGCGCCTCTGGAGCCTGTGCTCTGCAATGGGCGAGGCCACAATAGTGAGAAACCCGCGTACCGCAGACAAAAAAAAAAAAAAAAAAAAAAAAGACAATCAGATGCCAACAACAATATGAAAAAAATGTTAGAATTATCTGACAAAGATTTTAAAGCACTCATCACTTTTTAAATGCTTCAATGAGCAATTACAAGCCCATTTGAAATAAATGAGGGGAAGAAAGAATCTCAACAGAGAAACAGAAGATATAAAGAAGAACCAAAGGGCAATTTTAGAACTGAAAAATACAGTACCAAAAAAACAAACTCAGTAGTTGGGCTTAAGAGCAGAATGTAGAAGAAAGAGGAAATAATTAGTGCACTGGAAGAAAGGACAATAGGCATTACCCAATCTGAACAATAGAGAGAAAAATAGACTGAAAAACTAGTAGAGCCTCAGGGTCCTGTGGGATTATAACAAAAGACCTAACATTCATTTCACCAGAGTCCTGGAAGGAGAGGAGAAAGAGGACAGGACTGAAAAGTATTCAAAGAACGACACGGCGACCTAAGACAGCAGGCCACATCAGCCGGGCATGGCAGCATGGAGCTCAGCCTTGGCAGCACCTCTGCTCTGTGGAACCTGCCGGCTTCCTCTTCTCCACTGTGCCCAGTGAATGTTTGCCTTGCAGACTGAGGGGGGAGATCAAAGTGACCCAAATTCTCAAAGAAAAGTTTCCTCGAGCTACAGCTATCAAAGTCACTGACATTTCAGGAGACTGTAGGACAATGTATGAAATTCAAATCAAATTGGAAGAATTTAAGGAGAAGAGAACTGTCCAGCAGCACCAGATGGTAAATCAGACACTAAAAGAAAAGATCAAATGTATGCACGGATTGTGGATATTTACCTCTGTCCCCAAACACTGACCACACCCTGGCTACATAGATATTGCTGCTGAAACCTTGGATGAATCTTATTGCCACCATTCTTTCCTAGGCATATGACAAAAAATTTATCTATTTTATTCATAGACATTTCCATATTGTAATTATAGAAGAATATGGTATCTATTTAGATGTTAATTAAAGGCAACAGACAACTAAAAATTTTTTTCATTACAAAAAAAAAAAGTATTCAAAGAAAGAGTGGTTGAAAACTTCCCAGGTTTGACAAAAGACATAAACCTTCAGATTCTAGGAGCTAATTTTACCCAAAGAGTATATATACAGAAAAAGCCATACAAGACACACCATAAATAAACTTCTGAAAGTGAAAGACAAAGACAAAATCTTGAAAGCAGCCAGAGAAAAATGATATGTTAATACTGGGGGAAAGCAATGAGAATAATAGTAGATTTCTCATCAGACACTATGGAGGCCAGTGGAAGTGACACAATGTTCTTCAAGTGCTGAAAAAAAGGCTGCCTAACCCAAAATTTTATACCCAGCAAAAATGCCCTTCTTTAATTAAAGGGAAATCAAGACATTCTCCAGTGAAAATAAACTAAGAGAACTTGTCCCCAGCAGACCTACCCTGAAAGAAAGGCTTAAAAAGTTCTGTAAACAGAAAGGATGCTACTAAAGAAAAAAAACCTTGGAACATGAGGAAAGAAGAAAGAATACAATGAGCAAAAATGTGGATAAATACTATGTTTCCCTTCTCTTGAGTTTTCTAAACATGTTTGATGATCAAAGTAAAAATTACAATACCGTTTGATGTAGTTCTAAATGTATGTAGAGAAAATATTTTAAACAACAATATTATAAGTGGAGAAAACAAAGGTAGTTAAAGGGAGGTAATGTTTCTGTACTTTATTCAAACTGGTGAAATGATGATATTCTAAGTTATATATCAAGCATGTAATGCCTAGAGCAACCACTAAAAAAGTTACACAAAGAGATACACTCAAAAACATTACAGATAAATCAAAGTGGAATTTTTTAAATGTTCAAACTAACCCACAGGCACACAGAAAAAAGAAAACAGAGAAACAAACCACAGAAAACAAATGAAAGACAATGGCGGAATTAAGCTCTAATATATCAATAATTATATTAAATATAAATGGTCTAAGTATACCAATTGAAAGAGGTGGCAGAAATGGATTAACAAACATGACCCAACTACATGCTGTCAACAAGAAACTCATTTCAAATACAACAACATAGGCAGGTTGAAAGCAAAGGGATGGAAAAAAATATATCATGCAAACATTAAATAAATAAAAGGAGTATAATAATATCAGATTACATAGACTTCAAAGAAAATTACTATAGATAGAAAAGGATAATAATGGTAAAATGATCAGTCCACCAAGAATGCATTCTGTTTTTCGATTTTTGGTATTTTTTGGCCATGCGGCACAACTTGTTGGATCCTAGTTCCCTGACCGGGGATTGAACCTGTGTCCTCTGCAGTGGAAGAGTGGAATCTTAACCACTGGACTGCCAGGGAAGTCCCAAGAATGCATTCTTATATACATTATTCTTGTAGACTTGTGTATACACTTAGAAGTAAAAACTGACAAAACTGAAAGGAAAAAGAGATAAATCCACAATTATAGTTGAGTGCTTTAAGTCTCCTCTCTCAGAAACTAGACAGAAAAGCAACAAGGATATGGAAGAACTCAACACCATCAACCAAGAAAATGAACTGACATTTAAAGAACAATCCACACAACAGCACAATACACATTTCTTTCAAGTGTCCATGGAACATATAGAAAAATAGGGTATATCCTAGGCCATGAAAAAAAATCTCAACAAATTTGAAGGAATTTAAGTCATTCAGAGTGTGCTCTTCAACCACAATAAAACCAAATGGAAATCAATAGCAGAAAGATAACAGAAAAATTTCCAAACACTTGGAAACTAAACAACACACTTCTAAATAACCCATGGATTAAGAAAAAAGTCTCAAGGGAAATTTTTTTAATGAAACAATGAAAACGAAAATACAACAATCAGAAGTTGTAGGACACAGCTAAAGCAGTGCTGAGAGGGAAATTTATAGTACTGAATGCATACATGAGAAAAGAGGAAAGGTCTCAAATAAATAATCTAAGCTCCCACATATAAAAGAAGAGCAGAATAAACCCAAAGGAAACATACAGATGGAAGGAAATAATAAGGTAAGAACAGAAATAAACGAAATTAAAACAGAAAAACAATAGAGAAGATCAATGAAACAAAAAACTACTTCTTTGGAAAGATCAATAAAATTGACAAATCTCTGGCAAACTGACAAAAAAAAAAGAAAGAAAAAAATTAGGAAAACACAAATTGTCTTAATAGGAATGAAACAGAGGATATCACCACAAACTCTGCAGATATAAAAAGAATGACAAGGCAATATGTAAACAACTCTACCCATAAATATGACAACTAAAATAAAATAGGTTGATTCCTCAAAAAACACAAGGTACCATAATTCACTCAATATGAAAACAAGAATGTGAATAGCCCTATAATGATTAAGAAATTTGAATTTGTGATTTAAAATTTCTAAAAAGGAAACCTCCAGGCCCAGTGTTACTGATGAATCCTATCAAATGTTTAAAGAAAAATTAATGCTATTCTATAGGATTTCTTCCAGAAAATAAAGAGAAGGGAACAACTCCCCAATTCATATTATGAAGCTTATATTACTCTGATGCCAAAACCAAAGACTGTGAAAGAAAGAGAGGCGGGAGGGAGAGAGAGAGAGGGGGAAGGAGGGAGAGAGTGGAGAAAGGAGGGAGTGAGAAGGGGAGAGAGGGTGAGAGGGAGGAAGGAAAGAAAGAAACTACATGAAGGTAGATGCAAAAATCCTTCACAAATATTAGCAAATAGAATTCAGCAATATATATAAAGAATTACACACAGTAACCAAGTGGGATATGTTCCATGGATGCAAAGCTGGTTCAGTATTAACAAGCTAAAAAATAAAAATCAGGGGCTTCCCTCTTGGCGCAGTGGTTGAGAGTCCGCCTGCCGATGCAGGGGACACGGGTTCGTGCCCCGGTCCAGGAAGATCCCACATGCCGCAGAGCGGCTGGGCCCGTGAGCCATGGCCTCTGAGCCTGCATGTCCGGAGCCTGTGCTCCGCAACGGGAGAGGCCACAACAGCGAGAGGCCCGCATACCACAAAAATAAAAAATAAAAAAAATAATAAATAAATAAATAAAAATCATATAATGATATTAATTGATGTTGAAAGAGTATTTGATAAAATTCAACATCCATTTATGATATTTTAAAAAAGAATGATGCTCTCAAAAAACTAGGAATAGTGGGGAACTTACTTGACTTGATAAAGGACATCTATAAACAACCTACAGCTAACATTGCAGTTAATGGTGAAAGACTGAATGTTTTTCCCCTGAGTTCTGGAACAAGGCAAGGTGCCACTCTCACCATTCTTATTTAACATATTGGTGAAAGTTCTAGCTAATGCAATAATGAAACAAAAAGGGAAATAAAAGACATGCAAATCAGAAGAGAAGAAACAGAACTGTTTCTATTAGTATTTGTAGATGACCTGATTATCTATGTAGAAATCTACAAAAATTCTCTTAGAAATAACAAGTGAATTCAGCAAGGTTGCAAGATACAAGGAAACATGCAAAACTCAGCCGCATTTCTATATACTAGCAGTAAACACGTGAACACCAGAATGTTTAATATAATAATTGCTCAGATATAATTTATAATTGCTCAGAAATAATATATTAAGATGTAAATCTAACAAAACATGTACAAGGCTTGTGCAGACAACTACACAATGCTGATGAAAGAAATCAAAGAAGATCTAAATAATCATTCAAGGATTAGAAGACTCAACAAAGAGATCAATTCTCCTCAAATTGATACACAGTTTTAATGAAATTTCTATCAAAATTCTAGAAAGACAAAGACATACATATATAATACACGCACACAATGGTATTCTAAAATTAATTTCAAATGCAAAGGAACCAGCATAGCTAAAACAATTTTGGAAAAAAAGAATAAAGTGAATGGAATTGGTCTACCCAAGTTCAACATTGCTGTACAGCTACAGTGATCAATACGGCATACTGGCAAAGAGATAGAACTGTATATCAATGGAATAGAATAGAGAGCCCAAAAGTAACTCACACAGATATGCCCAGCTGATTTTTTTTATTGAAATATAGTTGATGTACAATATTATGTTACAGGTTTTCAATATGGTGACTCACGATTATTAAAGGTTATACTCCATTTATAGTTATTAAAAAATATTGGCTGTATTCCCTATATTGTACAATATATCATTGTACCTTATTTTATACATAATAGTTTGTAACTCTTAATCCCTTACTCCAGAGTCCCTCCCCCATTCCCTCTTCCTGCTAATTAGTGATGACCACTAATTTGTTCTCCGTATCTGTCTGTTTCTTTTTTGTTATATTCACTAGTTTGTTGTATTTTTTAGATTCCACATATAAGTGATAACACGGTATTTGTCTTTCTCTGTCTGACTTATTTCACTTAGCATAATACCCTCCAAGTCCATCCATTGTTGCAAATGTCAAGGTTTCATTCACCCTCCAAGTCCATCCATTGTTGCAAATGTCAAGGTTTCATTCTTTTTTATCGTTGAGTAGTATTCCATTGTATATATATATATATCTTCTTTTTCCATTCATCTGTTGATGGGCACTTAGGTTGCTTCCATATCTTGTATGTGCAGCTGATTTTTTACAAAGGCACAAAAAGCAATCTAATGAAGGAAAGATACAGCCTTTTCAACCAATGGCTGTGGAGCAATTTAACATCCATAGGCAAAAACAACAAAAAAAAGAATATTGATCTAAGTTTAACACTTATAAAATAAACTCAAATTGATCACATACTTAAATGTAAAATGTAAAACGACAGAACTAGTAAAAAGCATGGGAGAAAAATCTTAGAATCTAGGGCTAGGCAGAGAGTCCTTAGACTTGATAGGAAATCATAATCCATAAAAGGAAAAATTGATAAAGTATACTTCATCAAAATTAAAAGGTTTTGCTCTTCAAAAGACCATGTGAAGAAGATGAAAAGACAAGTTCCAGAAAATATTGTATATCTTAAAAAGAACTAGTATCTAGACTATAGAAGGAACTCTCAAAACTCATCAGTTTAAAAAAAAAATCAGTCGAATTTTTTAAATGGGCAAAACCCAAAATATCGTTATATGCGCATATTCATTAGCTTACCAAATAACAAGATCTAATGGCAGATCCAATAATTTCTAAATAGAGATGAACACAAATTATAGTTCGAGACACCTACAATAGCTATAATGCTATATGGAAATATCTCTGGTTTCTATTGGTGACAAAGTCACAGGATATACAAGAGACATAAAAACATAAGTGACACAAAAACAAAGCAATCAGCAAAATCAAGTCTGTAGGAAATGGTACAATTCATCCAGTTCCTTCAATAAATTCCAAGGGCAAAAAAATAAAAATAAATTCCAAGGAAAAAAGAGAAAGAGAAGGTGGGGACTTAGAGATGAAAAAAGATGAGTTATGTCAACCAGTTGCAATGGATGGAACTTATCTGATTCAAAGCCCCCAAAAAACAGCTTAAAAGAAAAAAAAAGATTATGAGACAAAACTGACCATTGCCTGGATGTTTGACAATATGAAGGAATTTTTGTTAAAGTGAAATAAAGTTATTGTACTTATGTTTTTCTAAGGAGTCCTTATCTGTTAGAGATGCATTCTGAATCATCGATGGAGGAAGTAACAAGGTACCTGAGATATGCTTCAGTAAACCAGGGTACAGGAGGGGGCCCGGGAGTTGGATGTGGGGAATGGGTACATGGGGGTCTGTTTTTCTGTTCATGCTACTTTTGTACATTTTTTAGTTTTCTATAATAAAAAGTCAAAAATAAAGTTGCAGTAAACATCATTGTACATGATTCTTTGTTTTCATTTAAGATTATTCCCCGCAGACATTTCCTAAAAGTAGAATTGTGGCATTCAAGGCTGTGCACACCAAAATGCTTTTGAAATGCACTGCTTGAGTGAATTAGCAGGACATGAAAAACCAGGCACCCATCTGCTGCATTTAAATCATTCATTCATCTAGTCTAGTGGTTAAACATGTATGTTTCATCAGTACCTTTCTTTTATACTAGATGCCGTAACAACACACCTATAGTAAATTGCTATGCTCATTTGTAATAATGTCCTCAAGATAAACCCCTAGAGAGGTCTTCCTAGGTCAGAAGAAAGCGTACTTTACCCTCCTGGTAACTTCTCCTGTTCCTTGCCACCACCCCCGGCAGCCAGCCATTGCTGCTGGTTCCTTGCCTCTGACTACATACCATCAAGTCCACAAACAACACTGACAAATTTGGTGGGTTAAAATAAGATCACTTTGCTGTTAACATTAGCATCTTTTATTACTGGGAGGTTGAATCTTCTAATTGTGGTAGACCCTTAGGAGCACCGGAGAAAAATTAATTCCTTAGACTCCCGAGGAAAATAAGGTCTAGCATGGATCCTTCCTCTGGAGAATGGATTTTCTGTTACCAACCCCTCCAGAGCCAAAGCCCCCACGTGTCCTGAGCTGTGATCCCAGCGTGGGCCCCAGCCCCTGGCATGGGAACCGCTGGAGAGGAGGTCCTCAGGGAAAACTCCAGGAGCAGAGTCTCTGGGAGTGAAGACCCAGCATCACTGAGGGACTCTGATGAAGACTTCTGACCAGCGCCGCATCCCGAAAAACTTAGCGGGGCGCTGTTTCCCAGGAGGCAGCCCGAAACTCTTCTTACTAAATGAGCCAACAAGGAATTAGACAAGGAAGGAAGAGAGGGAGGGAGGGAAGGAATTGCTAAATTAACTGACCAATATATTCATTAATGAACAAATGAGTTGATTCATTAACAAATGAATAAATGAGGGAGTTGGTGGGCTAATAAATGGACGTCTATGAGAGAGTTGGGGAACCCGGCAGAGGTGGAAGCCTGCCAGCCTTCCCGCTGTCACAGGCAGCCAGGTTGGAGGAAGAGGCAGAACCACAGCCCACCACCAACCTCCCTTTAGGCACCCGGGGATGCCTACTGGTGCGCCCCAGGACCAGAGCACCAAACTCCACCCAAGATGCTTCTCATAAAACGACAGAGTTTTACGTTTTCTACACACTTTTTCAAGGAAATTTTGTATGTGTCCTCACTGCTAATGAAATAATTATTTCGGGGAGAGGGGGGAGGAAAACTTTCAACATCTGAAATAAAATAACACAAGCTGCTGAGAAAAGGAACACTTGCCTTGTGAGTAAGCAGAATGGATTTTCCAAATTTCCACCAGGGAAGAGAGATCTGAGCAGCTTGGGAACTGGCAGCTCCTCTCTCCCTTCTCTCCTGCCTACCCCCACCTCCACCTTTTCCTTCTTTATCTTCTTAGAAGGCTTAGCACAGGTGAGAATAAAGCTTCTCAACATCCCCTAGGGCTCCCCGATCCCCTCCACGCAGCGTGCAAGAGGCAGGCCTGCACCCCTTGCCAATCCCCACCCAGAGGCCAGAGGAACAAGGACATGTCTGGGGTCCCAGGGCAGCTCACAGGCACTGAGGTCTGGCATCTCTGCTGTCTGTGTTCAAACCCCGACCCCAGCTTATTCAGGGACGCACAGGCACCTGGGGTGGGATGAGACCCCAGACTCGGGAATCAGGGATAGGCCAATGGCCACAGGCCGGCAGGGCACACACTGCTTCATGTTTTCAGCAGCCCTTGGCTAGAGCAGACTCCTCTCCATAGAAAACCCAGGAATTACTCATTTTTATTGCTTGTTCCTCCAAGTTCTTGAAGATGAGTGGCCCAGAACTTGGGCAGGTTTTCCCAAGGGGTTTCTTTTGCCCCTCTGCTCTGCCTTCTGGAATACACCTCCCCCTCCTAGCAAAGCAGTGGGGCCTCTGCACCCTGTGAAAGCAAGAAGTGCTCAGCCAGTGCCTCACTGCTATTTCCATAGTCTGAGCACCACCACCTTTGTGTGCGTCACTGTCTAATTCTGTGGCAAAGAAACGGCTCCAGCTACACCTGCCCCTGTCTCCACCCCGGGAGGCGAGCCAGGGTGGCAAAGACGAGGCTCTCCCCCTCGGCACCCAGGATGCTCATCGCCTCTCAGCCCGGCTGTCCCCACTCCAGCCTCTGCCTTTGCTGCCAGCCTGTCCTCCTCCCTCACTTTCGGGGAGCCGTCTGGCCATGCACCTCTTCCCTCCGATGTTACTTCAACTTCTCGTCATAAAACGAAATGATTCCACTGTTTGTGCTGTTAGCTACATTTATCTTTAAGAGCAAAATGTTGAGTTTAGTTTAATGATGAAAAAAGCCTTTCAAAGGATAACTCATTGGAACTCATTATGTACCATAAAGGCCACTATTTAAAGATTCAGTAATTCCAGTGATGATCTTTTTAAAGCAGATTTATAGCAGAAAATAGTTAGATTCTTTGACTTTGGTTATGATTTTCCATTTTGTAATTTAATACTCCTTTAGTTTATATTTGCACATTAAAAATACAGCATCTAAAAGTCCATCATTAAATACTTTTAATAAGTGCAATAAATAAGTTTTACAGTGTGTATAAATCTAAAAACAAAACCCAACATAAACTGTTAATCTTACACTTTTTCTCATTAATTGCAATACATAAACATATGTTTTCTACAAAGATATTTGCTACAAAATAAGTATAATAAATACAGTTTACCACATGTATTAATCTTAATAGTTACAAGCTGTTAATCTTATATATTAGGTAATAATTTGCAATAAATAATTGTTTATTATCTTGATGTTTGCTTGTCTTGGGTTTTAGCAAGATGCAATAAAGAAAGGCAATTTTGAGGGCTTCCCTGGTGGCGCAGTGGTTGAGAGTTCGCCTGCTGATGCAGGGGACACGGGTTTGTGCCCCGGTCCGGGAGGATCCCGCATGCCGCGGAGCAGCAGGGGCCGTGAGTCATGGCCGCTGAGCCTGCGCGTCCGGAGCCTGTGCTCCGCAACGGGAGAGGCCGCGGCAGTGAGAGGCCCGCGTAACGCAAAAAAAAA
>NW_020185321.1:2536713-2619886 GCF_003031525.2 Neophocaena asiaeorientalis asiaeorientalis
AAAAAAAAAAAAAAAAAAAAAAAGAAAGGCAATTTTGAATAATTTGATTGTAAGACTGCTGGGGAAATACTGTATGTTATAATTAGCTGGGAGACGATTCTGTTCACAAGAAGAACAGTGGAAATGGGGTGAAATAACCAAAACATAGGTTAGTGAGTCCATAAATAATTTAAGAAAAGTTCACTTTCAAATAATATATTATTTTGAACACTTAAATGCAAATGCAATTAGTGAAACATGTCACATTCTTTTGTGCTTTCATCCTTACATATTCAAGGAAGATGGAGAAAGTGGTAAGCCTCATGGAAACTACCCAGTTCCAAGCTGGGATGCAAGTACGGCTGCCTTTGGTGCAAAGAGCGAACTGCCCGCCCCATCGGCCAGAGGCTCCCCGCAGCCTGTCAATGCAGCTTCTGGAACAGCCCGCAGAGCATGCACAGATGCAGCACCCTCCAGACCCCACCTTCAGCCAGCACTTGTCCAATTCCATGTGAAAATCGCACCTCCATTTTCAGGGAGGGGTTGTCACCTTTACCGAACTTAATAGAAACGGTTCATCTTACATGTAAAGGTAATAATTTGTCATAAATAATTGTTCATTATCTGGGTGTTTGCTTGTCTTGGAGTTTAGCAATATGCCATAAAGCTGTGCAATTTTGAGTAATTTGATTGTAAGACCGCTGGGAAAATGAGGTGGGTGGTAATGAGCTGAGGGAGGGTTCTGTGGGTGAGAGACATCAAGACAGAACCAGACCACTGTATACCAGCGAATGTAAAATCAGGGTCCTCGCCAATGACAACATGGGGTCTTTGCAAATTCACTCAAAGACAGAGAGTGAATCAGTTTCCCTTTTTTCCCTTTTGGAGGCAACCAGCTCTGGCTGAATGAAGACTTGATCCCTCAGTGATGATGCAGAGATAGCCCCAGGGAGGCTCAGGTCCTACTTATGGGTGCTGCGGGTGCAGCTGCAGAGGTATGTCTTGGCCAAGACCCCACAAGGCTCTTGTGCTGGCCAGTTGGTGTCAAAGGCTCACCTGTTGGTCTGATGCTTCTCACTGCAGCAACCACACACTGTCACACCCCTGCAGGCACAGAGCCGGATGGGTCCCAGTCACGATGAGGCTGTGCTGGCCGGGCGCTAAGACCATGAGAGCTCTGCCCTCATGCGATCCCAAGGGCACAGTCTCTTTAGGAAAACCTCCCCCAGCCAAGAAAGGAAAGGAGGAAGGGAGGAGGGAAGGAAGGGAGGGAGGGAGGAAAGAAGGGAGGGAGGGAGGAAAGAAGGGAGGGAGGGAGGAAAGAAGGGAGGGAGGGAGGAAACGGAGAAAAAGAAAGAAACAGAATCCCAGATCCATTATAACCATGAAAAACTTTTCCAACTGTAGACAATATTAGCAACCCCACAAAGATACACACACACACACATACATGCACACGCACGCACGTGCATCAAGTGATGCAAAAGTCTCCACACCAAAGCACACTAGTAATGTGCTCATGTCAGTAGTTCCTGTGGCTTTAACACCTCCTTCTTCTATGCTTCTGTTACTACGTGTCCCTGGTACAGCCAGCCTGGCTTCTTTTTTTACACCCAGCTCCTTGGACAGCCCTCCCAGCCTCACCTCGAGGGTAAGCCCCTGGCACCCTCTGGCCAGGCTGGGTGTGGCCCACAGGCTGGGAAGAGGCTGTTCATCAGGGCAACAGATCAGCTCAGTCCCTGGACGTTCCTGCCTAGGGTGGGGCTTCAGGCAGAGTTGGTTCCAGGTTCCTAGGAGCAAGTTCCATGAGCCTGAGGCTCAAGGGATCTTAAGATATCACAGACTCACTGACTTGTCCTCTCCTTGGTCACAGCCAGCAGCTTCCATCCCGCTGCCCTGCTCTCTGCTGGACAGGGAGGAAGCCCACCACACCCCCAACCGTCCCACCTCCATCCAGGCACAGTCCTCAGTTCTCACTACCCCAGGCTCCCCAATCTCCACCCTGGATATGAGATAACAGGTCTCAGGATGCAGCTAGCACTACGGGGGCAGGGACTGGCCCACTCCCACCCCATCCCCCCATATCATGACTTTGGAGAGGCCTCCTAAGGTTCGTGAGGGGTCGGTAGAGCCGCACCCCAGTTCGTTGAGGGGAAGGAATTTTAGAACATCCCTGGATAGTTGGGAAATCCTGACTAATCTGGACTTCCGGTGGAGGGCCCGGCTTGAAGTGGGGACCACCCTGATACCCCAGAAGATGATGTGAAAGCCCCAAAGGGGGAGCCTTGGGCTCCTCTCAAACTCCAGGAGAAGGAAAAGGAGTCAGGAAAAGTCCGCTGCTCAGAGGCAACTGCCTCTAAAACCCAAGATGACGAACACTAAAGCTCCTTTCGGCAGATGGAGACGCGCCTGCCTCCTCGCCTGAAGATGCGAAAAGCAATCCGAGTCCCTGGGCGGCTCAGGGCAACTGCGGAAATCTCGCAGCCAGATGAAGCTCATAAATTTCCCCTATGAACAATTGTTTTCATTTCCCTCCCATGCCACTAGATATTATAAGTGGAAAGCAAAACACAAGTAAATATGTTCATTCCACTCTTGTGATCAGTGATAAACGAGAGGCCGCCGAGGCTGACAAAGGTCAGCGGGCCGCGCGGTGGGTCTGCGGGCAGACACTGCCACCCTCCGGCCGCGTGCGGGACTGCACCTGTCGGCGCCGCCCGACTCGCCTGCCTGCCCGCCAGAGCCGCAAGCGCGGTCTGCAGGCTCACTTCCCATAAACGTTCACTTTGCTCCAGTTAGGGCATCAATACATACGAAGTGCAGAAAAGTGAGAAAGTACAGAAAACCCCAAATTAAAAATAGACATCATCCATAACCCTTCTAAATCTAACCGCTCCTATTAACATTTTTGTACATTTTTCTCTTACTCTGTGACCATCCTACAATGCATGTAGAAGCTGTACATACAACACTTTAAAGTGTCCATATAATGTTCAACCCTGATTTTCTATGGAACGTTTCAACTAGAACAATTTCCATAAATATCTCATGAGTATCTTTTTAGGGGCTGCATAGTATTTCAACTTGTGACTGTATGAAAAGTTATTTAACCATCCCCCAATTATTGCTCATTTTAAATGTTTCTGATTTTAAATCTTTGTAGATCATGCTGTGACTGAAATCTTCATGCGTAGACTTTTGTTCACATTGTTAAGACTGATCACTAAAGGTGGAATTATTAAGGGAATTAATTTTTAAGGCTCTTAATGACATTATTTCTAGATGTGTAATATCCGTATGAAGAATATTACAGGAAATGATGGGTGAGCATAAAACAGTGCCCAAGTGAATAATGAAAGGTGATACACTAGCTCCTGGACAGAAAGGCTCTGTACTGTCAACATGTCAATCTTCCCCCACCTAATCTTGCAATTTAATGCAAGTCCAATCCAAATTCCATCAAAACTTTTTTGAGGTTTTGTCACAATGATTTCCAATTTTATTGGAAAGCATGAATAAGTAAAAAAACTGTTCAAGAAACATTTAAAAAAAAAAAAGAAAAGGGAGATGAAGAAATGAAAAGCAAGTTTCTCAACCAGGTATTAAAATATGTTGCAGGAAACAACAATAATTAAAACAGTGAACAAATATGCATACATTTATAAAGGCATTTATAAATGTGAGAAAAAGGATGGCTAATTGATGAGGTTGTAAGTACATTCTACCACTCATTCAAAAAACAAACTAAATCAGTGCCCTGCTTCACACCACATATCAAAACAAATCCTATAGGAATTAAAGATTTTAATTTTTAAGTGAAACTACAGAAGTACCATTTATATAAATTGTAATGGGGAAGCTCTTTCTAAGACCAATTCCAAAGGTAGAAACTAGAAAGATAAAAGATAGCTAGATTTGAATTGTGCATTTAAAATATCCATATGTGAAAAATGCAACTTTGAAATTGAAAGGTAAACTAAAACCAGGAAAAAAATATTTTCAACGTATATAACAGAGAGGAGGTTAATCATGCCCCTAATGTAGAAAGCTTTCTCACAAATGAATAACAAAGACAAATATTTCAACAGGAAAAAAATGTATGGAGGACATGAGCAGCAATTCACAAAAGAATAAATACAAATGACAAACACATAAAAGATATTCAGCCTTATTAGTAATCAAAGACATTGCAAATTGAAACAAAAATGAGAGATCATTTTTGCTCCTATATTGGTAAAGATAAAAACAATTGATAATATATGGTGTTTTCAAGGAGGGGAGAAATGAATCGTTTCAACACCACTGATGATAGGGTAAATTGGGTAACCTTTACGAAGGGCAATTTGGTAATACTATCAAAATCCTTAAAATTGTATGACCCAAAGATTCTACTTCCAAAGGAATCAATTATGGATGTGTATAAAGATTTAGCTGTAAGTTGTTCATTGCTATTGGAAACAAATCCAACGCCCAACGATGGACGAGTAGAGAATTATATATATTCTCCATACAATAGAGTCCTTAAAAATAATGTTATACAAATGTACCTAATAACATTTAGAGATGTTCATAACATAACGTTAAGTAATAAAAAGCAAGTTACAAACAATGTAACTATGTTTTCTACACACACAGGAAAAAAACTATAGGGGTGTACCTCCAAAAAATAATGGCAGGTGAGACTACAAGTAATTTTTTTGCATCCATAGTACTGAATTTGTGTGGATAATCGATACAGATAAACAGGCACACCTCATGTACAGTTACCAATACTTTTTTTAATTTTATTGACGTATAGTTCATTTACAATGTTGTGTTAATGTCTGCTGTACAGCAATGTCTGCTGTGATTCAGTTATACATATATATATTCCTTTTCATATTCTTTTCCATTATGGTTTATCACAGGGTATTGAATATAGTTCCCTTTGCTATACAGGAGGACCTTGTTATTTATCCATCCTATACATACTAGTTTGCATCTGCTAGTCTGGGAATTTGGGATTAGCAGATGCAAACCAATACTTTCTTATACAGTTCACGTTTCAGTACTTCGACACTATTCTATTTACACTCTGTTTCCGCACGTTAGAGTCTTTCTAAAGTCAGTGCATTGTCAACACATTTTATACAGTAATTTACGAGGCGAATGTAGTTAATAGTTAATTTCATATATAAGTAATTTTTAATATTTTTTGCTGATTGGCGTTTGCTAATTTTCTCCATTTAACGATTTCTTATCGATCGTTAATGAGAAAAACAGTTTTTAGAGGTTTCTAGAAAGGTCAGGGGAGCATTTGTGATCTCCATCATCCTCACCCAAAGTTGGATCTGCCTGCTCTGTGTGTATCCAGAGGACCGTGTGCTCGGGATAGGGGCAGGGGGCTTCTTTTGTGAAAGGCAGATCAGGAGTTTAATCAGTGCCCTAATGCCCAGAGGCATCACCTGGTTGAGTAGATGCAAAGGCACCAGAAAAGGAGGTGCCTGCGCGGATACAGATACTGGGACTCTCGTTTGGGGTCCCCTTAACCACTTAACTGTAATCCATCTGTCCCAAGTAAGGTATGTGCTAAGACAAGGGCATCCCCAAAAGAGTCCCCTGGGCACAGTGCTATGAGAACCCACTGCATTGGCATGGAAAGGTCTCCTAGGAAGTGACACACAGAGCCTACCACGGACATCTTAGGACCAGCAGTCTCTGACATGTCCCAAGGTATCACAATTGACCAAAAGCCACAGCCCAGCCTGGACGACATCACCACACCCAGGCAGCCATGGCATGAAGTCAGAAGGCCTTTCCTTTCCACTCTGGCTGCATCAACAAAGGAGCTCACCTAAAAGACGCCTTAAGAACACACGCATCATATGTGAGCATCTCAGTCCACTGCTCGGCCCTGGCGCTCACTGCAATGCTTGGCACATGGTAGACACTGAACAAGTGTTTACTAAATATAGGAAGGCACAGGGGAGAGTGGAAGGGAGGTGCAAACACAATCCAATGGCTTGTTTCTCTCCCAGTTTCGTATCCAAAGGCAACATAGCATTTCTGGGTCGAATTCAAGTGCCATCATCAATTTCATACTGAACATCTGCTGTGGGAGAGAAGACCATGCCCACAGTCTGGGTGGCTCTTACCTCCATGACAAATCACCTTCCGAAAGACACTCCCCAAGTGCTGCTGGGGAAAAGCATGACGGAGCCAGAACTGCCCTCGGGGACGGCTGCAGCGCAGAGGCAGGTGGGCGGGAAGTTGAGCACATGCTACTCACCTGGCAGTGGGGAAACCTGGACAAAGCTGGGTCTCTGCTTCCCCATCTGTGAGATGGTGTTAATTACCCAGGCTTGTCCCAAGACTCTAATGACGGAATGAGCACAAAAGCCCCTCATTAACCAGGGCTAAAGACATCGCTGTGCCATGTTTGAGAGAAGCCCTGTATGCCACTGGCCAGAGCAGGAAGGGGGACGAAGGGACGAGTACCCCTATCTGCAACACACTGAGCCCAGAATTTTAGCCCTGGGGCTCCTGTCCCTCCTCTTGGGGACCAGAACTGCCTGATGGCTGAGTCCCTGCGGAATGCTCAGGTGTACGTCGCTCTGCCCTGGAGGATGGGAAGGGCTCACGGTTGGGGGGCAAGGGAAGGCTGCCCCCCATTTAAGGGTCTGTGCTCCAAGTACCTCCTTTCCCTTGTGCAAGGAGGTGGGGGTGGGGCACAGGGTGGGTACAAGGCTGCCCCCGGTTCAAAAGTCCTCTCCACTGGCTCATCCCAGGGTCCTTGCAGGGAGCCCACGGGTCCCCACACGGCACTCAGGCGGCTCCACCATCACTGGACGTGGCAACAGAATGTCCAGCAGGTAGGATGGATAAACAACAGGGACCTACTGTATAGCACAGGGAGCTATATTCAATATCCTAGGATAAACCATAATGGAAAAGAATATTAAAAAAAGAATGTCTGTATGTGTATAACTGAGTCACTTTGCTGTACAGCAGAGATTGGCACACCATTGCAAATCAACTATACTTCAATTAAAAAATTAAATTAAATTTAAAAAAAAAAAAAAAAAGAATGTCCAGCAGGGACTCCTCAACTCTCTCTGTCTCAAAATGGCTAAGGGATGAGAGGTGACACAGATTAGGAAGTAGATAAGCACATTTAATAGACACTGAGATGATAGACTCGTATTTTTTTTACCCGGGCGTGAGATTCCTAAGCCGACACAGCCACGCCCACTCTCCAGGATTAGTGTAGGATGTTCCCACCACGTGCTCTGGGAAGGGTCTGCGTCCTGCTGCTTCCATGACCAGGGACGAGCCTCCAAGCTGGAAACACAAGGATGAGGCCTGCACCAACACTAAGCCTGCCAAAACGCGACAAAGGCAGTGCCCCTCCTGCACCCGCTGCCATGAGGGTGCCCCTGCAGTGCCCTTCACCACACCCGGGCTCACCGAAGAGACACACATGTTTTAATCCAGAATGCCCCCCTTCAAGCTGTTCCACTAAAGGACCCAAGGACAAAACCGGGGAGCTGGAGGTTGGCAGGTGTATCCAGACAGCCTGCAGCACCCTCACCCTCCTCAGGCCTGAGGAGGTCACCAGAAAAGGAAAAGAGGCAGTTCCGGCCCGGGGAGTTCACAGTGCGCCTGGGGAAGAAGACCCGAGCTAGCAGGGAACACTGGAGGACGCAGCAAGCGGGGCACCGCCCTGCGCTGTGTGGCTCCACGCAGAGCAGCGGTGCTGAGCGGGCAGCAGAGGCCCGCCCAGGCTGGGCAGTCAGGGCCTCTACCAAGCGTGTCAGGTCTAAAGTGGCCTTGGAGGAACGTGCTTAATTGGACTCCCTGGCCTGGACGCGCCTGGTGGCCCAGAGGAGCTGGCTGGGCCTCTCCGCGTCTCTCCTCTGGGAAGAGCATGGGAACCACAGAGCAGATCTTGTTTTGTGCAAGGCAACACCTGCTGCCCAGCACGTCCTACTCACACCTCCAAAAACCAGGCATCGGTGAGGGATGAGGGGCGGTCTGTCACTCACAGGAAGCCACGGGCGGAGGGCACAGGGCATTTTGCTGGGAGGTAACTACCCTGAAAGTCTGAGGGCTCACCCAGCCCCCCGCTCTGCCTTTGCTTCCACCTCACATTGAGCACACCAAGCCCCCTTCCATCTACAACTGAGTGGATGTGTCCCCTCTCTCTGGAATGTTCTCCTTGGTCACGTGATAGCCATGCGTCTGGTTGCAGGTCAACCCCCCTTCCTCGGGGGCATCTTCTCCACCCACCCCAGGCCTGGTCTAGTCGCCCCGATTCATAGAGACAGGGAGAGGGTGAGGGGAGTAAGGCACTCACCTCAAAGTTTAAGGGGGTACCAAAACACTCAACAATTAGGGTAAATACAATATTTTGAAAAATCAAAATTAATGTGAAAAAATCCATATAAGCACAATCTCAAATTTTAAGATAAAGTTGACCCCACCTCAGCGGCCTCCCCCTTGCCCCAGCCCTGCCACTTCACATGTCACAATGCCCAGTGCTTTGTCCTCACCACGGCCATAAATCAGTATTCACAGGGTGACAGCTGGATCCATCTCTGATCCCACAAGGGCAAGGGCAGCGTGCTTCACCAACCCTGGTGTCCCGGGCACCCAGCTGAGAGCTTGGCACATAGTAAAGACGTACCTGGGAATCCCAGAGTGAACATCACAGGTGGAAAATAGCCCTGACAGCTGTGTGGCGTCTGCTCAGATGCCACAACCCGCTAGAGGCTTCGTCCCCCAGCCCTGGGAGACTCGCCCGCTGGACCAGTCACTGCCACCCAACAAGCCCCTATCTTCCCGCAGGAAGGAGCCAGGGCTGGGCTCTGACAACCCCTTTGCTGTCATTTGTGAAATGATACGTTAAGGGCAGAGCCGATGGGATGCAAAAGCCGGTAAGACTCGCAAAACAATCAGGCAGATCCTGAGAAAATGTATCACCTATTCATTTCCTACGGATCCCGTGACTTTTTTCCACCTTTCTCCCAAGGGCCACCACCAAATGGCGTAGGAGGGTGTGTCCTGCCGGTCCAGGCGCTTCGGTACCTGGGCTTCCGTGGCTGGGGACCCAGGTTGGCTCCATTCCAAGGCAGTTGCTCCCTGTCCACTTCTTCACAGAGAACATTTCTATTTTGAAGAAGCATAATTTGAGGCCGGCCGGAATCACAGTGGATAGGTTTGCCTGAAACGTGCTAAAATGCAGGCAACTGCTAAATAAAAATCCCCAAATAACCATGCTCTATTTTTGTGCTTTTATAAATCCTTTGAAAGGGAAAAGAGAAAGATATTAAGAAATGCAGCATTTTTCCATTTTCTTACCTGATGTCCCAGTTGCAGGAAAAATAGGAAGTGGGGGGGCGGGGCACGAGAGCAGGGGGAGTCCCACATGGGCCGGCACTCCTGGTCTGTGGGTGGGCACTGCCTCAGCCCTCCAGATGCACCTGCCTTGTCCCTCTGGTTTGGAGGGGCAACTGTGCTGAGGATAGAAAAGGGGAGAAGAACCCCAATTTTTATCATTCGCTCCCAAGTTCCTCAAAAGATGCCCAGCTGGAAAGGTGCCCGTGCACAGCCCCCAATGCCAGCAGCTCGGTGCTGCCAGCTCTTGGGGACCCAGGCCAAGCCAGAGACCAGCCTGGGCTCATTGTTGAGGAGACATGGATGAAGAGGGAAAAGCAACACGCTGTTTTGATTCTTTGTTAAAAACTCACAGGCCCTGGCAAAGGGTCAGTCTCGCTTTCAGAAAGGACATTAGGTGCCGTTTTCCTCCTGAAAGCCCCACAAATCCCCACGTCTCCTCAATATACAATTCAAGAAAGGCCTCAGAACTGCCACTGCTGTCATGCTAAGCACTGGAAAGTTCTGCTTGACCTTTTATTAACATTTTTCTAAACCAACATGCTTTTTTTTTTTTTTTTTGCTACAAGCACCCTGAGGAATTATGAAAAATACTTTTTTCTGTAGTTTATCCCATATGCACTTAATAGGCTCACAAATATAATACCATTATAAAAAAGAAAAACTGCCAACTCTGCTAAAAAAATTGTCATAACACTAAATTATTATATAAATATAAAAGGAGTGTGTCTGTAAAATATTCACTCAATGAACATCCCAAGGTGATGGTTTTGCTATGTTGTTTTTATTCCTGAGAGATCCATAACGCATTTGGATATGCCACATGTCACCACATGAATCAGGCTGTTAATGCATGTGCTTTTTAGAAGCAGGGATGTCTTCCCAATAGAATGTGCTATAAAAAAATGTAGAGATCCGGCTGCTTTGTCTGATAGGCATAATTTAATGTCTTGCTTATAAGACTGCATCTTAAGGAAAAATACACACTGTCCTATGTAGTTATTTACAATATATTGCTAAGTCTATGCAAATATGTTTCCCCGAGCCCAGGATTATATAACAAAGGTCAACAATGTCTGAAATATTTTGAAGCATATTCCCAGTATGCTTAGTGTATGGAGCTAATGTCCAATATATGCACATATATCTTAATATATTTCCAGATATTTCTGTTCATTGTTCTCGCCATAGATTCCCACAGAATACTATTAGAGGAAGGTTTGCTTCTGAAGAAAGCCAAACATCGCCTATCCATCTTGGAAAAATTTATTAAGGTGGCTAATTATGCGGTCCTTAATATTGCATTAGTATGGAGGTTGCTCAGTGCCACTGCGGGAGAGAAAAAGAAGCCAGTTCGATAATTCTGGAACCAGAGATTCAACGTATGCAGAACAAGCACACACCTATGTGATCCTATTTTTCTGTCACAAATTTCCAAATCTGGCAATTACACAGAGGCATCACACTCATGCATACACACATACAAACACACACACACACACACACATACGTGTTTGTGATTTGGTGTACACAAAACAAAGATGACAAGTCACACAGTCTAACTCTCATTTCTAAATATTGCAAATTCTGTCCTTATTTTTCTGAGGGGGATTTTGTGATCACATGTAAATTTCATTCAGATCACTTTCTTAAGCAAAGAAAGTCTGATTAGTTGCACAAGGGTGAGGGAAGGAGTTGTAAAAACCATACTTCCAGTATCCAAGCTATGCCCAGAAGAGATTTGTATCAAAGGTATCTGAGATCTGGGCCCTCAACTCCATCCTCCGTTCCAAACATGCTGTTCTCTTACCATTCCCCAATCACTAGGTTGGACGCACACACAAAAATTTTTTTTCGGCCGCGCCCACGTCTTTCGGGATCTTAGTGCCCCAACCAGGGATTGAACCCGGGCCACGGCAATGAAAGCACTGAGTCCTAGCCACTGGACTGCCAGGGAACTCCCTGGATCAAATTTTAAAAACCTACACAATCACCCAGACATCAAAACAAGCAGCTGGCGCGTATAAGAAGAAGTCAATTCTAGGAAGATCCTCATCCCCTGTGTCAGTGGTCTTCTCATTTCTGTGCTGTTGTGACACTGTGTAGCTGTCACCAACCCTGGGCCACATCACTGCAGAGGTTCACTCTGCCAGCTTCACACCCCCTTAGTCTTTAAGGTCCGCAAAAACCCCAAGGTAAAACCCTTCCAAACAATCCACCATTTAAGAAACTACAGGGCTTCCCTAGTGGCGCAGTGGTTGAGAGTCTGCCTGCCGATGCAGGGGACGCGGGTCCGTACCCCGGTCCGGGAAGATCCCACATGCCGCGGAGCGGCTGGGCCCGGGAGCCATGGCCGCTGAGCCTGCGCGTCCGGAGCCTGTGCTCTGCAATGGGAGAGGCCACAACAGTGAGAGGCCCACGTACTGCAAAAAAAAAACAACAAAAAAAGAAACTACAAACATTACCCACTTCCAAGGACTATGAAATATGTCTAAGATGTTTTATTAGAATCCTTTTCCAAATGATCAATCCTCTGAAAAGGGCCAAAGCTATGAAATTAGCTTTCCTCCACCCAATGCTTTGCATCCCCACCATCAGCAGAAATGAGTAACCCCGAGTGGCCTGGAGCGTGGAGTTCTCACAGGAGCTCAATCACAGACACAGTGCAGGCTCCTGGTGAGAAGGCACGCTCTCCTTTTTCTCCAGAAGGAAACTTCATTAACAGACTTTGTTCCAGATGACCTTCTTGTTTGACTCTGGCCATGGGATCCCCTGCACCCCAGTAGTGATCCCACTTGTGTAGGGGAGATTGGAAGATATGTCAACATGCATACACATGGGTGCCAAGGACAGCCCCTAGTCTTGCTAAACAGTACACTGGTTTCATGAAGCATTCTAGAAGGTTTTCAGGAAAAGTCTCACAAAGGCCAAGAGAGCTGTTAGCATCTTTGTTCTCCCACTGGAAGCTCAACTGTATGTAAGGAAGAGCAAATGTTAAATCATTTAAAGAGAGCTATTTTTCATAGTTTCCAGTACATAAATGTGTTTCAGTACATGTTATTGTAAAATAGCGTTTCTACTTACGTTCTTATACATCTGTTGTGTTTACTCATCCTCTAGTTCTGACTCTTAGAGATAGCAATAAATCTATTTTTTAATCCCCTCTTCTGATGACTGATTATTCATTGCTGAAAGGGATGGAGGGAGGCCGTGTGAGGAGTGATCCACCCTCTGGAGCAAGCTCCACTTTCGCAAGATAAACAGGGTCCAGGGAGATTCCTCTTCTGTCCTGGGTAGTTTATGCAAACGAAATAAGGAGTTGGTGGCAGCTCACATAAATACAAATTACCCTCTAGTGGGAACTCCAACCACTTGTTGCAAGGAGGAGCCCATGGTGACATCTACACAAGCAATACAATTCATTTTTATACCGCGTCCCTAATACAAAGATCACAAATGGCTACGTGGAAAGTCAGTCATCTCTGAGCGAAAGCGAAGAGGATGGGAAGCCAACCAGGTGGAAGCAGGAAAAAGAGAAGCCTCCACTTCTGCGCCCTGAGAAGAGGGGAGGAGTTGCCAAAGCCAGTGCCTAAAGAGCTCTGTCAGCCAGGATAGGATAGGCTTGTGCTGCTGTAACAAACAACCCACAAAGCTCAGTAGCTTAACACAGCAATGTTAACTTTCTTGCTCTCACAAAACCCGCTGAGCTTCTTGGAGGCTCATAGGATAGCTGTCTACATTGCACGTGACTCAGGGATCCAGGCTGTATTGATCCTGTGGCTCCCACCTCTTAACAGAGGCCTACGTGAGCAGAGGAAGTGAGCCACGGGTAGCCAAACAGGCACTTTGATGCTTTCACCTGGAAGACGTCCTTTGACCAGAGTAAGGCGTACCCTCTGTATTTGCAAGGGAGCTGGGAAATTTGGCAGAACAGAGGGGAATATTTGGTGAATACCCCTATCTCTGCCACTGGTGACAAACTATTCCACAGAGAGTCAATCATGGCAGAAGGAAGTCAGTTCCCAAACAGGACACGTAATAAAGGACGTTCCAAGCACTTTTCCTAAAAAACTGTTTTCTCCCTTTGTCTCTAACTAAACTGTGCTTTGTTTAACTGGATCTCTTGGGCTAAGAGATCAAAGAAATGTAATTTCCTCACCTGTAAAATGTGGGTACCAATGCCAGTCTAACAGGTTATTATAAAGATATAAGACTTCATGCATTTGTAAAGCTCACTCCGTTAGCGTACACATGTGGGTTAGTAGAAGTAACAACCATAGCCATTTGGCCAGCATTTCAGCATGTTGGAGCATGCTCTGGTTCAGTGGCTAGAACTGTGGCATCCAGAGTGGTCACCAAATGGTGATACCCATCTGGTTCCATGTGATGTTTAGCCTTCTGCTTTCCATGCCTTTCATTGTCGTATTTGCTTTAACACCTCTGCCAAGAATAAACACTTCCATATTTTTTGTACACACATTCCTAACAAGTGTCAGAAGTTCACGGTTCCATGTACTTGATCCCACAGCAGAATGCCTAGATTACTGGCTAGAATTTTGTTTTCTTAAATGAATTCCAAATATGTCCCAGGATATCTAGCAGGTTCCTGGATTTGCACTTAGTACATGCTTAATCTTGTCAGTTTTCCCACACTGGAAATTTCATTCTAATGGGTATATGAGGGGGTCGTGGATCCAGGTATTTTTCCAATGGTCTCATACTGATTTTCTTGGTTTGGGGTTAGATATATATTGCAAACTATTCTTCCTAAACGCTTCTTGACACCTTCTCGTCTCTGAGTCACATATGAAATGACCAACTGCAAACAAAACCACCTTGACACTTGACAAGAGGGAAGAGAGGAGGTGGAACCTTTCTCACTGGGCTCAGTGGAGATGGCATGGCATGGCAAAGTGGAAGAATCTTGACACTGAACTTGGGTTCCAATCTCAACTCTGCCATTTGCTAACTTGGCCTTGAGCAGATGGGATCCTCTCTTTGGCCTCTGCTGGCAGGAGAGCAGGACAATACAAGGTGGGTTCAATAAGACAACATGCCCAAGACTGTGGCTTGGTGAGTGCTGAGTGCTCAGTGAAGTCTGGTCCTTTTCCTCAAACCTCTGGTGACACCATCACCACTGGGCCTCCAAAGTGCAGTAAGACTCTGGCCACGTAGGTGCCATGAGCACACTGGCTCAGGGAGTGCATGGGAATAGTCTCCTCTTTATAACTCTGTTGGTAAAATGGAGTCACTTCCAGAAAGTAGCCCGTGAGATCCTCCTTGTGGCTTGAACTGGGATCCCTTAGAAGCCCCCCATAATGGGGCCATCCACCCATGGGTTTTCTTACTCAAACTCACAGGGCAGAGTCTAACCTCTGCCATTGCTGCCGCCTCCAACATCATGGATTGGAATTCGCATTGAAATTATCTGTCCGTTCTCAGACTACACCAACCCATGCCCAGTTCAGTTTTCTTAACCAATCTATTGGCTATTTCAACCAAATTACCAAAACACAAAGATAAAATAATCAGAAATGCTAATTCATGGCTGAAAATCTGGCCAGCAGGGCCAAGATGGTGTGAGCAGTTTTAATATTATATTTTTGTGCTTTCCTAAACTAATTTAGCCTACTAATTTTCTATAATTACCTGAACGCTCTTAGCTTCCGCTGGTCAGATGAGTTCTGAGACATTTATATAACCAGCATTAAAAAGATGCATTTAGCAGCTCGGATTGTTAAAGTAACAAAGCCTATAGAATCCAGAGGTTATTGTATTCTCCCAAAAGTACTTAAATAATAGCCTAAAATCTGAAGAATTACTTTAATACTTCAATAAAAATAACCCAATTCAAAACATTTTCAAGGAAACAGAGTTCTTTGCTCTAGGCTACCAAGTAATGGCTGAGAGAAAGTATATAGCCTGTCACTTCTGATTAGAGAACTGTGCCTCTGTGCTTTGAATGAGGGGCATGTCTGGTAATAGGAAGTGCAGATATTAAAGTTAATAAAATAATGTGGAATACGATATATATGAAACTTGACCAAGTATAGCACAGAATATAACATACATTACCCTGTTCAGTCAACTCCTGTGGCCCGGCATCTAATGACAAGCTTAATTTCTGTTTCCAGTGAGAATACAGCTAAAAATACAATTTCCAGATTAGACAAATATTTTATCCGACTCCCTAACAAATGTAACCAAGGATGGCTGACGTGTCTACACAGATGCCTGGCGACCATGAGAGGGAATTACTAGGACTGCAAACTGCTCAGCCTGAGAAGTCCATGAAACCTCATCAGCTTTGAGGTCATTGTAAATAATTAGTTGCAAACCCGGCAACGTCGAAGCTTCACCTCTGGAAAAGGACTGGGGCGCCTCCATTTCTCTCCTACCCTGCGAGGCTCCCGGCTCCCTCTCGGCACAATTAGGCCTCCCCAGACAACTCGGCATCAAGGCCCCTGCACACCCATTATTGCATCTTTAATCTAAAACCCCAACGCCAACTGTAATGGTTTTGTTTTTCGATACATTAACCTTCAACTCATATTTTCACTATTAAATAACCAGCTTGAGAACCTCCTAGAATTTTTTTTTCCCCAGTCACCTACATGAAACTGTACGGTACCCATGATGTGACCCTCTTAGGGGATTTAAAAGCAATTCAATGAGCTAATCTCGGTAAGCCTAGAATCAAAGTTCTTGTTTCCATATTTCACTTTCAAAATATTTAGAACTTTGACAGATATGACATTATGTTTTCATTAAAACAGCTGATTTCAAAATGCTGCACTGTGCAGAAACGCCATAAACAGTTTATGATGAACTGCCATGCTCTTAATTAAAACAATAAATCCAGCACACAATATTTGTGCAGTCTCCGGTCTGACCTTTGCCTCTTGCTATCCACCACCAAGCCGCGGCTGCGTTCCCAACGCCAGACGGGGAAGGTTTTAAAACGTGATCTGAAAGGCACTAAAGATAAAATAAGAGAAAACGTACCATTAGTCTTCGCAGTTATGATTAATTCAGTTCATATTTTACAATCTGGTTATGGAGTAAAACTGCAGACTTTACATCAAGTATTTGCCATTCACTATACCTAATGTATAAAAATGCTTGATATTTTAGAAAATGGCACCAAGCTAATTCACCACAACCCCACGAAGGACAGGAATTGAAGTCATAAACACAAAGAGTGATTAGCTGTCCATCTAAAGTGACAAGCAGAACTCACTCGTTGGATGGTCAGCCTCGGACGATAAATATGTCGATTGCAGCCCAGCCTCACCACACCACTCTTATCTCTCTGCCGCTAGATTTCAGATTAAAATATTCCCTTAAATCTCTCTCACGTCGGCTGCTGGAGCAGGCAGCAAGAGTGTTAATTACCAAGCAGGAATAACAGTAAATTTGTTGTACTGGCCCTGAGTCACCTAGTTAACCTGGGTCCCTGCCAGCTTGGGGTGGAAACTGTTCTGAGCAGGGTCTCACATGCCCCCCGCATTAAGAGGGCAGCAGGTGGCTAGAAAAGTCCATTCTGCAGCCTCTAACTTAGTGGACGGACAGACAGACAGCAACTGTGCTCTGGAAGAAACTGCTCCAACCATGGGAGAAGCAGACTTCCTGCAGGAAGGGGAGAAGGGTGGCCAAGCTCTTTTGGGGAAATGGGAACCAACTCCATGGTGCCTGCCGCAGACTGGTCCCTGGGTACCTCCCATCACACCTGATGTGAGCATATGTGTCCAAGCCTTTCCTCTGGGCTTTGTCCCAGCTCCAATTTCCTGTCTTTCCAACCCTCCATCATCCCCCTCCCACCCACTGCACATTCACGTGACACGCTCACAGCACTTGGCCATGCCGACAGCTGCGCACAGCAAAGCCTCAGAGGCTGGAGAACTGGAGGGTGACAATGAGAGGCGGGACACCCCCTTCAGGTCCTTGTTGGAGCTACAGGCAGAGCCCACCAGAGTTCCAGAAGATGGAGGAGGGGGAATAAGTGCCGGTCACAGGAGGCCAGGCAGGCTCTCAACCCAGGACCTGCATCCCTCCTGTCCACGCTGGGAAGAGTGGAACGCAAGGGGGCCACCTCCCACTGTGAGGGCAAGACCCTCACCTTAGCCTACCTGGCTCTGGCCTTCACTCACCCCTGCAGCCTCATCTTGCCTTGTTCTCTCCCCACTGCAGGCACCTTACTTAACTCCAAGGGCCCCTCCCAACCCACGCAGCTGTGAACTCACAGCTCTCACCCGTGTCCAGGTCCTGGAGGAGACTGCTTACCCTTGCAGGTCATGGGGCCTCCAAAGGTGGCCTCCAGGAAGAGGTGCATAGCTGAGCCCCCAGAGCCTTCCTTCTGCCCTAAAGACAGGCCTCAACCCTTGTTTAGTTGGAGAATTCTGTCCCAGGTTATCCTAGCAAGGAAAGCCCCCTCCAGGAAGGCTGGGCTCTGGGGTCCCTGAGCACCACGCAGGCTTCCTGTGCCCACCCGGCATGGCCCTCTGCAGGAGCCATCACTCAGTATCCTTGCCCTTAAAGTCAAACATCATAGTTGGGGTACATTCCATTCACCTCCCTCTCATCACAGAAGAAGGCGTCCCAACAGGAGTCAGGTCCCCTGCCCCCTCCAGCTGTCCCCCTTCCCAGCCCCTGGGACACTGCCCACCTGGGGTCCCCTCCACAGTGCCCCGTAGCACACCGTCCACTGGTGTAGCCCACCCTGGCGGACAAAGGTCACCCTAATGTGTCCTTGGGGTCACATTTGCCCCTCCCCGCCATTTTGTGTGTACCAGTATTTTTCAGAAAACTGAGAACCAGAGGATTGAAGTTTCAATCCTGAAGTCACCCAGCCAGTGAACGGCCCCACGAAATGAAAATCCACTCCCTCTATCTTTGAGGTCAGTGCTCCCGCATGGTAACAACCCTCCTTTAGGCAAACTCTGAGACTGAGGTCCGTGGATATAGTCTCAAGGGTCCATAACTCTTTTTGGTAATTTTAATTTATTTATTTATTAGTATTTTCACATCAGTGAAAATCCATCTAAAAGACACAATGAGAATATCCTATGATAAACCATGATGGGAAAGAATATTTTATTTTTTAACACTTTTATTTTATGCTATTTATCACGGAAGTAATGATTAGTTTTGTCAACATTGTTATTGTCTGGAAACTGGAAACTTTTTTTTTTTCTTTTGGCCACACCACGTGGCATGTGGGACTTAGTTCCCCGACCAGGGATGGAACCCGTGCCCCCTGCAGTGGAAGCACGGAAGCTTGACCACTGGACCACCAGGGAATTCCCAAGAATGTATATATATGTATAACTGAATCACTTTGCTGTACAGCAGTAATTAACACAACACTGTAAATCAACCATATTTCAATTTTAAAAAAATACACAATGAATACATATTCTGGATCATCTGGGGAACCAACTATTGGATGATTTCCACACCAAGTTTGTGTTTTCCATTGTGGGTGTAGAAAAGCGCACTCTTCAAATCAGCAAAGACTAAAGAGTGGGGGCAGAGTGAGTGGGTCCTGGGGCTGAGGGAAGGCCAAAAAGAATTATAGGATTCTGTTCATGGAAGTGTCAGCCTTGTGTTACTCCAAACTCGGAGTGGGGAGGGGGGTGTGTTCCCTGGAAGACTGACCTGGGACCCATCAGAAGAGTAGAGAAGGTAGCATATTCCACGTCCACTCTTTTCTCCACTGAGTCATTCCTCAGTCCATACAGCGTCCATCCAGGTGGACACCTGGAGTCTTCACCTTCTGTTCTTCTCTCTTCTCTCCTACTTTCTTGGTCTCTTTCCATCCCTATCTCTTCCCTCTGGATCCACATCCCATGCTGGAGGAGTGGGGTCACATCTTCAGATTCCGTATTGCTGTGAAATTTTAGATATCTCAGGTTCTTCAGACTGTATCAATGACATTTTCTTGTTACGCTTGACAGCTCTTCAAGCTTAACTTTCAGGTGTTGTTGTGAAATTATCTTGTCTTCACTGGTTCTTTAGCAAGGAATGAGGGAGGTCGAGGAAGAAGGGAGCAAGGAAAGAATAATCCCCTGACCAGTCACCTGTGATGCTTCAAGCAGAACACAGGTGGTAGAAAAACTGAATCATCAATGTCCCCACCCCACCCCACCCTCAATATATGTAATCTTAACAATCTGGAAAAAATCTGGGTCACATTTTCAGTTCCACAATCATGTTATAAGCTGTGATTTCATTTTGGCAAAACAACATTATGCTTTCCATTAAAGAATATTTCTATTTTAAAATTTATTAGTTTTATAATTTTGTTTTTATTTAATTTGTAAATGAGACCTGGTTTTAGAGTTGTCTAAAAGCTATAAGGATGAGGAGTTTAAATCTACTTTTGTAAGATCTTTAGTCAAGAATATTACTATCTTTCTCCTTGAATGGTTATAAGGATAAAAGAAATCATGCAGGGAACATGGTGAGCGCAGTGCCTGGCATATGGGAAGAACTCAGTGTTATTAAATTTTTTAATTGAAGTGTCGTTGACGTATAATACTGTATTATGTAAATTACAGGTGTACAGCATAGTGATTCACTATTTTTAAAGGTTATGCTCCATTTATAGTTATTATAAAACATTTGCTTTGTTCCCAGTGTTGTACAATATATCCTTGTAGCTTATTTTATCCCTAATAGTTTGTACCTCTTACTCCCCTACCCCTATATTGCCCCTCCCCACTCCCCACTGGTAACCACTAGTCTGTTCTCTATATCTGTGAGTCCGCTTCTTTTTTGTTATCTTCACTAGATTTTGTATTTTTTAGATTCCACATGTAAGTGATACATACAATATTTTTCTTCCTTTGTCTGACTTATTTCAGTAAGTATAATGCCCTCCAGATCTATCCATGTTGCTGCAGATAGCAAAATGTCATTCTTTTTTACGGCTGAGTACTATTCCATTGTGTATATATAGACCACATCTTCTGTATCATTCATCTGTTGATGGACACTTAGGTTGCTTCCATATCTTAGCAATTGTAAATAATGCTGTTATGAACATGGGAGTGCATGTATTTTTTCAAATTAGTGTTTTTGTTTTTTTCAGATACATAACCAGCAGTGCAATTGCTGGATCATATGGTAGTTCTATTTTTACTTTTTTAAGAAACCTCCATACTGTTTCCCACAGTGGCTGCACGAATTTACATTCCCACCAACAGTGTACAAGGGTTCCCTTTTCTCCATATACGTGTTAATAAATTTTGCTATTTTATAGTAATAAATATTACAGCAAAAATAAATCAAGTTACTATTAAGGGTTTCCAATATTTTTTTCTTAATAAGCTACATCAATCAAGCTTTTTTTTTTGTGGTACATGGGCCACTGTTGTGGCCTCTCCCGTTGCGGAGCACAGGCTCTGGACGCGCAGGCTCAGCGGCCGTGGCTCACGGGCCCAGCCGCTCCGCGGCATGTGGGATCTTCCCGGACCGGGGCACGAACCCGCGTCCCCTGCATCGGCAGGTGGACTCTCAACCACTGCGCCACCAGGGAAGCCCCAATCAAGCTTTTTGTACCTCTCAAAATTCATATGTTGAAGTCCTAACCCCCAGTATGTGGGGGTTAGTCAGAATGTGACTATTTAGAGAAAGGACCTTTAAAGAGATAATTAAGTTAAAATGAGCTCACTAGGGTGGACCCTAATCCAATATGACTGGAATCCTTATAGGAAGAGATTAGGACTCAGATACACACTGAGGGAGACCATGTGAGGACAAAGGGAGAGGATGACCACCTACAAGCCAAGGAGAGAGGCCTCAGAAGAAACCAACCCTGCTGACACCTTGATGTTGGACTTCCAGCCTCCAGAATTGTGAGGAAATAAATTTCTGTTGTTTAAGCCCCCTAGTCAGTGATATTTTGTTATGGCAGCCCAAGCGAACTAATAGACATTTAAACGTTGAAAGTCAAGAACAGACTTACATTTCCCTGTGCTCTGCTGGGCCATCACTTCCACAAGAAGAATCCTATCCAGTCAGTGTGAAGAAGGTGGGGAAAACGATGAATATGAAAGCTTGAGTTCACACCCCAGCCGCCATCCCCCCACCCACCAGGCTTGCCTGCCAGCCCATGAGACCCTGAGCCGAGCTATGTCTTGTCCACCAGGGTCTCCCCTCAGGGCCAGTGTCAGCAGGAAGGACCCTGTGGTCCCCCACCATCTGCACCAAATTGGACACTTGTTGGCATGCATCTCACTGCCCCTGTGCCTCCTGGCGGCAGCGTGGGGAGTGGAGAGTGGCAGGGAGCAGTGCTGGGGTATGGCCCCTGGGTGGATGCAAGTTCATAGAGGGTGGCCACCCCAGGCTCTGGAGCCCTGGGAGCAGCCTGGCACGCTCCCCACTGTTCCCCATCCATCCTAGGAGCACCCTGCAGGGCAGGAGGGCCAGAGGCACAGGCAGGACCACAGAGGGCTTCCAGGGCTCAACTCAGCTTTACAAGGGGACAAATGGACTGTTTCATTTCCCAGAATAGCTTTCCAGGAACACTTCCATCCAGGGCCATAAAAGAAGATTTCGAACCAAGAACTTTCACAGGTTTGTTTTTTTATCTCCATGAGTGTCTATTGAGTTTTACACCCCTTCAGGGTATCCAATGGCTGTGGGCAGAGTAGGAAAAGGCCTTTCATTAAGTGCAGGAAGGAAGGAACAGTCAGAAACGAGTTGGACTCTCCGCTCTCTGGTTTTAAGGCAATTCTTTTAAAACCCCATATTCACGCCTGAGCTCGCATCTGAGAGCAGCCCGCGGACTAAAAGGTAGCGCCCTCTGGTGGTTGGTTGCATTCTGAGTCCTAGCCTGAGGTCCAGTGGGGCCATTGTCAAGGGCTAGCTCAGCATGAACGCCTCCTGAGGGCGACCAGGGCCAGGGATCATAAGGGACAGCTGACCCGCCAGACAGACAGTGTCCAGGTACCCACGTCCACTGGCCCCTGGAGCAGAGGGGCAGCCAGCTACACGATGTGCCCAAGGAGTCCTCAGGTCTCCCTGCATCTCATGACCCACCTCAGAACATCCCATCCTGCCGTCGGGAATCTCAGCACTATAGGGTTAGCCTGTGCATTAGAGACAAACTGTGGGCTCCAAGGCCCCAGGTGAAGGAAGCAAGGAAAGGCTTAAAGAGGCAAGGACAGGCCAAGGAGTCACCAGGTCTACAGGCCCCCCATCACACCTGCTAGAGCAAGGAACAGAGCATGCTGTTGGTAACACGGGCTTGAGAGGTCTTACGCCAGCTCCAGCACTGCTGGCTAACTGAATCTAAGCCTCAGCTTCCCCATCTGTACAATGGGAGATTCACAAACTTGTTCCAAGAGTAAAGGACACACTGCACAGAAATGCTGAGCACCAGCCTAGCCTAGAACATGTCTCTCAATGTAAACCATACTCATCTTTACCAAGATCATGGCTATTACCTTCTTACTGACACTACATAGCCTAGCCAATATAAACAACGGCCCGGGGACCAACAAGGGACCCAGACCTTCCCCAGCGGCAACACTCTATATTTTCCACCAACTCGTGGAGAAAGTGGGGGCAGAAACTTTGGCCTAGGATCACCTACATATCCCCCAGCCCCAGGACTCAAGCAGCATCAGACACTGGCCCCTGTCTCTCTGTGAGTCTTACCTGTTCCTTCTCTCACTCCAAACACCTGCTGCTCAGCTTCACTGCCAGATAACAATGGAGGTCAAGACAGCCAGAGCTGAGCTCAAGGAAAAGTTCAAGGGTGACTAGGAAGGACACTGGGGTCCCCAAGTCTATTTCCATCTCGAGACTCAAAAATTCTCCTGACACCCTTGGTTCTGCCATGAAGGCAGGTCTCTGCCAGAACTGCACCCACATCCACTGCTCCCCAAACCCTACGTCCAAAGCACCCAGCAAACGCAGGTTGTAACTTTAAAAGTATGAAAATCAGGAAACAGAACATTGCTAATTCTCACGGCAGCATTAACTCATTCGCTTGCACATATGGGGTATTTGGATCCCAGTAGGTCTTCTATATATATAACTTATTATACAGTAGGTGCAACTTGGAGAATTAATGTTGCTATAGGAACATTCGGATCAAGGCTGGCTTCCAGAGTGAAGAGAGAAAAAATAAGTTTTCCTCCACAGTGTACTTCTCTGTTTTGAGTTTCAAAGAGGAAGAAGCAATGTAATCGAGTCAAATGAGGCGAGGAGGGGCTTCCCCTAGTGGTTTGGGGAAGGTGAGAATTCCTGGAAGCAGCTCACTGAGGAGGGAAGGGGGAGGCTCAGTCTGAGCCCAGTGCCCACGTGGCTGGGAGGGCTGGAGAGAGAGACACCTCGGGGGCAGGGGGTGGTGGGGGGAGGAGGTAAATACCTGCTCTGGCCAGGAGCAAGCCCGGTGCCAAAGCTGGAGCATTGCCTTGGGGTGATTCCAGAAACTCCCCTGAGGAAGGTAGAAAGCCCTATAAACCCTAGAACATGATGTGCTCGCCTCCCCCAGCCCCATGCCCCTGTGTCCTATTCCTACAACTTTCCATCCTTCCAGGGGATAAGGTCAAGTGAAATGGGAGATCATGGGTGAGCTTAGTGGTCTGCACTGGTCCCTGGATGGACACTGCGGAGACCCAACTCTGGCTGAACTATGCTGGAAGTTTGTGTCAACCGTGGTATGAGAACTCTGATCTCTTGTTTGGACCTTGTGTCCACCTGCAAATCCCCTTCCTAAACTAAACTCTATCTGCTAAAAATCTGAGCCTTTGGCTCACCCATTACAGGTTTTCCTGACTAGTAAATCTGGATGTGCACTGAATGCCCTAAGTGCTCCAAAATGTGTAAGCCTACTGTCTCCTTTGGGGAGAGGTGGGGGTCCCAAATATCCCTCCCCACTACCTTTCCTACCCTATCTGGGGGTCTTAGCAGCCCACAGCCACAGAGACACAGCCAGAAATTCTACCCGTGGTGAGGGCAGCCCCAGGACACCCCAACACACACACCCAGGTTGACCGCATCACCCAGCCTCAGCATCCGGCAACATGCTGGGCACAGAGAGGCAGCCCAGAAATGCGCTGGCTGAGGAGTAGATGCTGAGTCCAACATGGCAACAAAGCAAAGAGGGAAAGAGGAAAGAAGAAAGGTCAGCATTCCCAACATCACTGCCAACTCCATGCTCTGCAGGTGCCCACAGATAGCGCCAGGCACTAAATTATGCCCAGGGGATACCCAGGTAAATAAGACATTACCTCTGCCCTCAAGATGCTCACAGCCCATCTAGGGGACGGTGACAGAGAGGCACGGAAATAAACAGCAAAGGACCATGTCTCACTTCTGGTCTCCCCAGGAACTGTGCATAGGCACTTGCAAATGCCTGTGGGATGAACATGGAGATGGCACAGTGGCAGGGACCCACCCTAGGAGAAGCATCAAGTGTCCAAAGGAGCCCAGAGTGAGGGAGATTCATTCCAGACAAGGAGGTAGCATCCCACAGGCTGATAAAACCCTCCAAGTCCACTGGTGACTAAGGCTTCTCTTTCCATTAGGTATTTCAGACTCGTTCCAAATACTGGGACAGGGAAAAGAGGCTGCCGCTACCCTGAGCTGCTGTTTTGCATCTCATCTGAAGCTGTGTCTACTTTTAAAAATATATGTAAGAGTCAAGTGGAATATCTAAATGCTTCCCGGTCCACTCCACTTGGAACTTCAGGCTGAGCATCTTCGCCAGTGGGAGGGGCTGAGTCCTAAAGACGAAGGGGAAACCGGAGCACCTCCGTCCTCAAGGAAGGCAGGCAGAACAGGCATCCCCGCCCTCTCACATCTTCTACACGGTTAAAATAAATGTGGATTTGCAGCATCCCTGAGTCAACAATTGGCCAAATTTCACATGACAGACCAGCAAGGGAAAAGATGAGTAAAATATACCCGAAGATATTGGTTACTCTGAGATGGGGATGGGCAAGTGGTTAAGGGTTAGCTGTTTGTTTAATAGACCCAGGAGGCCTCCGGGGCATCACTGAGAGAGACGCTGTTCCAGGGATCCCAGGTCCCACAGAGCATCCTACATATTGTCACTCTGTTCTGTGTCGAAAATGCTTCTCTTTGTTCCTTTAGCTCACTTTAACTCAAGTGTCGTGTTTTTAATTCTGTCTGTGGCATGATTCTGAAATTAAGCAGTTTGGGTGCTGACAGCTGGTGTTACAACTGGCCTATTCCTTTCCACCCCCATAAGAGCCAACTCAGTGGGTGTGCAGCCTCGGAGGAGCTCACGCACGTCCCAATACCCACCTTCTCTCTCGGGGAGGCGGGAGGGTGCTGGAGAGCCAAGAATGCCAACAACCTTGCACAGCCCTGGGTGCATCATGGGGTGGCACGGGACGCACCCCGAAAACATTACCCCCACTTTCCAACACAGCTTTGGGACACTGTCAGTGTCCAAAACATGCTCTACAACAACAGAGGCCTTCCAGCACCTCACAGGTCAGGTCACAGGCCCAGGCTAAGTGTCTGTGCCACTAAAGCATAGGAAGGTGTATGTCCCCCGGCTGTTACAGGTGAGAATTTTGGGCACACGGTATGCCTTGAGAGCCCTTTATGTTCGTTACTCTTGTCCCTTTGTCTCGGCACAGCCCTAAGACTGCTATTAGCCAGGCAACCCGAGACAGGTAGGGGGAGCGATTTCCCAGGAGGTGGGCGTTTGCAAAATTTTGCTCAGTTCAAGGTGCTAAGAAATGGTCCCCAAACACAGAAGCAAATTTGGGAAGGCGACCCCACAAAAACCCAGTAACCATGTGCACTTCCAAACCTCATCTGTGCCAACCTGCTGTCCACAGCCAGACCCCCCTCCCACACTCCACCTCCCACCTCATCCTTAACCCTCCCCCATGTGCACAGCAGGTCCTAGCATTAGACAGCAACCAACAGAAGCAGTCCAACCCCTGATTCCTGTGCCCAGGAAACCTCAGGCCTCGGCCATCCTTGACGTCATCTAACTTATAGGAGGCTGCCAGAGCTGCTCTTTCATTTTCCTCTAGGCATCTGTATCTCCCTCATAACTTAGACCATTTTGCATAACATGAAATTATTAACCTCTAGAAAGTGAAATTTCTAGAGTGATTTTTTCAAGTACGGAGGATTCTAGACCTCAGGATCTGTAAATAAGTCAACAGCTAATCTAAGTATCCAACTTCCTCTTCACATGAATGCAGAGTTGAGATTTCTGTAAAACAAAGAATGTGATGCTGTTCCTTGCAAAGTTCAGTAAGTGGTTCACAAGGTCCTTCATCCTATGAAACCTTTCACTGGCTCCTGCTGGTCTCAGGATAAAGTCCCAACTGCCACCAAGACCCACAAAGCCTGCCTGCTTGGTCCATGCCTCTCACCAGCCATGTCTGCTGTCCCATGCCTCAAACACAGCCATGTCTGCTGTCCCATGCCTCAAACACAGCCATGTCTGCTGTCCCATGCCTCCTTCCACTCCAAGGCTGGTCCCCGTGCCCATGCCTCTTTCTCTGTCTGGCCAACTCTTCCTCATTCTTCTCATTCTATGTAAATGATACTTTTATCAGAGAAGCAGGTCTTTTCAGACTCTGTTTCATCCTCTCCGAATCCCTACTCTTTTTTTTTTGAGAGCATTTTTCACCAGTACAATTATATAAGTACTTGTGAAATTATATTTTTACCATATATCTAACTGCATATAGGCGAGAACAGTACATTTTTCTCACCACAGTATCTCCCACCCTAAACAAGTGCCTGGGGCCTAGTAGGTCCTCAGGAAATATATATACTTTAATGAAGCATTGATTCTCATTATTAAGTCACACATACAGTTAGGCTTAAAAGAAAAGTACTTGAAATTGACAGATCGGACCTCATCAAAATTAAAAATTTTGGAGTCTGCAAAAGCCATGTGAAAAAGGATTAAAAAGAGAAGCTACACATTAGGAGAAAAATAGTTGCCAACCACATACCCAACAAAGGACTAGGAAAGAATCCTCAAAACCCAACAGTTAAAAGCATACAATCCAATCTGAAAATGGGCAAAAAACAAACAAACAAAAAACATTAGCAGACACTTCACTGACAAGAACATACAAATGGCAAATAATCACATGAAAAGTAAAGTGGATGTGTCAACAGGCTTTGAAGGGCCCCTTTCCTTAGGTCCAGAGAGTCTACTTCTAGGGATTTCTCCAAAGGAAATAGAAATGTGCAAAGGATGTCAGGATCCAGAATGCTGGTTGCAGCATTCTTTACTTACAATAACAAAAAATTTGAACCCTGTAAATCTCCAACCACAAAGAGTTAGTTGAATAATTGTGCTTCTTCCAAACGTATCAGAATGTAAACTCCTCCAGGCTGGGGTGCTTGTTTGAGCACCAGCATATCTCAAATGCATAGAATGAGCTTCAATAAATAGTATCAGATTGACTTGAACTCAACGGTGAAACACCTGGCACCACAGAAAAGTGTGACATGGGAAAGTGTAAGTGAAAAAAGAGAAACAGATTGACAGACTATACATACATCGTAACCATAGTTTTGTTTAAAGGAAAAGAAATTTATGTGTGTTTGCATGCCTAAAGACAAAAGGAAAATAAAGCAAGACATTAGCAATGGCTATCTCTGGCAAATGGGCTCTTAGGGGATTTTTCCTTCCCTTACTTTCCCTTCTTTTATTTCCTTTGTATTTTGTGTGTGTGTTTTCTACATATTCCAAATTTTCTACGAAGAATATTGATTCCTTTTTCAAACGGAAAATAAGACAGTGGTATTTTTAAAGTAGTTTTGAATCTGCACTGAGTTACAGTGAATTCTGGTGCAATGATAGAGTTCCAGGGGGCGGTGCCCCGCCCTTTTGCCACCAGCACCTCACAGTAATATGGCAGTTTCCCAGACTACTACCATTCACATGACACCTTCAGGATACTCCCCATAAACCAGCATCACTTGGATTCGTATATACTTAATATAATTCTTAAATAAACTCTTGTTATTTAAAGAAACATATTTAGAAGGAATCTTTATCATTACCACAAAGGGAAATCAGTATCTTTTGTCACGCATAGAACATAACTATAAAATAAATAACATTTTTTTTCAAAGTGGCATTTTTTAGCTGCAGCTGGATACTGTCCCATGAAGAATTTTCTGAGTCCAAGGCCTCTTCTCCTTTTTTTCACAAAAGGAGGTTAGCAAATATAAGAGAGTCGGGTATTAAAGACATTTTCACACCAAATAAGCCTTTCTCTTTGACATAATCAGAAACCTTGAAAATGGGTTGAAAGAGGAATGATATTTGATTCAGTATCAGTTATTGCCATGTCTCTGTAGCAACCAAAATATGTCACATACCACTAGCGGTCCCCATCCCACTCCAGAGGACACTGGGCTTCATGGATGAGCCCAAACGAAGCCCTCGAGCAACCCAGCTCTGTTAGCCCTTTGGGCTCCAAGCCAGCCCTCCCCAGATTTGGGTCAGAGGAAGGAGAGCAGCGTAGACCCAGAGACTAAGGAGGGACCCTGACCTTCGTCAGGTCCTGGGGGGCTCAGCAGGTCACTCTTAGACCTCAGGGGGGGTCTTCTCCCACCCAGGGAGGAGTCGTGGGTAGGGGAAGCAGGAGCGCCTCTCTCCAGCCCGGTAAATCTATGAGATGTACTCTTCTGGGACGCCAGACAGGAAGAACTGGAGTGAATGATCTGCAGTCATGTTTGCTGGTTACAGAGCTAGGAAAAATGATCTTTTTTCTGCCCAGAGCATTATCAAGTGAACTGCACCAGCTTTATTAGTGTTGGAAGCAACCATATGAAATTATGGAACTCATGATCGCTTTGTCAGGGAAACTGTTCATTTCTGATCAGAAGTTCTATTACACATGAATTTAATTCTAAACAGTGTTACCAACAGATCTAAATGACTTACATTTTAAGCAATCTTCCTTCATTATCTAATACCTTGTCGGATAGCGAAAGATGGATTTTTTTGAGCTTCTATGATGAGAAATGATGGATGCCCCTAAATGGGAGTCTTTCCCTACTCCAGCTGTTCTGGTGTGGGATCGCATCCTTCAGTCCTGCTTCCGTGGGCCCATTTGAGAACTGAGATCAAAGAAAGGGCATGCAGAAGCTGCATCCCAGACTTTCCTTAAGTTGGACCTAAACAAGGTAAATGTTTCCAGGTAGGGCATTGAATACCATTTGGTACCAAACATTCTCTTCCATTCGGAGAGAAGGAAAGAGAGGGAAAAGGAGAGGGGGGCATCCACTAGTAATGTCAAAAACTGTTACACAAGCTTGAATATTTATAAAAGAAATAACATGGTTTTAACCTGTCAGGACATGGATATGTGAGTGGGGAAAGTGGACATTGATTCCCAAACAGAAGCAAATGGGGAATTTTGAATCTCGTTGGTGCTTTGAGCCATCTCAGTGCTAGAGTGTAAATGAGGCAAGCTGGGTCTCTCACTTGCTTTGCATATGGCTTTGCGTTCATTCCATCCAGGGGAGACCTGGACAACCAGCCCAGAGATACCGTGAAGATGGGATGAAGCTGAGGTTGCTGAGTGAACTTTTCTAGAAGCCTCTGTCCACACACCAGAATCAGATGAGACATTCCCTGAGGGGCAGATTCTCTTCCCCAGTTTCCTGCAGTTAATTCCTCCCCCACCTTTGGTCCAAGGAAGGGTCTTCTGACTCTGAATGGCTTGGGTGAGCCCTTTGGATTCAATGGTTGAATTAGGGGCTGAGTCACCTGGAAGGAAAAAATGAGATATGCCTGGGGCTGCCCCACAGCTAAGTGGCAACTTTAGACTTCACCCAAATCATAGCACAAGTTTAAACCCAGAGGTTTAAAAAGTGAACAAAATAAAATGCAAGCAACTCCATGCTCTGATTTCCAAATTTTAAAAAATATGCAAAAATAGCCTCTGAGAAATCATCTTTGCATCTTCGGGAATCCTGCTGCCCTCTAGGCTTGGGTAGCCTCAGAAGACTACTCCAAAATGACCAACAACAAATAGAGGGGCAGGAAAGCAAACTGCACGACAAAACGTGAAACTGCCCTCCACTCGGGGAAGGGGTCATATCCTTGAAGCAGGGCCCACGGTTACCCGGAGCCTCCTAGAAAGTCTCCCCCTCCCCCTACCATTCATGGTATCTTTAGAATCAAGGCTGCACACTGCATGAATAGCGAGTAATTCAATTAACTCTATAGTCTGAGATGAAAAAAGGACCATTTTGCTAGCTCGAGTGGAGCACAAGTTTAACCCTGGTGCTCAGGAAATTCCCAGGCCAGACAGCATATTAAACCAGCTCTTCAACTTAAGAACAATTACTGTCATTTATCAGCCTGAATAGCAATAATGCACAAATCGACAGCTTTCAGGAGGCAAAAAGCTAGCCAGGTGTAATGATATGCAAAGCCACAGCACTCTGCATTTTGAACTGTCTCCATCCCATCAATACATCTCCTACCACCTACAATTTATCAATACAAATTGGTGCCCAATGAAGGCAAGACCAAGAAGATAAATATGAATGGGGTGAGGGGAAAAAAGGCTCAGGAATGTTTGAATTTTAAAATGAAGTACAGATCACATTCTTAAAGCATTTTACATGCAATGACCCGATCACATCAAGTTCTCTTCTGAAAGAGGAAAGAGAATAAGGAGATTTTTCTACTCCGAAGTTGCAGGTAGATGCAGCTTTTATCTTCTCTTTCTGTTCCCAGATCATGTCTTGAACAGAAGGGTGTGATCATTTAGGGACCTAATATTAAAAGGAAGAGTGTGAATGCTAGTCACAGTGATGAATTTGCATAGAGCCTTCTTCCTGATTCCTTTCACATCTATCATTTCAATTTTATATCTATGAGAGGTAAAAAGATAAATATAATTATATCCCTTTTGAAAGAAGGGGGAACTGAGGCATGGGGTGAGTTTGAGGTAGCCTCCACATCACTCACTCAGGGCTAGAATCAGGGTCTGAACTCCCAGCCCACCCTTGTGAGGTCACAGCACACCCAGGGCAAGACCAGTCTGCCCAGAAGTGATGGGGAGGGTTCGAGAACTCAAGTACCCAAAGAGAGCAGATGCCGATAGAAGTGGGAGCCGTGGAGGTGGGGCAGGGTAAAGATGAACAGAATTTCAAATTTCAAAACCAGACAAGTGGAATCCCAGGGCTGCAGCACAGTGACTGAGCCCCTACACTGTGCCAGGCCCCGGGGGGTCGTAGGAAAAAGGCCACTGCTGACCCAGGCCTTGCTTGTGGTCCCCGCTGCCCCCACAGCCACCACACACTGATTTTTTGCTGAGCAGCCATCACTTAACCTGATAGAATAAATTTACCTTATGTCTAGAGAAGCCGGGGAGGGTGGTACCCAAGGTGGAAAACATGCCTGCAAAGACAATGGGGGCCATTTCCCCCGGGAGCTTTGGACGCAAGTCAGGCAAATAAGGCCCACCTAGCCTTATTATAGGCAAGTCAGGCAAATAAGGCCCACCTAGCCTTATTATTATAGGGAAGTTCTGGGGGGTGTTTACTGCTGTAGCCACTTTCATCCTTCACCTTCCAATTATTCCACAGACCCATCCAAGCCTCCCAGCGGCTCCATCACAGGTGCTTACCATCTCAGCCCTAACATTGTACAACGGCCTCAAACTCTGGCATGCAAACTCTTGGCCTTTAGGTAATATTTTTAACCAACTTAAAAGGGGAAAAAAAGATTGGTGATAAGATTTAAGGGATTTGTTTGCCTGGCTGTTTGTTTGAAAGGTTGGGTTTTTTATTCTGGTTCTCTCTCTTTCCTAATGTAATACCTACCTAATTTAAACTCCCACTCAGAAATAAAATGATCGTCTCTTATAAAACACTGAGATAATCATTTGGTGACATGACGTCTTATGTCTTAATTTTTAAAAGGGTGGCAAAAATCTTGAACAGTCTTATATTCTGACATCAAATAAGCATGCAGGTGCATTTCCCTCCCTTTATAAGAAATTACACCTTGCTCTTATTATTAAATTAGAATCTCCTCTCTTCTCTCTGAAATTTGGCTGCTTTACGATAAATACATAAATCAAAAAGGCATGGGATCCAGACGCCAATTTGCAGACGGCACTATGATATAAGCACCGGGACACGGGCGTGCGGAAGTGTTACAACCTGTTCCAATCTGCTCCCTGTTCTTCCTCATAACAAAAGAGGAAGAGAGTCCAAACCCTCCTACACATGCATGTATACACACACAGCAAAGTTTGGGAGGCTTAAACAGAGCTCAGCCTGCTAAGAAGAGCCCCCCAGCTGCTTGGGACATGGGTTTCTCACTCTCACCGCCGAGCTGCAACATTTGCCACATCTTGCCAACAGAAGATGGTGTGAACTTGCCACGTGACTGCTGAGAAGTTTGGAAAAGCCTGGGGTTTTGCCAGTATTGTTATCACCATTGTCGTCGTTGTCTTCAGGCCAAAGAAATTTTCCAAGCACTTGAGCTTACGATTGTTAACAGCCATGAGAGGGTGATCAGGAGAACTACTGCGATCATTCTTGTGACAAAACCCAACCAGAGAGAATAAGGTGGGCGTAGCAATCAGGACACCTTTGGGGGCCAGTGACAGAAAATCCAACCCAAACTGACTTGAAACAAAAGAGAATGCATTGGCTCACGTAAGTGAAAAGTCCAAAGGGTGAGTTGGCTTTGGGCAGGAATGAATCAGAGACCTACCACTCCCAACTTCCACCTCTGCTTCCTGGGGTAACCTTCTTCCCCAGCTCAGTGGAGTACCCTGGCAGCCTAAGGCTCAGGTCTACATAACACACTGGCCTACAGATGAGTCCAAACCAAAGCTCAGAACTGAAACTGATTGGCCCAGATTGACTTCGGTCCTGTGCACATGCCTGAACCAATCACTGCAGCCAGAGGGATGGAGTGCACTGACTGGCTTAGACAAGATCACATGCCTGTCCCTTGGCAAGAGCTTCACCAAAGCATGTGGACTCAGAGAAGTGAAGTGGGAGCCCCACCCAGTAAAACCAGGGGAAGTGGATGTTGGGAGGTAAAATGCAGCAAATGTCCCCTTCAAAGCATCATGAAATTCAATCTTTGGTTGGACCAAAAATCTCCAATTCCAATGACCAAGACACTATGCCCAGAGTTCACTTACAGCTTGAGTAGAGAGTGTAGCCACTTACCTATGTCAAAGGCCTTGTTTCTTTCAGCATCCAGACTACATATGGCCACTGCATCTCCAGAACCTGATAGGTTCACAAAAATGATTCCTAGAGGTGAGTTTTTCATACACTAGTGTCCAGAATTTTAATAACTGCTACTCTCAAGTTATAAAGCTTATACCAGATGAGTAAAACCCCCCTAGTTAAGAACTAGAGCAATGAGGTGAACTGCAGGACCAAGTCACTTGTGCTTTATATATTTTCTAAAATTTTAATTAAGATTTCAAGTCAGATTAAGTAATTGCTTTCTATAAGATAGATAAACCCAGAAAGACATCAACACCAAGATTTTTTTAAAGAAACCATTTAGTTTCAACTTTGATACCTTCTTTTTTTGTGTTCATTAAAATTCCTCTGTTGAAATACAACATACATATGGGACTTCCCTGGTGGCACAGTGGTTAAGAATCCCCCCTGCCAATGCGGGGAACACGGGTTCGAGTCCTGGTCCGGGAAGATCCCACGTGTCGCAACTAAGCCCATGACCCACAACTACTGAGCCCACGTGCCACAACTACTGAAGCCCACGCACCTAGAGCCCGTGCTCACAACAAGAGAAGCCACTGCAATGAGCAGCCCACGCACCGCCACGAAGAGTAGCCCCCGCTCGCCACAACTAGAGAAAGCCTGCATGCAGCAACAAAGACCCAATACAGCCAAAATAAATAAATAAAATATTTTTAGAAAGATACATATGGACAAATGCACAAGTCATCAGTGCACACCTCAATTCACTATCCCAAAGTAAACCTACATTCAAGCAACTACTACTGAGGTCAAGAAAGCCCCAAAAGCCCCGTTTGGGCCCCTTACCAGTCAGTACCTCACCCTTCCACCAAAAGGTAACTACTGTCTGATCTCTAACAACATAGATAATATGTGCCTATTTCTTGAACTTTATATAAATGGAGTCATACAGTGTGTACTCTTTTGTGCCTGGATTCTTTCTTTCAAAAGACAGTCACCCAGAGAAAGATAAATACTGTATGATATCACTTATATGTGGAACCTAAAAACTACAACAAAGTAGTGAATAAAACAAAAAAGAAGCAGACTCACAGATAGAGAGAGCAAACTAGTGGTTACCAGTGGGGAGAGGGAAGCGGGATAGGGCAATATAGGGGTGGGGATTTTAAAAAGGGTTACTATGGGATTATATGAAATCATGCTTTACTTCTGAAAATCGTTAAAGCACTATAGGATTTTTTTAAACATAAAATAAAATTAAAAATTTTCAATTAAAAAAAGTCACCCAAGGTGTTACAAGTAATAGTAGTTCATTCACTTTTCTTCCCGTTTAATAACCCATTATATGAATATTCTGCAGTCTATGTGCAATGGACTATATGTTTTTGTCCCCCCAAAACTCCTATGTTGAAATCCTAACACCCAAGGTGATGGTATTAAGAAGTGGGGACTTTCGGAGGTAATTAAGTCATGAGGTGGAACCCTCATGAGTGGGATCAGTGCCTTTATAAAAGGGACTCCAGAGAGTTTTCTTGCCCTCTTTCACCATGTAGAAACATAACTGGAAGTTGGCAGTCTGCAACCTGGAAGAGGGCTCTCACCAGAACCTGACCGTGCTCACACCCTGATCTCAGACTTTCAGCCTCCGGAACTGTGAGAGATACATTGCTGTTGTCTATGAGCCATCCAGTCTACGGTAATTTGTTACAGCAGTTCAAACTAATATGCTATGTATTCAATCTATTCATGGCGGTCATTTTGGTTACTGTGGTGCATGTTCTTATGCATATACAGACATTTTTGTTGGGTTTATATCTAGAAGAGGAACTGTTAGGTTACACGTCCATCTTTAGTAGATAAAAGCAAACAGTCTTCCAAAGTGGAGGTAACAATTTACTCTCCCAGCAGCAGTAATACCTCCTGAACACCTTCGACCAGTCGTTATTACTGCCTTGATCAGTTCAGCTCTGTTCCTAAGCATGACCCAACTAAAGGAGATCGTGTGTAGAGCTTGGGAGGCAGCCAAAGATCAATTTAAATCCTGGCTTCACCACCTACTGAACGATGAGTGTTTCTTTGGAGAATTTCACTTAGCCTCAGATTCCTGATCTGTGAAGGGACCATAATCGTAATGTTCTTGTAAAAATCAAATTGCATTTTATACACAAAAGTGCTTTGCCAACTGTAAAACTATATACCTATGTTAGGGATTAGAAAGAAGCTGTGGGTTCGTTCAGCCAATATTATAGTCAACTGGTGTCAAAACAGAAACCCTCCAGTAGTATTAGGAGAGCAGTGCATAGTAAGTTAGAAAAACCGGGGTTAAAATTCTGTCCACAACACTTACCATATGACCTTCAAGGAGTTGCTAAGTCCCCCTGATCCTCAGGTTTTTCATCCATGAAATAAGAACAGTAAGACTTCCCTGATAGCTGTTATGAGGGAAAAAAGGACATAAAGTATCCCCAAAAAAGTGAGAGTGAGAGCAAGATTGAAAGAAAGAGAGAATCTAAGTATTGATTCCAGCTCCTGGAACACTACAGGTACTCAAAAAATGACAACCATCATTCGTTAAAGGTTCAGAAAATATGGTAGACATCTGGTTCCATGAATCCTTTATATTGATGCTCTTATCTTTCATAATGAAGGTTGGTTTATGCAAAATTATCAATTGATGAAATTTGGCTTTTCTACCTCAAGAGCCGCTTTTTCTGTTTTCTGCCTGTTCCAACCATTCGGGGGCTCAGTCTACCCAGGATCTCTGCCATCCATCCCGCTAAGAAAAGCTTGCTATCAGGAAAGAGTGAAATTTCAGAATTCTATATGACAGCCCCAAGATATCAGAGCTAGAAGGGACCTGACGGCATACAACTCATTCAATTCATTTTACAGATAGTGGCGCTGAGGTAGAAATCCAAGGAACACCTCTGGACAGTGGCAAAGCCAGAGAAAAGGCTCAGCTTTCCCAACAACCCACCCAAGGCTCACTCTTTAATAGCTCAGTATAAATGTTAATCTGTATCTCCAGTGGTAAATAAAAGAGTTGGTTCTTTAGTAAAGGCCTTTCAAGTATCAGAGAAAGGGTTAAATCACATCTAATCTATTCATAAGTTAAACAGGCCCTGCTAAAATTTAAAGCACTGACATAGACAAAAACCAGCAGCATTTATATTTTAAATAACATCTTCTCTTTAAAAAAAAATTGAAGAACTTCTGCTTCTAACCATGACAGAATAACTGATATGAGACATGCCCTCCTGCCAAAAAACAACTATAAAACTAGACAAATATATGAGGCAACTGTTTTCAGACATTGTACAACAGACAGTGCAGGACTGTAATTTTGAGAAAAGGCATACATATGAGGTGAATCCCATTATTTCTCTGGCTTTTTGCCTGGGAGTACCTTTCTGCCATGGCACAAGGATGAGTGGTACAAATGGAACAGCAGTTGCACTAACCTAAGGAGGTAGAGATCAGAGTTCTAGTCTGTTGAAGTGGCTGAAGAGTGTAGAGCAGAACAACAGAAAAGAGGTTGCTTCACAAAGAGGTCCTGTAAATCTAGTGGAGGGTCCACCATGGGACCTTGGCTGAGGGCTGTAATGTGCATGCACAGGGTGACATTCCAGGAAGCCTAGCAGATGTCTCCTGCTATGGAGCTGAGAGTGGCATGGTGATACTAGAAGTTGTGCACTGCTGTAGGATATTAAAGTTTCAGGCAAGCCAAGGTAGAGAAACTCACTGAATACTCCAAGCCTCCAGCTGAGATCTTCCAAAGCTCATGTCTTTCAATTAAGGAACACAATCCAAAGTGAAGGTAGGTTCAAAATTAAAATAGATTCTAACAACGAGTTAAACCAACTCTAATGGGCAGAAAGGATCCACTTGCAATGTTAGTATCCGACAGAAAAAGCTAAAACTCTTTAGCGAAAGATGACATAATCTGGAATCCCAACAGTGCAACATTCACAATGTCCACTATTCACTCAAAAATTATTAGACATGGAAAGAAGCAGCAAAATGTGATCCATAGGGCTTCCCTGGTGGTGCAGTGGTTGAGAGTCTGCCTGCCGATGCAGGGGACACGGGTTCGTGCCCCGGTCCGGGAGGATCCCACATGCCGCGGAGTGGCTGGGCCCGTGAGCCATGGCCGCTGAGCCTGCGCGTCCGGAGCCTGTGCTCCGCAGCGGGAGGGGCCACAACAGTGAGAGACCTGCATACCGCAAAAAAAAAAGAATAACAACCAAATTTTTCACAAATTCTGTGGCAAGTGTGAGCTTAGAGAGTCAAGAAGCTCAGTGAATCCCAAATGGCATAAATATAAGGAGAACTACACCTAGATCAGATCAAAGTCAAAGTGCTAAAAACTAAAGATAGTCTTAAAGCAGCCAATTAATAAAGGCTCACGGCATACAGAGGAGCAATGATATATATGAATGACGGCTGACTTCTCATCAGATTGGACTTCAGATCTACAAGAAGGAATGAACAACATCAGAATGGTAAATATGTGGGTAAATATAAAAGACTCTTTGTTCCTCTTTTAATTTATTTGTAAGACAACTCTCTAAGAAAAAAAAAAAAAAATAGTAACACAAGGCTGAGGGTTTATTAAGTATTATTAAAAATATGACACTAGGATTTTCCCTGTCGGTCCAGTGGTTAAGACTCCACGCTTCCACAGCAGGGGGCATAGGTTCGATCCCTGGGCAGGGAAGTAAGATCCCACATGCTGTGGCACAACCAAAAAAAAAATATATATATATATAAATGATATTAATAGCACATAGGATGGTGGAGTAAGTGGACTTTATTGTTATTAAAGTCTTACACTTTGCATGAAGAGGTACAAGATTAACTCAAAATAGACTGTGGTGAGTTAAGAATGCACAGTGTAATCGCTAGCTTGGTCAATTAAAACAAAACAAAACAAACAAAGAGATAGGTTTCTTTGTATTAAAATATATAAAAAGAAGAATTAAAATGGAATGCTAAAAAATAGTACAATAATGCAAAGGTATCCAGGAAAGAAAGAACAAATAAATACAAATTAGATGGAACAACTAGAAAACAAATTGCAAGATGGCAGACTTGCAGACTATTGATCATTAAATTAAATATAATGGACTAAATTCTCTAATCAAAAAGTACAGATGGGATTCAAAAATCAAGATCCAGCTATATACTATCTATAAGAGACATTGTCAATGAAAAGAAATAGCTAAGTTAAATGTGAAAGGACGGGAAAATGACAATAAATCTACTGGAAAGGTCATTTGACTATATTAGTATCAGTCAAATAGACCTCAAAATAAAGAATATAACCACAGACAAGGATCTTTCACAGTGATAAAGAGACAATTTATCAGAAAAACATAACAATCCAAAGTATGAGGGAATTCCCTCACGGTCCAGTGGTTAGGACTCGGCACTTTCACTTTCATGGCCTGAGTTTGATCCCTGGTTGGGGAACTAAGATCCCACAAGCTGCATGGCGTAGCCAAAAAAAACCCTGAGTGTAATAAATACCAGGGCTTCAAAATACATGAAGCAAAACTCAACTAAACTAAAAGAAGAGTAGAGAAATCCATAATCATTACTGGAGATTTTAACATCCATTTTTTTGGTAATTTTTAAAAACAACTAGACCAAAAAAATCAACAAATATACAGAATATGTGAAAAACAATTATCAACAAACTTAACCTAATTGACATTTTTAGAACATGGTGCCCAACAACTGCAGAATGCACATCACTTTCAAGTGTACCTGGAATGTTCACCAAGATAAATCATATGTTAGGTCAAATTCAAGTGTCAATACATTTCAAAATACTGAAATTTTTAACAGTATATTTTCTGACCACAATGGAAAAGCTGCAAATATTTGGAAATTCACAACACACATCTAAATAATCCTTAGGTCAAAGAAAAACTTAAAACAGAAATTGCAAACTATTTTAAACTAAATGATAATAAAAACACAATGTATCAGAATTTGTGGGATGCAGCTAGAGCAGTACTTTGAGAGGATTTTTAGCTTTTAATGGGTATGTTAGAAGGAAAAAAGATTTAAAATCAATGATTAAAGTTTCCATCTTAAGAGGCTAGAAAAATTAAATCAAATTTAACCTAATGTAATTATAAAGAAGACAGTAATAAAGATGAGACATTGATGAAATGAAAAACAGACAAATAACTGGGAAACTAACAAAACCAAAATTTATATTTTAAGAAGATTAACAAAGTTGATGTTAGAAAGACTAAGAAAGAAAAAACAGAGTAAACACAAGTTATCAATATCAGAAGTGAAAAGGGGGACATCACTACAGTTTCTACAGACACTAAAATGATAACAAGGCAGTATTATGAACAATTTTACTGCAAGAAAATTTGACAGCTTATATGAAATGGACAAATTCCTTGAAGGCTTCTACTTACCAAAACTGATATTAGAAGAAATAGAAAATCTGGAAAGTCTTACTTCCATTAAAGAAGTTGAATTCATAATGAAAAACAAACTTGAGGCCCAAATGGTTTCACTGTGAATTCTATCCAATATTTAAGACAAAGACAATAATCAACCTTACATAAACTCTCTCAGAAAATAGAGGATAAGAGAATATCTCATCACTAGTTTTATAAAGACAGAAAAACACTGATTCTAAATCTGAAAGAGAAAAGAAGGAAAATTACCAACAAATATCCTTCATGAATTAACACAAAAGCTGTTCACAAAATATTAGCAAATAAAATCCAGCAATATATTAAAAAATAATATATCATGACCAAGTAGATCTTTTCACAGAATGCTGTTTGGTTCAATAGTCATAAATAAATCAGTATAATGCACTATATTAACAGAAAAAGGGAAGTAAAACTATCATCTAAGTACATATGCAAAAAAATTTATGAATATTCTACACCCATTTTTACAAGAAAAAAATTTAAACCAGGAATAAAAAGGAACTTCATCAATCTGGTAAAAGGCCTCTATGAAAAATCTACAGCTAACATCATACTTACTGGTAAAATATTTAATGCTTCCCCCTAATATTGGAAACAAGGCAAGGAAGTCCTCTCTCAGCATATCTATTCAGCATCCTGGATATCCTAGCCCATATAATAAGACGAAAAAAGCAGAGATCAAAAAAGAAGGAATAAAATTGGATGCATTTAGAGATAGTAGGGTGGTTTATATTATAAATCCTAAGCAATCTACAGAGAAATTGCTAGAACATAAGTAAATTTAGCAAGGTTGCAGTATATATAAGTCAGTATACAAAAATAAATGGTATTTCTGTATACTGACAGCAGCAAAAAATTGGAAATAAAAAATTTTAAATGCTATTTAAAATATAAACAGCATCAAAAATATAAAACACTTAGAAATACATTAACAAAGCACATGCAAGATCCTTTCTCTGAAAACCTCTACAACAGAAATTAAAGACCTAAGTAAATGGAAAGGTATACCATGTTCGTGGGTTGAAAGATTCAATACTGATTGATTTCTAGTACTAGAAGACTCAATGTTGAAGACTCGGTATTGATCCATAGATACAATACAGTCTCATTCTACTGATTGATTTCTAATACTAGAAGACTCAATGTTGAAGACTCGGTATTGATCCATAGATACAATACAGTCTCATTCAAAATCCACACTTTTTGTAGGACTTTATAAATTCTAAAAATTTTATGGGAGTGAAAAGAACCTATAAAAAGCCAAAACAATATTAAAAAAGAAGAACAATGTTGGAAGACTCATGTTACCTAACTAATGGTAAAGCTAGAGTAATCAAGACCTAATTTGATATTAATTAGGATCATAATTGACAATTAGACCAATGAGACGGAATAGAGTCCAAAAATAGACCCACACATATTGATTTTCAATAAAGGCAGCAATGTAATTCAATTGGGGAAATAAAAGCCTTTCCAACAAATAGTGCTGGAAGAACTGAATACACATATGGAGGGAAATGAACCTCAATTCCTATCTCAAGCTACACAAAAAATTAACTTGACATAGATCACAGACCTAACTATAAAAGCTAACACTATAAAACTTCCAGAAGAAAACATAGAAGAATATCTTCATGACCTCTGGTAGGTAAAGGTCTCTGAGAGAAGATACAAAAAGCACTCCCTCTGAAAGAAAAATGACTGATAATATTGGGCTTCGTCAAAGTTAAAAATTCCCACTCATCAAAAGTCACTGTTAAGAAAATGAAAAGACAAGCTACACACTGGAAGAAAATATTCACAATTCACATGTCTGACAAAGTACTTGTATACAAAATACATAAAGAACTCATATAAATCAACAATGAAAAGTTAAATAATTCCATTTTTAGAATGAACAAAACACTTGAATAGACTTTTCACAAAAGACTGGCCAAAAAAACACATGTGAGGTACTCAAAACCATGAACCATCAGGAAACACAAATTAAAATCACAATGAGATACCACTTCACAACCAACAGAGCGGCTACAGTTTAGAAAACTACCACCACCAAATGCTGGTGAGGATGTAAAACAACATACATTGCTGTGGGGGTTAAAAAGGTACAATCACTTCTGAAAACTAGCAGTTTCGTAGGAATGTAAACGTACACTTTCTATATGACCCAACAACTCCACTTTCAGATTTTTACCCAAGAGAAATGAAATTTATGTCCACACAAAACTTGTCCACAGATGTTTACAGCATTTTTATTCATAATAGCTAAAAGCTAAATGCAACCCCAAGTATTCATCAACAGAAGAATGGATAAACGAACTGTTTACACAATGTTATACAATGGAATACTAATTCACCAACACATACAATAAAGTGAATGAATCTCAAAAACATGTTGAATGAAAGATGCCAGACACAAAAGTGTACATTCTCTGTGATTTTTTTTTGAAGTGTAAGATCAAATTAATCTACAGTGATAGAAATCCGAGCAATATTTGGCTATGAATGGTGAGGATTCACTGCAATGGGACACAAGGGAACTTTCTGGGGTAATGGAAATGTTCCATATCTTGACTGTGGTGTTGGTTCCAGGTGTATATTTTTGTCAAAACTTACAGAATTGTACACTGAAGACATGTGCATTTCACTGAATGCAAGTCTTACCCCAATTTTTTTGATGTAAATAGATACCATTTTCACTGAATCTTGCCCAATGATTTTGCTCTTTTACAGGCTTCGCTATTGTTAGTGTTGTTTTCCTGAAAAACTGTTCTTTCAGGTCTTGCTTAGATCCACCTACCTCCCTACAACATATGGGAGCTAGACCAGGACCAAATCTGAGCAGGAGATAACCTACTGTCCTTGGGAGCACATCTCCCTCCAGGGACTACAGAGCTCATGTGACCTTGTTCTCAGCCTTCCAAGGTCTTCCTTTGCTATGATATCCATGCCCTGCCCCCATCTCATGAGAAGTCAGGCAATCCTGGATCCTCCCCTCCTCCCACGTTAGGCTGTGGACATCCAGGGAGAGCTGACATGTTCTTATCTGGTGTTTGTTGCCTTTTCCACTGGCCAATGCCATGAGCTTCTCTGTTCTTGCCTAAGGAACTCTTATATTCCCTCCTGTTATCCCCAGTTTTTACTAGTTTATTAAACACTAAGTCCAGGCTGGTAGGGCCTCGGGAAATGAAGGGAGGGCTGGGAGTCCCTTCATTTCCAGTCCACTTTGCCCCAGGTGTGGACTCCAGCCCTCGCCTCATTCTCAAAGCTCTACTCACCTGAACTTAGTGTTTAACAAACTTTCTAAAGACTGGAGATAACAGGAAGAAATGGAAGGAAGAAAAAAAAACATTTAACCCTGGAATCTCTTAATTCCCTCAGCCAAATCCCTTCCCTAGGAGCCCCTGGCTCCCAGACTGATGGCACACTGCTAAGACTCTCTGTAATCCTCTCTCTCCCCTGTCCCTAGGTCTGGTTAGAGGGATCAGAAAGTAATAATTTTATAAATAAGTAGAAAAGTAAATATATAAAATATATACATGTAAATAAATCATTTACTCTCACGGTAATCTCAGTAAGGGGGGGCCCAGTCTGAAGTCTGTGCATCTCAGTTAAACTCAGTGCTTAGAACCAGCTCCTGGACAAATCTCTGCCTTGGCGTCACAGATGCAAGCTGCTAGGAGGTCTAAATAGACACACCCACACTGAGTCTCCTCCCCGCTTCTCTAGGTCCTCACCTCATCAGCAGGGTAGGGAACCAGGGTCCTCTCAGACCCCACTCCCAACCTACCACCTGCACTTAGTTCCCCAAGTCAGACAGGCAGGCAGAGCTGCACGCCCTCCCCTCTCACTGATTCTTCTCCAGGGAAGCCCCTCACTCCAAGCTGCCCAGACTTCTTCAGCTCAACCTCGGACAACCAGCATCCAATTACAATAACCAGTTGGTTGGTATTTGGGCTGTTCTTGCTGTTTTCATTCTCAATCCATTTAAGACAATTGCAGCGCCAGAACCAAAGCAAATGATTATTAATTATTTTTTCTTTTGGCTGTGCCACAAGACGTGCGGGATCTTAGTTCCCCGACCAGAGATCAAACCCGTGCCCCCTGCAGTGGGAACATGGAGTCTTAACCCCTGGACCACCAGGGAAGTCCCCCAGAGCAAATGATTTGAACTAGACTCAGAGTTAGAAACTGGCTTTGGGTTCTGGAATTATCATCAATAGTTGGGTTTCCACTTAATAGCTAGGTGACCTTGGGCAAGTTACTGCAAGTTACCTTGACATTACTTGGGCAGGTGACCTCTCTGTGCCTAATTTTCCTCTTTGGAAAATAGGGTTAATAACAGGACCTACGTGGGAAAGGCTTAGAACAGTGCCTAGACTAAAGTAAGTACTACTGAAATGTTAAACCAATATAAAATTGTCCTCATGGACTTCAAAAGGAGCACATTACCTAGGGGGAGAAAATTAGTCGAAGAAGCCAAAACTCGTGCACGTTTCTTCAAGTACACCACTCATGCCACATTTTTAATTCAGCTGAGGGGGAAACTATATACATATATACAAAGGTTGGTTTTAGCTTAGTCAACAAGGGCAGAATCTTCAACATGGCAACATAAAATAATTTCAAAGATAGTATTGAAAGAAAGGTGGATGATAAAATTGGGGTCAACCAGTCGATAGTATTGAAAGAAAGGTGGATGATAAAATTGGGGTCAACCAGTCTTAAATTGAGGGCAATTTCTTGGCTCAACTTCCCTCACAGTAAGAAATGCAGCTGGAGGACGTTGGCCCCGGAGCTGCCTGAGTGGTCCAAGCAAAGACACTGCCAAGGCTGGCTTGTGGGCAGCTGCTCTGCGGTCTGCACAGGGCAGGGCAGGAGAGGGACCTTCGTTGGTGTCATCTCAGGAGGCAGAGAGGACCAGACTGTCCATCACAGAATCATAATGCAGGATAAAGTCATAAAGCCAGCTGCTGCCGCCAGCTCACACTCTCCCTCCACTTCCCCCAATTGCTCCCAGCTCAATGACGGAGGCAGGAGGCCCTGTGTTCTTCAGCTCTTTACTCTTTAAGCCCTGTCACTAGAAGGAGAAACCTCCTGCGGATGGGCTGTCTATCCTGCCTACCTGACAAGGCTACAAGGGCCAGAGCACAGCAGTGTTATTCATTCATTCATTCATTCATTCATTCAACAAACATTGAGTACCTACCATGTGTTGAGCCCTGCCTTAGGCACTGCACACATCAGAGGAGCAAACCAAGAAAGATCCCTGCCATAGTGGAGGGAGCCAGACAAGAGCAATAAATATAATAAATATCATATAGTCTGCTAAAAGGAGCTGAGTGCTTTGGAAAACACAGAGCTGAGGTACCCATAGTAGTCAAATTCATAGAGACAGAAGGTAGAATGGAAGTCATCAAGGGCCAGGGGAGGGAATGTGGAATTGCTGTTTGACGGCACAGAGTTTCAGTTTTGCAAGATGAAAAGAGCTCTGCAGTTGACGGTGGTGATGGTTGCACAACAGTGTGAAGGTACTTAATGCCACTGAACAGCAGACCTAAAACCGGTTAAGATGATAAATTTTATGTTATGTGTATTTTCCCAAAATTAAAAATAATTACAAAAATCTAGGCAAGGTTTGAGCACGCACTGGAAATTGGTGAGGAATTTAGCCAAGTGGACACCTGGGGGAAGAGCAGACCTGGCAGAGGGCAACACAGAGGCAACAGCCCTCATGGGAGAGGGTACTTGGCGTGGTTGAATCATAGCCTCCCCCTGACCTCATGCCCATGGGTGACGTTGCACGTGGCCAATAATGTCTTCAAGGACAAACTTCGTTCCTTGCGAGCAGGACTCAATTTACTGCCTGCATGTTTAAGCCCCTGCCAGTCAGGTTTTTGGGCATAAGCACCTTGTGAAGGGCTTTCTTCTGGGTAACACATGTGTCTGCAGATGACATCGTAGACCACAAGCCCCACGAGGCACCCTGGGAACGCTGAGCTGGCCCCAGATTGAGCTGCTTGTTGGTGAGCTACATGTTGGAGACAAGAGCACGAGGAGGGGAGAGAGAATGGCATTTCATGCTCCACAGAGGACTAAGGTCCTCGAGATATCAGACCCCGGAGGCTTAATGGGTATGTTGATTCACCAGCTTTGGCGATAAATAAACTTCATCATTCCCCGGTCTGCTGATAATTAGCTCTCAGACAAATCAGTGATCAAACTTAAAAAGATGGTCTGTGAACCACTAATCTCACAGAAGAACAATTGCACAAAAGTTTACTGTAGCCATATGAAGGGAATTTTTATGAACCTTTTAAATCTGCTGATATACTTGGGGAGTGAGTACATCAGTGGTGCATTTAAAAGTCTATGTGGAAGTAAACATTTTACTGCATGTTTGGGAAGAAGGGAAAAGTTAGCCAAGATTCATACTTTTCTAGGGCAAACGAGGTCATGCACTGGTTTGCAGCTGGTTTTCCCTCCCACTAGGTCTGTAAAGATTCAAGAAGGCCCCAAGCACTGCTGCTCTACCCAAGACAGACCAGGAGGCAACAGCTGGAAGATGGCATCGTGGCCCCACCAGCCAAGGCAACAGCGCCCACCCACGTCCTCCCACGGCCTGAGGATGGGGACCCCGGAGCTGGGGCAGACATGTCCAGGACCAGACTGGGCCTTCACCCCTGACCTGGGCCCTTCACCCCTGACCCGGGCCCAGGGGAGGACAAAAGAGAGGCCCCTTCTTCTGTTCCTGCTCTCCAGGCCCTCTGGAGCTCACAGCAGGGGTGTGATGGAGGAGTGCCCCGGTGGCCCTGGGTTGCTCAGCAGGAAGGGGCGGTTGTTCAAGGGCACGTTTGCCACTGTGGCTTCTGAGCCTCCAGTGCCCTTCCTCTCAGGTCCCCAGTTTTCTTTGAGACTTCTCTTTCCCTCGAGCATCCTGCCATCTCCCAGCCAAGAGGTGACCCATCGTCCAGGTTCGCCAATCAGGCTGCTTAACCCAGGCCCTGAGTCTTGAGGGCAGTGATGCAGGCAGGGAGCCCTTAGCTCCAGCTCTGGTGCCCGGATTTGCAGAAGCTGCTACATGATGCCGACGTCTTGGGCCACCTGACTCTGCTCCTTTCCTGAGCCTTGTTTTCCAGCTTTCCCATCCTCTCTAGAGCTGTCTGAGAGGCTTCCAGGAAATTCCTGACGTGCTGATAATCCCTGGAGTTAGTTTCAGGTGCCTGTTAGCAAGGAATCCTGACGGGTACAGATGGGTATTGTCCCAGGGCGTGCTATTGAGCCTAACCCAAAAAATGCACCTTACATCTCTGTGCAAACACTCACTTTGCCTCCAGAGACCCTACCTTAGCAGGACCAGTGTGCCTCTCTAGGGGTTCAAAGGAAGGCCCCAGTGGCTATGAGTTCATTAGTTCAACAACCAGAAGTAAGCCTTGGAATTCATGGTCTTCATGCAGACAGGGCTAGACCCACTCTCTCCAGCACCCTTTCCTAAGCAGGATCCTTAAGTCGTAAGGGTCAGGAACCATCACACACCAGGGTTCCGCAATGCAGCATCCTAAGTTTACTTTTTTTATGAGGGTAAAATGTACATAGTGCGACACGTACCATTTTAACCATTTTTAAGGGCCCAGGTCAGGGGCATTAAATACATTCATCGTTGTTCAACCATCACCACCACCCACCTCCAGAATATTTTCATCTTCCCACCCTAAAACTCTGTACCCGTTAAAGAGTAACTCCCCACCCCCCTCTCCCCCAGCTTCTGGAAACCACCATTCGACTTTCCGTCTCTATAAATTTGACAACTCTAGTATCTCATATAAATGGAATCATACAGTACTTGTCTTTTCGTGCCTGGCTTATTTCACTTAGCACAGGTTCAACCATGTTGCAGCTTGTGTCAGAATTTCCTCGCCTCTTAAGGCTGAATAATATTCCTTTGTAAATCTATACCACATTTTGTTTACGCATTCATCCACTGATGGACACTTGGGTTGCTTCCACCTTTTGGCTATTGTGAATAATGCTGCCATGAACACAGGTGTACAAATATCTGTTCAAGTCCCTGCTTTCAAATCTTTTGGCTGAATTTACTTTTGAAGACTGCCAAATGTGGGTTGCATGGCCTTGTCTTTTTATACAGGTGATTTACATGAATAATGTCTTTCTGAGCGCTTGCTAGGTGCAGGATGCTGTGCCAGATTCAAGAGACACAAAGATGGATAAGCTGAGGGCCTTCTCCAGCGCCCACCAAGAAGACAAGAGGCTCCAGGACAGAAATACCAGGAATAATAGCTATGTCACTCCCACGAGGTGCAGACAGGAGTGCCAATAACTCTTCCAGGAGGCCCAGGAGGGAAAGGCCAGTGAGGGTGGGTGGGGCACTGGGAATGGGCCATCAAGGGTACTAGCACGCAGAGAAGCATCAGGGACCACCGTGGCTGGGCCTACCCATCTTGTGGTCAGAGCCTGTTGGTATCTCGTTAAAAAAGGCCCAAGGAAATTCCCTGGTGGTCCAGTCTTTAGGACTCAGCGCTCTCACTGCCAGCGCCCCAGGTTCAATCCCTGGTTGGGCATCTAATATCCCACAAGCCACGCAGCACAGCCAAAAAAAACCAGAAAAGTCCAAGACAGGTCTTTCAAAGTCTCCTCCCTTGGGATGGCAAACAAAAGCCCTGTCCCACACTCACACAGCAAGGACTTCACATGAATTCTCAAGGGATGGCAGTGAACCTCTCAGCGCATGTGCTATTGGGTAAGTTACCTATCTCAGGATAAGCTTCCTGAGCCCCTGTTACTTCAGTTGAAAACTCATCAAGGGCTTCTCTGGTGGCACAGTGGTTAAGAATCGCCTGCCAATGCAGGGGACACGGGTTCGAGCCCTGGTCCGGGAAGATCCCACATGCCGCGGAGCAACTAAGCCTGTGAGTCACAACTACTGAGCCTGCGCTCTATAGCCCGCGCACCACAACTACTGAAGCCGGCGCGCCTTAAGCCCGTGCTCCACAGCAAGAGAAGCCACCGCAATGAGAAGCCCGCGCACCGCAACGAAGAGTAGCCCCAGCTCGCCGCAGCTAGAGAAAGCCCGCGCACAGCAACGAAGACCCAACGCAGCCAAAAATAATAAATAAATTAAATTTTATTTTAAAAAAAAGAAAACTCATCGAGTTGTTGTCAGAACAAAATGGGATAATCCATGTAGATCCTGGGCTCAGTCCCTGACCATAGGAACGCCCTCACAGGGTTGACTATTTCTCCCCAGCCCGTGAGCTTCATCTGAGCAGGAATCCTCATAACTGCATCTCCACGACCTAGCATAGTGCCTGATGCTTAGTAGGTGTATAGTAAATTTTTTTTTTTTAATTCTCTAAATCTTCAACTTTTAAGCCACAAAGAAAAACAAGATGGTCATAAGTGAATGGGTAGCACAGTGAATACTGTCTCTCGGTAAAAGTCTCCCTCCTGGCACACCTCCCTAGCGCTGGAGCTGGAGGCCTGCAAATTGCACTTGCCACACTCCTGTGCTGGCTGGCCCACTTCAGACTAGGCTCTGCGATCAGGAAGCTCTAGAAGAAAAGTAGCAGGCATGAGGGAGGGAAGAGCCATTGCCCCAGCTTTGGAGGCTCCTCCAGCAGAAGTAGCAGCCCCAGTAGTGGAGGAGGGCCAGCAGGGAAGTGGACACCAGCCAAGGCAGTAAAAGTGGCAGCGGCAGAGACCCAGAAAGTACAGGCCTGGCTTCCTAATCAAGCCGCTCGTTTGCAACCGCAGCCGTGCGCAGGAGGGTTTTACTGATTGCACTACAACCAATGCAGTCAACCGATTCTGGAAGCAAGAGCCTAGGGGCCCTTCTCCCAGGGCCCCTCTAGATGTGGAGCCTCCTTCCCATCTCTGCCCAGCAAAGATGGTTACAAAGAAGCCCCACCTGAGACACCGACCACTTCATACAGTGGCGCTGGTTGTTCAGTGCACAAAAGTGCCCTGCTAAGGGCACTTATGCAGCTGAGCTCTGTGTGCCAAGCCCTGTGTCCAGTGATGCTGTGCTCACCGGCAGGAGGCCTTTTTTTAACTTATACGTAGGCTGGTGATGATCGCGCTGAGATGCTTCTGGGCCCAAGCGGGTCTGGTGGGGCAGGCTCTTTCCCCAAAACCCCAAAGGCCCTAACCTCCTCTCAAGTAGTCCCCAGGGCTGTTTTCTGGGCTGCCTGGAGCATTTCAGAGGAGAAGAATCTCAGTTAGGATTGATGGCCATTTCCACTCAAGTGGAGGCCAGGCCAGAACAGAACAGACTCAGGACTCAGCAGAGCTTCTGAAGCTGCCTGGAATCTGGCCTTACATCATTCAACCCATCCCCAGGCCTCCTTTCCATTTTGTACGACTCTGAGCTGGGTGCAGAGAGAAAACAAGAAGTGACAGCTGCTCTTGTGGGGCTCCTGGACGTTGGGACCCCAGCAAGGCACAAATCTCTCTCCATGCCTTCTCCCACGACGTGAAGAACCCAGAAGGCTGCTCCAAGCTCTCCCCAAATCACATGCTCCCCAGGCCAGGCCCTGATGCTACCAGCTCTTCTCAGGCATCTGTGCCAACACGACGTTTCTGAAGGGTTTCAGGTTCTCTGATGAATGCAATAAAATGAAGCAAGCCCCCCTCTCAGCCCCCTAATCCTTGTAGAGTTTACCACTTCTTTTCCTGTTGTTCAGAAAACGCATGGGGGCCGGGAGACCATACCACCCACCAGGTTCACTGGAACCGAGGCATCCCATTCCCGCGGGAGAGTGAGTGCACGTATATGCTTGAAACCCTCCAACAATCCCTCGCCATATGTGTCGATTTAAATGGAAACCTAACGGCAGAGGATTCTGACGACAGTCTGTCACTGACAGCACTACTTCCTGCAGTTCATTTATGTCTTCCGTAATCAAGCTGATGCTTTTTAAAAGGCTCCACCTGTGATGGCACTTTTTTGCCCATACGTTCACATTCAAAGGTGCCCAGCCTGGGCGCTAATAGTCATTTGAAGATACTGCACTCTGCTAGTACTTTATCTTCCTCGCTCTTTACCTGTATTAATTAGTGCTATAAATACAACCGGCACATGACTCTTCTAGAGCTAATCAGTCAGTGACTCAGCTCAGGACCTGGAGGGAAATTAGGAAAATTGAATCTTTCAAAAGTTGGACCCATACAAGGCAACCTAGTCGATTTGGGCCTGAGGGTCGGTGGGGACTGGCTGATTTAGGCTCCTACTGGGTAGAAAAGCAATTTCCTTGACAGCAAGCCAGCAACCCCGGTTAAGGTGATACTGACTTATTCCAAATAAAACACAGATGATGTTTTCTTGGCATTTATTGAGGGCCTACTATATGCCTCATCCTGGGCTATATGGTAATTGTCGGGGGACAGGCTTAGGCCTTTCCTACGAAATTGTTTCGGTGGTTTCAGCAAAGCCAGAATACAGTCCAGGGTCAGAAACATCAACCCCCAAAATCAAGCAAAGGAAATCAGGGCACTTGGAGTTGATGTAAAATTGTATAAATTCACCGAGTCATTCAGAAAAATAGTCATTGAACATCTACTATGTGTTGCATGCAAGACACTAGGAATAAGACTCCGTCTCCACTCGAGGGGCTGCCAGCCACTGAGACATGAAAACCACAGAAAACCCAGGAATCCACGATGCCCAGAATCAAGGGGAGTGCAGGGGTACAACACAGGATATTCTAAACTGCCCAGCACACCTGGTCATTGGTTTGTCTAGGAAAAAGACTGAAGAAGGAAAGTTCTGTTGATTCAACCATGGGCCTTGGGCACTATTCTTACTGCTCAACCACAACTACCTCTATTTAGTCTGGACCTTACCTCTGAGTGTCTGGGTCCAAATTTGCTTCTGATTCCATGTTTGGCCCACTCGATCCTGTACACCAACCCTTGGCCTCACACTGCAGGCCTCTGCCCTGAGTCTGGCCTCCATCTGGGTCGCAGGTAAATAGGGCACCCTGAATCCCTATGGCCGACCCAAGAACATCATTTCTCCAGCTTAGTTCTCTTCCATTTACTGCAAAATAAAGAACTCATCCCATCCAGGGTCTTTCCCTGGGCCAGGAGCCACCAGCTGGTATTTATATCTGTGAGTAGAAGCATTACTTTGATCTCTGATTTGCTTTTGGTTTTGCCCACCTTGACAATTAAATCTAGCAATGCTGTTACACACAGGCTCTGGGCTGGGTGCTGGGGGATCAGGGATACAAGAGCCTGAGACATGACCCTGACAAAGGAGACAGGCTGCCTGGGACTCTGACTGGAAGCTCAGACCTTGGGGGAGATGCATGGGTACACAGCAGTGTCAAGTGCACAAGAAGCCCTGAAGGTACAGTGTGGGAGAGATGGACTCTGCCTGCTTCTTCGTGTGGGGAGTGGAGAAAGCAGGTAGGAGGTCAGGAGGCATTTTGGAAGAGGGCCCCTCCCAAGAGGGAGGATTTAGCAGCAACAGGGGAGAAAAGCATCATGGAGCAAGGGAAGCCTGTGGGCAAGGACAGGAATGCACGGGGCATGCGCAGGTTGCCTCCCAGCCCGTCAGGCATCTTCTGACAGTAGTGAAAGCAGAGACAGTTTCCCCTCAGAGACGGCCTGTAGGGAAATGATCTCCTTGTGTCTCCTGTGCTTTCCCACCCCCTCTTGCAACCCCATGGTCCAGCTCTATTCTGAGGCAGTCCCTCTGCACAGAAAGAGGTGATTTTTCTTCTCGTTTCCTTGCAGCAACAAACCACCCCCAGCTATTTTGCTTCTGCTCCTCACTGAAGGGTCCAAAATGTCCAAACAGAGATGCTTTGCCTGCCAACGTAGAAAAGGGAAAGTCCTACAATTGGGCAAAGTCAGTCTGAGTGGCTACAGGTTGAAGTCTGTGAAACTGGCAAAGAAAAGTACCAATTCCCATTTTCTTAAGATTTTTCACTCAACCCTAACAATGAACTCTCAGGCTGGAGGGGGGCTGGGACACCACCGGGAGCCCATGAGAGGCTCATACTGAGGCTGTCCGGGGACAGATGCCACCACCTGCCAATGGACACTTGCTCATACTTTACCTGCCTGGTGAAAGCCACAGTTTTGCTGGTGCCCAGCCAAGGCCACCTCCGCTCTCAGGAAGGTGACAGATCCTCTGTCAAGGATCTTCCAGAACACCAAGTCACTGCCTGGTGCAGGCGTGGAACCCTACATCCACCAACGGATGGAAATCCTTCTACCTCCTAGCCACTTGCTTTCCTGGCTAAAAAGTTTTTTGTGCCTCCCAGGGGTGCCCCTCAAAGCCGCCTACTCCTTCCATCAGGGCCCTTTTCTGAACTTCCAAAGGCAGAGGGGCTTCCCCCAAGATCACCCATGAAACAGCATGAAACTCAGCTCCCCAAATAAATGAATGAGTGAAAGAATGAATGAATCATTACACTATACCTCAACCTGCCCTCTCGGAACAGAAGACCGGGAAGAATTATAGACATACAAGATCCTGTACCACTTTAGTAGCATTCAGATCTTCCAACTAAGGAAAGCTAATTATCTGCACCCACTCTTGCGTGAAACAGCAACATTCAAAAAGGAGTGAGCAGCTCATCTCCAAAAATGTGTAAGCAGAGGCGCAGGGACTATCTGTTCTGAGCCAGAGATATTCTAGCCTTGTGCTACTACCAGTGTGGTCCATGGACCAGCTGCGTGAGCATCACCTGGGAGTGGTTAGGAATGCAGAACCTTGTTAGAAACACCTACCCCAGATCTACTGAACCAGACACTGTACTTTAGCAAGATCCCAGGTGATCCTGTGCACATTAAAGTTTGAGAAGTGGTTATTCCCATCACCAGCTGCGTATTAGAATCACCTGCGCAAGTTTCGTTTTTAAATATCGACGCCCAGGTCCATCTACAAGCAAGTGAATCAGAATCTCTGAGGGCGGGGCCGAGTTACTTGCATTTTTTAAATTTATTCAAGGGATTCTAATGTGACCTGAGTGAGAACCGCTGCCCTAGAAGATTCCTGCACTTCATATCTGGCTGGACTTGAGATATTTTCTTTCTCTTCCCTATTGTTATTTTTTAACACGTCATATATTTACACAGCTTCTTAAAAATCAACAAATACAAACTAGTTATACAGTGAAGACCAAGCCTTCCTCCATCCCTAATCTTCAGTATCCCAATTTCCCCCTCCAAATGCAACCACTGCTACCAGATTTTTATGTCCTTTCAGAGCTTTTCTGTGCCCGGCCAAACACGCCCGTGTATATACACCCTTCTTCTTTATATACACAGTGGTGTCAAACTACACATACTGCCCTGCATCTTGCTCTTTTCACTTAGTATATCTTAGAGATTGTTCCATAGCAGTAAACATAATTCTGTCTCATTGTTTTTGACAGCGACGTAGTATTCTATTGCATGAATGTAACAATTTATTAATGTCTCCAATTGATGGACATCCAGATTGTTTCTAATTTTTTGCTAATACAAACCATCTGCAGTGAACAATACATAAAATAGCACCCACTGCAGTCACTCCTTCCCTCATTTTCTAACCTTATTATTTTTTTTCATAGCACATGTCAACATCCCCTCAGGGTGACCATATCATTTATCATGCAGACCGGGACACTTCCGAGAACAGAAGCGGGCGCTATTGACAGTTATAATGAGGATGTAAATGTGACCATCCCAGGCAACTGGGATGCATGGTCTTCCTACCTGACTTACTACGTATGTGTTACTTGCGTGTTTTGTTTATCATCTGCCTAGAATATAAGCTCCTGGTGGGTAAAAGCCAGTCTGCTTTGTTCACTGTTGTTTCTCCACTGCCTAGAACAGGACCTGGAATGCAGCAAGAGCTCATTAAATATGTGGAGAATGAACAAATGAATAATAATAAATAAATATTTTTGAATAGTCATCATTGGCACATGTGTGAGTATATCTTTAGGATAAATTCCTAGAAGATGAGTAACTGCGTCAAAGGGTATGTGCATCTTATAATTGAATGGATGTGACTGTCTTGTACTCCATGGAGTATGTACTAATTAACACTCCCACCAACACTGACAGTGGAACCTCTCTGCCCCACTTGATCCTCATGGCCGCATCTGGGTGAGCACATGTATGCACAAATACACGTGCACGTGCACATCTGTATACTCAATATCCCCCCCATACAGAGACCCGCTGCTACAGCACAGCCATAGTCATGGCCAAGCATGGAACATTCTGACTTCCCAAAGGCACACGTTTTGGTGCAGAAGTAGGTGAGGAAGAGGCCCTCCTCACATCAGCTGACAAGGGTGTTTGGTGCATCCTCTCTTCTCCCTGCTACTCCCCAGACAGGATCAACATTTGCAAATTACCTTCCAGGCCCCTGACTATCAGACACAGCATGACAGCACCTAGCTCAGGCCTGGCTCAATAAATGTTTAATTAATTAATTAATCAATAAGCCAAATCAAAGATTAGGTTGATTATCTAGATCTTTTTATCCATACAACGCTAGGCAACTGGTTAATTGCTTTTTCTTCTTTTTTTTTCAAGCTTTATCCTGAAATGACAATATGTTTTGGAATTACGTAGATAAAGCCTCAGAGGTCAAAAACCTGAGCCGATTGCTGCAGAAGCGATAGTCATTACCCTAGAAGTCAATGCCTTAATGTTACCCTAGTGCTGAGGTATAGAATACCCTGGCTTATGAGAGGACAGCTAAAATCCGCAAATACGGTTCTGCGAAAATAAAAAGCCAAACTCAGAAAACCGACTTCAGCACTATTTTCCCCATTGTGGATGTCCATGCATATGCTGATCATAAAGACAAAGGAATGTGTCATTGCATAACCTTCTTTTTTTTTTTTACATCCTTATTGGAGTATAATTGCTTTACAATGGTGTGTTAGTTTCTACTTTATAACAAAGTGAATCAGTTATACATATACATATGTCCCCATATCTCTTCCCTCTTGTGTCTCCCTCCCTCCCACCCTCCCTATCCCACCCCTCTAGGCGGTCACAAAGCACCGAGCTGATCTCCCTGTGCTATGCGGCTGCTTCCCACTAGCTATCTACCTTACTTTTGGTAGTGTATATATGTCCATGCCTCTCTCTCGCTTAGTCACAGCTTACCCTTCCTCCTGCCCATATCCTCAAGTCCATTCTCTACTAGGTCTGTGTCTTTATTCCTGTCTTACATAGCATTCTTAATTGTGCCTCTCCCTGTGGGATTCCGTCAGAATCTCGGCATGGCGTAGCGCTGTAAGAAAATAGCATGGGTAAAGTGTAGGAAAGTGAAAACCTGGTAATCAAATAGCCACCATGAGGAGAAATGCTATGTGGCTCCTGTGCTTAATAAGCTTCCCATGGATTGTGGAGATTTCTAGAAAACCCCATCCAGTAGTCTCATGGAGCCCCACGTTAGGTTCCTTAAGTGTCTTCATATATTCTATTAAGAGTTCTAAATTATCTGCCTTAGTTTCACTTATAGATCACAAGATGCTGAGATTTTGCACTGTTTATTTTTAGCTATAAATATTAGACTAGGCCTTTCTGGCTATTAATCTCATTGGAATTGTGTTCTGGGTGGATTTGGGGCAAAATAAAGTAATGGTGTCCCGAGGCCCTTATCTGGCCATGCCACAACCAGGCACCCAGGGCAGTCGCATCCAGAACCTGCCACTTCTCTGTCACTGGCAGCAGCTTGGCCCAAACAGGTCCAGGACCTCAGGAAGGGGCAGAACTCAGAGCAGGAAATCCTAGCAGGTTCAATTCAACTGGAAATTTCGGGTCACTCCCAGGAGCTGAGAAAAGTAATTCACAAAAGCATCTTTCCCTTACTTTCTAAAGATTTGTCTTTGGTTTTTTAAAAAGCTCTTTTGGGTTGAGTTAGAGCACTCACTCACACATTCGTCTGGGAGCGGTGATCTGGCAGCAGCCCATGCCTCAGAGACTGCCAGGAGGACTCCAGTGGCTGGTTGAGGCCTCGGATTCCTCGCAGTCTGAGCCTGAGCGCAGAGACGCGTGATCCCGACCATAAGCGCTGCCTTCACAGGCTGTCGGGGAGTGTGAACCTGGGACAGCAGAGCTGGCTGGCAGCCCTGCAGTGGCCACTTCCTCCTCCACCACAGTGAGTTGATAGCTGTGGCTTCAGAACTTCCCTCTTTTCAACGCTGTTAAGACACGTGCAGCCACACATTGTATACATGTTAAGTCCATAAAGACACATGTCAATGCACACTTCTGTCACGTGTTGATCTTCATGGTCAACTCAACACCTTTAAATGATGCAATTCACCATTCAGGGCCTGGCTAAAGACTGATGTCCACTGGCTCTCAAGGGGTCCAAGGTCCAATCAAGGTCTGCCAAGGCTTCAGGGACTGTGGTCTGGGGACCTGGCAACCATGCAGGGACATTTGTGCCTTCTTCAAGCCTGAATCACCTGTGAGGGGCCATGCCTCCAGGGTCTGAATGATAGACTATGTATCAGAAAGCACAGAAGTGGTGTCCAGAGGGGCAGCACCTTGAGGTGTGGACCCCAGAGCAGGCCCTGCTCCTCCTGGGGGACCCACATTTTCTTTCACGACTCATCTTCCAGCAAGTGCCATGGTACGACCTCTTAACAGATGGCAGCTCTGAACAACTCGATTCCAAATTGCCTGTGTCTGTCTGTTTTTAAAAGAAGAGGAAGAGCTGTCTTTCCTGGGGACTCTCACTATGAGCCATGTGGGTCCTTAGCTGCAGGCAGGCTTGGGTTCAGTCTCTGGCTCTGCCATCAATGGCTGGGTGACCTTCAGCCAGTATCAGAACCCCTCAGACCTTTGCTTTCTTAATCTTTAAAATGGGGATGATAGCATCCACTCCCTGGGGTTCACTGTGGAGGATTAAAGATAAGATATATAAAACACTTTGCACCCAATAGGAGTGTGGCACGTAGAGGGGGAGGCGGGGGCCATGGTCACACCCTGCGTAGGAAAACTCAGTCTACATGTGGTCTTTCCTCTGCCGCAGGGTAAACTTCCCCAGACCCTCCAGGAAACACAGATCAGACCAGTGTGCTTCTATATAAAGGAGCATAGCTTTGGGATTGACCACAGAAAAGAAGAGTCGAGGATCTTTGGAGTGGGAATGGGTGACAAAGTGGTATGTGGGCAGGAAGCAGAGGCCTGGCTTAAGGGAAAAGGGAGGAAAACCTTGTGCCCAGCGGGCCCTCCCACACCCCTGATAGAAGAGAGGGGAATTGATGGGTGACACCGGAGGGATGTTATTGAGACACCTAGGAGCCTCACCAGGCAGAGTCCTCACCAGCAGGTCCCCACCCCATGATCTTCATGGCCAAATGATGTGTCTTCAATAGTAGACACCTCCACCCCACACACACACACAGTCACCAAGAGGGTGGGACCAGCAGTCACCAGCCAGCTCCCCCTAGAGAACAACTCCCTTCTTTGTGGTATCTTTGTGCAGTATCTTCTCAGACTACTGTAAAACCAAAGGAGACCCTTGGGCACCTATCAGGGTCATGGGGAAGAGCCCCACCCACGCGTGGGTATGAAGAGAGAGGACTTTGGCACACCAACGGGGGGCAGTCACACCTCGTCACAAAGGCAGTTGAGAATGTGACCCATCATTATCATCGTTCTGGTCCAGGAGGTCAGATACACAACAGGGAAGTGGCCAATAAGCTTCCCTGAGCAGAAAAGAGAGATTGAAAGAGGCCCCTGGGAAGCCAGCTTAGGAGTCTCCACAATGTGATAGGAATATAGGACAAGAGGGAAATGTTTCATTTCAGATTTTCTCCTAGAGAAAAACTTTATCTGTTTAGAGGAAATACTTTGATAAGCTGCCTTGTGGTTTGGGGGTAAAACTCCAGGAGCGTGCTCAGGTAATAAAGATGGCAAGCACACTGCCCTCTAAAGCGTATCCTGTCAACTGGAGAATGCTTTGTTGCGTTGGATTTGGGTTTGTGAGTTTGAGGGTAGGACTGAGGAAAGATCTGAGCAGTCTGGCATAAAGAGGAGAGAAATTTTGGATCCTGATATGATGAAGAGCCAGGTGCTGGACACTGCACATAGGACAACTGGGGATGACCAACAGTGGTCACTGGTAACCAGAACTTTCTATTGAGGATGCTAGAAGGTCATCGTGCTACGACTCTCTCTGCCATCCCAGTGCTCATGAGTGCCTTTGGGGGTAAGGACTTGTGGAGTGCAAGGGCAATGTCTAAGTCGACATGTGAGCAAAATACAAGCAGCATGCCTGGACACAGGGTCCCAGGGATGAGGTAGAGCTGGCATCAGGGCTGCAGAGAGAACACAGGGTAGGAGACAGAGGCTTATGTGCAGGTACAGCTCTGTAGCTAATGAGTTTTGAGACCCTAGAAAAGCTCCTTCCCCCTCTGGGCTTTATTTACTCAACTCTAAAACGGGCTCATGGCCTTCCAGCCCTAACATTCTATGACTCAAATTTTAGTTCAACCCTCTCCACAACACACTGGGGGATGGTGGTGGCTATTAGCAGAGCATCTGCGCATTTATATGGAATGTGTTTGCTGCCACCATGACATAATGAATTTTCTCACAAATTACATGTGCAAAGAACTGCTCAGATTGAACTGTAATATCACTTCAGATGCACTATTGATTTTCATTATTTTTGTTTTCTCCATCCCTGAGTTCCCTGCAACCATCCCCCAATTTGATTTTACCCAGCAGAAAAATCTCTGCCTCCTCTTTCTAATAATCAGTTCATAAAACCTCAGAACTTGGGAGTCTGAGGAAATAGGCTGCTTTGGATAGAATGTTTATCCTTCCAGAGGGAAGATGGTTTCTGACCTCCCAGGGCCAGTAGGAATTTCTCTGGCTAGAGCAGTAGGTATCCTTCAGTGGCAATGTGAAGGACCAGTCATGTATGCATATCCACTCTTCTTATAGAATAAAAAAAAAGCAACTTATATTATGAAAAATTATCGTGCTAAAGCACAAGTGCTTTTTTGTCCCTACCGCGGCTGTCCACCTGGGAGTGCTGAGCAGCCCTTCTCCATGGAAGCTCTTCCAGTGCCCACTTTGGCACCCTTTTCACCTTGTTTCCTTGCAGTGACTGGGCTGTGCAGCTTCTAGGCAGCACCAGTTCCCCAGAAGGGCAAGCAAGCTGGTTTTCCAGCAAAGGGGGCCTCTCCTGACTTTGCAAGGGCCGTCCAAGGGACTAAGATCCCTCGAGTGTGTTTTTCAGCATTTCCCCTCTGATTCACTGTCATCCTAGGACAGATTAGTTCTGCATACAAACACTGGGATATTAACATTGGACACTGCTCTGTTTCTGATATTGAGGAACAGTCACAGATGGCTTTGCGTGAAATGACTTCAATAACAGAGCAACAAGATGCACAAGTCTAAGGCTATTTTTTGTAAAGAATAAAAAGTAAAACTGGGGACTTCCCTGGTGGCGCAGTGGTTAAGAATCCGCCTGCCAATGCAGGGGACACGGGTTCGATCCCTGGTCTGGGAAGATCCCACATGTCACAGAGCAACTAAGCCCAGGCACCACAACTACTGAGCCCGTGCTCTAGAGCCCATGAGCCACAACTACTGAGCCCACGCGCCACAACTACTGAAGCCCGTGCGCCCTAGAGCCCGCGTGCTGTAACTACTGAAGCTCATGCACCTAGAGCCCTTGCTCTGCAACAAGAGAAGCCACCACAATGAGAAGCCGGCGCACCGCGACGAAGAGTAGCGCCCACTTGCCACAACTAGAGAAAGTCTGCACGTAGCAACGAAGACCCAACACAGCCAGGGGGGACAAAGTAAAACTGGAAGGACTGGCTCAGCTAAAGATTTACAGGAGAATGGGATATAAATCAAGAGGCCATTGTGGAGAAAAAGACCACAAAGAAAGAGGACTCAAGGGCTTAATGTGTTGGCCTTGGGGACTTGAGATGACTCTTCATTCATTGGGTGTACAAAGGCTCAGGCACTGTCCTAGGTGCTGAATTTCCACACAGCCAAGAACATCAACAAGGTCCCTGCTCTTCTGGCACTTACATTCTAGTAAAGGAAGACCAACAATTAACTTGTAAATATATCATAGAGAAGATGACTCAGAAAACTGTAAATGCTGTGAAGAAAACAAAACAGGATGGAGTGACTGAGAGACCTGACAAGTCGAAAAGGCCTCTAGTATAGCCTGAGTGGTTAGCGAAGGTCTCTCTGCAGAGGTGACATTTAACAGAGACCTGCAGGTTGAGATCAAGCTAGCCATGCAAAGATCAGAAAAAGAACATTCTGAGCATCCATAACAGCCTGTGAAAAGGTCCATCAGTGACTTCGGGGCAGAAAGGAGGTCTGCATGGCTAAAGCACAGGGGGAGAAGGGTACCAGACAAAACTGGTAAGAGGAAGGAGCCTTGACAAGATATTTGGATTTTATTCTAAGGGCATCAGGAAACCCTGAGGGATTTTAAGCAGAGCAGTGATAGGAACTGACTTTTGCTTTTTAAAGATGACTCTGGCCACTGTCCACAAAGTGGATTCCAGGGGGCAGGTGTGGCAGCTGGGAGACTAAAGAGAAGGTTCTCACAGATGCTAGGTAAGTGATGATGGTGACCTGGAATGATGGCAGTAGAGGTGGAAAGAAGTAGCTGGACTTGGGATTTTTTTTTTAAATTGAGCCAACAAGACTTGTTAATGGGTTAAGTGGGAGGCATAGAAACAAAGAAATTCAGGGTGACTCCTGGAGTTTTTTGGCTTAAACAACTCTTTGATGGAAATGAGTCATCAGTGCATCAGGAGTAATGATAAACCCTGCCCCATCCTTCTTTGGAGAGAGGCAAGGGGGTTTTGTTTGTTTGTTTTTGTTGTTTTTGGAGTTTAGGAGCCAACTCATAAGAAATATAAGGGCCAGTAGCACTCAACTCTGCAAATGTTTTAGCTTTTGTTTGCATATGATGATTTTTCCCTACTTTTTCAGAAAAACAAATGCTGAGCAGAGGTTAGGAACAAATCTTGGCATAAATGTAAACATCCACTCTGTGGAGACTCAACCAAAGGCAGGTCCTTTCTCTGTCAGATATGTGTTTGTTTCTAATGTGCAAAGGGCAGGAGAGGCCTTAACTCAACTGTTTGGTGGGGGATCCAGACTTCATACTCATGCCAGTGCATCTAAGAGCCAACTTCGCAGAGTGTCTTTGTTGAGGATTCTAGTGTATTTGGTGGAAGTGAGTGAGCAGAAATAAACTGAGGGTTCAGAGGAGGAATGAGATTTTAGAAGAGGCCAAATATCTAAGAAGAGATACTGCCAACAGATTCGAGGGAATCGATTGGCTGCCCAGTAGTAAATATCACTTCTGTGATTCCTGTGAAGGAATCATGTGACTATTTTCAAGTACATTAGCTTGCTGTGTGGATGGCCTCTAATGAGACACGGTTTCTAGCCAGTTAGATTTCACGTTGCTCAGTGCCAGCTCGGTGATTTGTTTTGCATGAAACACTGCAGCCTGTTAACCTGGTGAGTTACAGTTTTAGGTGCACAGCCAGAATCCCTCACAGCACTTAAACACTTTTTTCTTAAAATAAAAAGATGATGGTCATGGTGATGATGATGAGGATGTTGATGATGAAAGAAAATGAGTTCAATCAGGTTACCATCTTGAAATCTTGAATTCATCTAGCTAAAATGACCCAGATAATGGGCCTTTTAAAAATCTTTTCTGGATCATTCCAGGGAAGAGCTCAATCCATTTTTCAACCTTTCTCTGCCCTCTGCTCTTGTTGGGAAAACTAGGCCTGTCTATTTCTTTCCTTTCAGGTTTAAGGTAATTTAGAGTCCTGAAAGAAGCAGTACACTTTGGGAGTCTGGCCTAGGGCAGACTGAACCTGAGGAGTAAGAATTTAGGAGCAAAGGCATCAGACTTCATTCTTCTCAACTGTAAATGGAAAAGTCCTCCTGTGTGTGACAACACCAGGAAAGCAGGTATTTTCTTCTTTAGGAGACGGAAAAAGAACCATCCCCAGCAGGAGTCTGTGCATGCGCTCTCTCTTATTGACTCAAATGAACTTAAAACCTTGGGCTGAGCCAAGTCTGATCTCTGAGCATGCTCACTGAGCTGCATTAGGGTTTGCCACTTACTTGAAAAGTCTATGGTTACCCTCTCCATGTTCCTCCTCTTCTTTCCAGAACAGAAGGGAAAAGGGTGTGCTAGCTTTGATACCAGGAAGTTTTCAGAAATGCTTGTCCCTGCTCCCTTTACAAGGGGACATCTGATGGGTAGAATAGCTCACTTCCAAACTTCCTTCCCACAAGGTCAGGGCAAGACAACTCTGGTGGTCACAGTCTCAGTGGAGGGTGAACCTTGCTTTGCTGAGGTTCAGCTGCAACTGCTACTTCAGTGAAAACTGCACAGAGCTAGTCAGAATATCCGGCTGCTGACAGGAGATGATGAAAGCTACCCTCCATCAACGTATGAAACTTAAATGACAATTTTTTAAAAGTTTAATTAAAGATAATACAAACAGATGGAGAGATATACCATGTTCTTGGATTGGAAGAGTCAACATTGTGAAAATGACTATACTACCCACAGCAATCTACAGATTCAATGTAATCTCAATCAAACTACCAATGGCATTTTTCACAGAACTAGAACCAAAAATTTCACAATTTGCATGGAAACACAAAAGACCCTGAATAGCCAAAGCAATATTGAGAAAGAAAAATGGAGCTGGAGGAATCAGGCTCCTGGACTTCAGACTATACTACAAAGCCACAGTAATCAAGACAGTATGATACTGGCTCAAAAACAGAGATATAGATCAATGGAACAGGATAGAAAGCCCAGAGATAAACCCACACACATATGGTCAGCTTATTTTTGGTAAAGGAGGCAAGAACATACAATGGAGAAAAGACAGCCTCTTCAATAAGTGATGCTGGGAAAACTGGACAGCTACATATAAAAGAATGAAATTAGAACACTTCCTAACAATAGGGAGATGTAAGAAAGAGGCAGGGGATATGTGGATATATGTAAGCACATAGCTGATTCACTTTGTTATACAGCAGAAACTAACACAACATTGTAAAACAATTATACTCCAATAAAGATGTTTAAAAAAAAAAGGTTTGGGTGGCAATAACATGGTTTTGACTCATGATGAGAATAAAAGGCTTTCTTAGCTTAGAGGAGAAGTCAGGAAAGAATGTGAGCGCACACATATGGACATGTGTTTGTGAGTGTTATGTGCGTAAGTGTACATGACTGTGTGTGTCTGAGTATGTGTGTGGGTGCAAGAGACACTCCCTCAAAGTACCAGAAACCAAACTGTCCATTGATTTTCTTTTTTTTAATAAATTTATGTACTTTATGTGTTTATTTTTGACTGTGTTGGGCCTTTGCTGCTGCACATGGGCTTGCTCTAGTTGTGGTGGGCAGGCTTCTCATAGCGGTGGCTTCTCTTGTTGTGGAGCTCGGGCTCTAGGCGCACGGGCTTCAGTAGTTGTGGCATGAGGGCTCAGTAGTTATGGCTCGCAGGCTCTAGAGCACAGGCCCAGCTGTTGTAGCACATGGGCTTAGTTGCTCTGCGGCATGTGGGATCTTCCCGGACCAGGGCTGGAACCCATGACCCCTGCATTGACAGGAGGATTCTTAACCACTGTGCCACCAGGGAAGCCCTCCATTGGTTTTCTGACAAGCTGTATGGTCCCTCTCAACTACCCAAAACAGAAAGATGACCGTAAGCAGACAGATACTGTCAGGAGGCTTGGGAAGTGTACACCAGGCCACCCTAAGTATCTGATTCAACGCATATTGGCAACAGATCACAGTGGAACTTCTGCTCCTGGACCTGTGGCCCTGTAGGCCAAGGCCAGAAGTTGCAAGGCTCATTGGTTTTACACCAACATGGGCACATTGAAAGGTTGTGCCCTGGAGAGCCATGGATTGCTTTTACGTGTTTTGTGATCTAAACTTTGTGGTCTAATATTTCAAGCAAATACAGTCACTTTCCAAAAGAGGGCAATTCTCCTGTGCCTCTCTCAAAGAACCCAGTGTGAGAAAGCCATGTGGGACTTTTGTTTGGTAATGTGTTTGTGACGTGCTTCCGTAACAAGTAAATAAGCTTTATCAAGGCAATACGTGGCTTTGTGGCAACTGACAGACAAAAGTTGCTCTAGAATCCAATACAGACAGAGAATTGGGTTATAGCCAAACTCTCAGCTCCAAGAGGGTGAAACACATATCAGCACACAAAGGAGCAGGCAGAAGGCAGGTCCATTCTGAGCTATATAAAGACATGCAGCTGTTAGTGCAATTCACAGAACTTGTCTTGTTAGACCATTTTACACAAACATTTCCCAACATATTCAATCAGCCCCCTCAAATTGACACTGTCACCAAAATTCAATCAATACTTCTTGTGAGAGAGGAATAGTATCTTACCTAATAATCAACTTATCTGAGATTCACAATGCTGGTTGCCATTACAAAAAGGCATTTCTCTATTATTTACATTTAACTATACATTACTTTGACCTTTGTATCAGTTGCATTGAGATAAAATGTGAGCTTCTAATTTAATTTTGTTTTGGATTTCCTTTGACATATCTATTTATGCCAATTGCCCAGGAGGAAAAGACCATCAGTAATAATAACAGTTATGGAAAATACTTATTGAGCATTTCTACCATGCAGACTCTGGGCTCGAGCCATCACCGAGATTGTCTACTTTAATCTTCGGGCAAATCTACAAGGGAGCTGTGATTGATATTTCCATTTTAGGGCTGATGAACCGAGGCTGAGACATTAAATGTCTTATTCCCAGGATTGACCCAGGCAGTCTGGCTTGAGAGGTCTGCTCCTAACCACTGCGTGACTCCACTTCTTAGTGGTATGAATCATTCCAAAAGGAGATGCCCAAGACTCCTTTACACTCTGAGTTAGCAAAGAATCAGAGGGCCATGCAGATGCCATGCAACTAATAGATGACCCAGGCTCTGAATAAGGTCCAAGTCACTTCTGTTTACTGTTCTCTGTGCTTCAGTTTCCTTCTGTCTAAGATGCTTGCCCCTCCCCTAGGATTATCACCCAAGAGATGGAGTAGCAGTCCATTACATTCTTCAGACAAAAGGCATTTTCTGAGTGAGATAAAAGGGAAGGAAAGGAACATGTGGATATGTATGGCATGTGGATGAAGAGTGGCTGTGTAAAAATCCCAGCTCATCATCTATTAACTGATAAGTGTCCTGATAAGGGTCAATTCTCTGCACCTCTGTTTCTTCATCTGTAATACAGGGATGGTCATAATTCCTCTGCAACATGAGGTTAGGGAGAGGGTTATAAGAAACAGCTCATGTAAAGCACTCACCACACGCCTGGTACAGAGTAAGTGTTCAGTTCTGTCATGTGAGCCATGATCACCTGCCATGACCCCACCACTACACCCTACATGGCCCACGCTCTGAGAATCTGTTTATACACCTTCCTTCTCCACTGCACTGTGAGCCCCTCGGGGCCTGAGTTGTGTTCATTCATCTTAGGACCTCCAACTGTCAACACAGTTCCCAGCCCATAGCTGGCACTCGTGGATGTCTGCTAAGTGAGTGAACCATTGCATATATGCACTTACTCCAAGGCCAGCTCACTGAACAGACAAAAGAACTGAAGCTCAGAGATGCCAAGCCACTAACTGAGACCACAGAACTTGATGGTGGCATAGCTGGAAGGGGGAATCCAAGCTTCTTGACTTCCAGTTCAATGTCTTCACATTACAGCAGAGTGCCTTAACTTTGCATTTTCTGAAAAACACGTAATCAAGACCAAGGCCAAAATGATAACCAGAACATCATTAATATTATCAACCTAGGGACACGTTCAGAATCCATTTCTCCAACTTCCTATAACTTACATGTTAGCAATCCATCACATAAAATGCAAAAAAAAAAAGTTGCAAAAATATAGGCCTAAACATTTTTAGTGTCTTGCATCTTAAGTAATTACACAGCAATACTATGATAATCTAATAGCAATTGACAAGACAAAAATGCATAGTAATCATGTATTGTACCTGATATAAGCAATATTACATCACCTAATACCCTGCCTTTTACACAACTATTTCATTACTTGGAAGCTCCCTGGTAATGAATATGCCATTAAGCAGGGTTTTTTTTAATTTACGTGTTTCTCTTATAGAGATTCTTCGATAAATTTTTCAGACTTCCGTCATAAATAAGTTTCATTATTCCTCATTATTTTAAAAAAAACCCACATTCTCCTTCCCTGAAAGGATACCATACATTAGATGACCCTCCTATATAAAATCATAAATGAAAAAAAAAGGACCAGACAACCTTCAGGAAAATAAGTTACCAGACAATAGGACACTAAATGCAGTTGGCAGATATAAGGCATTATGGTATAGTTAAAAGTCTGCAAAAAGAATATTTTACAATGTAAAGAATCAAAAGAGAATTTAGTTTTACTATAGCACAAGACAAATCCCAGCTTTTGTACAATTTATCACCAATTTCTTCATTTTGTTGTTTTAAACATGCTTTTAAGACATACTGGATAACTAGTAAAAATTGTATACAATGCAAATGACATTTCATATAAGTTTTATTGACTTAATGCTCTGATAATAAAAGTATAACAATCAGTGTTATTCTGATTTATTGTAATTTTTACTTTCACTTTGTAATGGACTTGGTGCCTCACAGAATTGAATGTAATGTTGCTGCCACCTCAAGGTCACTCACTGAAAATGAGACGGTTCACTTCGGTCTAATGCACTAAAGCACGTAAGTAACTGAGGGCTTTATGGATGAAAATATCACATTGTGGTCACGTCACAGTAAATCTAAACTTTTATTTGCAATGAAACAATTGGTTTTATATTCAATTTGCAATGAAAACATACTCCAGTAATGCTAGGACGGCATAGTGAGTACCAGGTCTGTTAGAAGAAAGGCTCTTATATCACAGTCCAGGGGAAGAAATGTCAATCCATCAAACTAAAGAGCCATCTGTGCATAACTGGCATACTGACAGGGCATAATCCAGATACAGTGGTTTCTTTAGAAAAAGAAACAGTCCCTGAGTTTATTTTTCTTTCATAAAGCTCACTTGGCTCTTTTCCTCTCCTTCTTAAATCTTTCCCAGTTGGTGACCTCTCTGAACCTGACTCTCTTCCAAATGGATTTATCGAAACTACCCTTAACACGAACGAACAGTTTACAGAGAAGGAAATGCCAAGGAGCCGACTCACTCAAAGAGTTACATGTTTTGCCTAACAGATTGTCAAAGATCAACTTTTGATCCCACTGGTTTGGCAAGGTGGTACTGTAAATTAGAAAAGAGGGAAATGTGGTGATATTTTTCAAATTTTAAAATGCATATACCCTCTGACCAGCAATCTCATATCTAAAGATTTGTTTTTCAGATATATACATACAAGTGCACCAAATGTCTGTACAGGGAAATTTATTACAGCCAAAGATTGGAAACAAACTAAATGTCCATCAACAGAAGACTTGTAAATTACAGTAAGTGCATAAAATGGAATACTGTGCAGCCTTTGAAATCAACAAGGCAGCTTTCTACGAACCAATATGGCACAATCTCCAAGATCATGTGGGGAAGTAGGGAAAAAAAAGCAATGTGCAAAACAGTGTATATAGTATGCTTTGTATGTATGTATTTGCATAGAATCTCTTTGCAAAAATTACAATAAACCATTAACAATGGTTCCTTTGTAGAAGAACTGGGGGACTAGCAATCTAGGTGGGGGAGACAGTTTTCCCTGTATAACCACTTTTGTCTTGAATTTTATACTGTATGTATGTGTTAACTACTTGAAATGTGTAAATAAAAATAAAACATTAGACTGTAATTCAAGGGGAAAGCCAAAATTATGAAGAGATAAAGAAGTTCCTGAGGGGGGAAGGGAGGAGGGACAGAGGAGGAAGGGTAGTCAAGGGAAGGTGCTAGAGGCACACCACCCCCTGGATGCTTCCTCTGCTCTGATCCAGCCTGAGCTTGTATTTCTTTTCTGGTCTCCACATTCCTTTCATTCTCCTCTGACTCTTTCCCTCGCTGTCAATTATCATTTCAATTCCTCTGCAACTCCTTGTGTTCCGTCTCTCTCTCTCTAGGGATCCTCAATCCCCATAGTCCCCAGTGTGAGGAGGACGAGAGCCAGCCCTCCTGTTCCTGGTGCCAGCACATGGCCAGGCTAGCCAGGGACACGCCGAGTGCACTCTGGACATACACAGCATGGCGGTGGACATCCCCATAGGCCATTGGCCATCTGCCCTCGACTGGAACTCAAAGTTTGGCAGAGATGGTGTGCATTTCGCTTCTTCTCTAAGCCTAGATACCACAAGGATGACTACTACATCTGCCCACTGAACAGCACTAGCCACGATGCAGAAAAATACATTTGGAACAGAATCTAGAAACCTGGAGCTATTCACAGTTTGGGAGCAGGTGATGGGTGAGCAGTCCTCCCACCATTTCTCAGAAATGGACCAGGGTCACCGGGCACTCATGGGCTGCCTGTGCGGAATACCTCAGTAGGGGTGGTGAGGGGCACCCAGCAGAGAGAAAAGGTAGGTGAAGAAAGGAAATGGATGCTTCCAGCTGCCCATCTTCATTGGTTTACTGGATTTCATTTGACTTTCTGTTTTCCCTTTTATTAAAACAAATCTCTTGCTATTTTTATAGCTCTTTCAATGACACATCATTAACAGCGAAGCCAAAATTCTGTTTGACATTGCTTAATAGTTCAAATTCCATCAAACATCCACCAAAATACTAAGCCACGGATAGGCAGCATTTTAAAAGCACATGCATTTTGAAAACTGTAAAGCAAAATTTAAAGAATCTTTCATTCAATAAAAAAATTTTAATAAAAAAAATTAAAAATGGGAAATAAAAGCACATGCATTTCCCACTGAACCCACACTTGGGCTGGTTAGTTTCCTCTTGGTTATTAATTTGAAATGTTACGGCTGAAAAGATTGGGTGTTCCTACACTGACCCAGGGAATTTTACAAACTTTGTCCATTTGGAAAACAGACACCATCATTTTTATTATATTTGGAGGTCATGGAAAAAGTCAGAGGCAAAACAATAAATTGGAACTATTTAGTCTTAGAGGGATAACTTTGTAGATTTCTGACGTAAACTCCTCTCCCTTTTTCTCATAGAAAGGCACCAAGTGAAGGTAACGTGCTAAGCCCTGCCTCACCATGTGAGGGGGACCCCCCAGAAAGGAGGGTGGTGCAGAAACTGGGCACACGGCAGGACTGCTGAGTCCCTGCCTCTGCTCTCCGGGCCCCTCGGTCGCACAACCTCACTGATCTTCCCATTCCCTAAGATCCTTCCAGCCTTAAAATCCTATGACATTCATTCTGAGATAAACAGTGAAGGAAGAGAAAGAAGGTAAAAATGGGGAGCAACGAAAATGGAGTTTGGAAAACTTAAATCAAGCCTTGCACCTAGCCAGAGTCAGGCAATAAGCTTCCATTGTCTTTCCTCCCCCCACCCAGGGTTTTACACAGATATAAGTTAAGATAGATTATATTACCGAGTACTTCTGCTCCCAGGTCCCTTCTTCTACCTTCTGTGTAATTACCTGCAATCATCCCAAACATATAAATAGACACATTTAAAAATACCCCCACCTCGTTAGGTGTTCCCAACTTGGTTTTGAAATAGCAGCCTAGAAATCCAAGATCTCCTGAAACACTAGGCCTGCCACGAGTTGAGGAGGAAAAGGGCCAGATCAGGTCTCTGAAGTAGTGGCTGGAGCCTCAGAAATCCAAGCCCTTAACCAAACAAGCCAACATGGTGGCTGCAGAATAATGGCCCACAGGAGAAGGGAAAGGCCCCTAAAGACAGAACTTGGGGCTGAGGGAAGGAATTCTCTAGAAGAGAGGCACTGAAGACAAGGACTCCATGGTGAGGTTCTGACCTCGTCAGCAGGGATGTTGAGGTGAGGCTCGCCGTGAATAATACCCGTGATCACAGATCTGATGGGTGGTCTCCTGCTAACTACATCCCAGCATTGTACAAAAGTGGGTTGGGCAGGATTAATTACTACAACTGTTGACGTTATAGAGTTTCAAAGATTTTTATTTTGCATTTAAAAGATTTACAGGAAATCTCCAAGCAGTTAAGGCAAGGGGCTGAGCTTGTCTCTCAGCTGGCTTGAAGCCAGTCATTCGGAGGGTAACTTTAATTCCTGGGATAGGAGTCATACAGTCAGGAAGCAGCCCTGACCCCTGTAAGGTCAGTGTCGTGGCCAACTACCCCGGGCTCAATTTAGAGACATAACTATGGCAACAACTGTGCCCAATCGGTTATTAGAGGAGATTTATTGACGGATATGCTTGAATAGCAGAGCCATTAATTGCAATTACCAGACAAGACACTTTGTTCATCTCGGGGAACTAGATGCCAAAATGCCCTAACAACTTTAAAATCCCATTTGCTCTTGAGCTCCCGGCTGGCCTCACTGCACCTGCCTCAGCTTCCCAGTACTGGGAGGGAGAGGAGAAGGGGTTCAGCTTGACCTGGCACCAGCCGCAGAAAATGGCAAGTGCTGGGCTATGGGGCACAAGCTACAGGAACCTCACAGAGTCCCAACACCCTTCACAACAGTGAGGGAGGAATAAGCAGCACTTCTCCTGCTGGTGCCCCTTCTCTGGGTCCCACCAACAGAATAGAGAAATGCCTTCCTCCTTCACTCCCCTGGTCCCTGCCCATCATTTTCTTCAAGACTCTCTGGGTTGCCTCTTGGCCCTCCTGTGCCTGGTGTAGCTCAGCCCAGGCTCTGTCCACCTTGTGGTCCCCCAAGCTTGAAACAATCAATTCCCAGATTTCATCCTTCTGGTCTACCTCCAGGCAGCCTCTCCTGAACACTCCATTTCTCTACAACAGCGACTGACTCTCACTTCCTCCTGTACTTTCTAGCCTCTCATTTGCTCTTGTTTCTTCATAGATTGCAGTCATGCTATTTATTGGTCTGCCTGTTTACATGTTTATTTCTATCTTCCCTCACTAGATTCTAAGGTCCACGAGGGCAGAGATTTGGTCTGTTCTTTCCACCGCAGTACTCCTCGTGCCTAGAATAACACCTGGCATACAGTAGGTGCTCAAGAAATATTTGTTGACTGAATAAATGGATTCGGTACATTCTGCAATTGTGCTTAAAGGGCTCTTCTCTCTCCAACTAGGTCATAACTTTCCTGAAAGCCGGGATGCTCCCTATAGCATCTTATTTAGCACCGCACATACCTTAGGTGCTTTAAAACAAAGCAAGTGGATGAGAGAGGTTGCAAACCACAAATTCTATCGGCGCATTGAAATAGGCAAAAGCACATCTCCCTCCACTTCTCATGGAAGAATAATAGCTAAGGCTGAAATATGCTTTCTACAGGGGCATGCTCGAAGCACTCTCTAGAGTATTCAGTCATAAAACCCACATGATACGACTGACTGTGAGATCTGGAATGTTATTCTCTGCATGTTAGAGGCAAGGAATTAGGATACAATGAAGCAAAGTGATGTGCCCAAGATTATACAGCTAGTGAGTGATGGAGCCAGGAAATAAACCCAGGCATGGCCCAGAATCTGTGCCCTTAACCTCTGTGCTTGCCATTTTTCTTGACTTAGAAATCTAGGATAAATACAAAAACAATTAGAAAATGCCCCAAGAAAAGCCTTTGGGCGCTAACACTACGTCCCCTTGAGTTTACTCCTATTTTTTTCAAAGTAGATTATAGGCAACAAATCTCTGCTCCAAATTAAGATTGCCTGATCATCTTTCCCTTATAAATAAAACATCAAGACTATATCTACCTGAGCTTAGTGAGGCAAAGGATTTTTAGAAAATTCTTTCCAAGAGAGAGTGGAATGTATTATAGTTCTTCCCTAGAGCTGTGAGAATGCAACTCCCATTCTTGGACTCTGCCTGGGTTTGGGTCACAAGAATTCTCAGCTAACATAGATGAACTTCATCAATGCAAAACTGGCCATACCAGGTGCCTCTTTATTCTACAGCATCTCAGTGTTAATAAACAGGAGGACCTTTGATCAATGAGGCTACTCAAGTAATTGGAATTTTCTATACTCAACACTGAGACCCCATGATGTGAAGCATTCATTTAAATCAAGTTTTCCTCAGTGGGTCTTAGAACTCACATAAATTTAACCCATATGGTCTATCATCTAGTTCTCTATTTTGCACAACCAAATGGAGTGCTATAGACTGAATATAACGTTCCCCCAACATTCATATGCTGAAACCTATCCCCAGTGTGATGGTATTTGGAGGTGGGATTCTTGGGAGGTACTTAGATTATGTGGGTGGAACCCTCGTGAATGGAATTAGTGCTCTTACAAAAGAGACCCCAGAGTGCTCCCTCGACCCTTCTGCAGTGTGAGGACACAGCAAAAAGATGGCTGTCTACGAACCAGGAAGTGGGTGCTCACTAGATACCGAATCTGCTGGCACCTTGATCTTTGACCTCCCAGCGTGTAGAACTGTGAGAAATCAATCTCGATTGTTTATAAGTCCCCAGTCTATGGTTTTCTGTGATAATAGCCCAGATGGACTAAATCAGAGTGATTTGATATTGGACTGATGAATCTGAAGCACTACAAGAATCTCAGTCACTCAAGACAAACTCCAGCATGTTTATCATTCATTCATTCATTCATTCAATGTTTGTTTCTTCATCAGCATCTACTAGTCCCAGGCACTACACTAACACAACATGTTGGCTGACATCACAATATCTGCCGTTTATGAAGGGCGGTTGACATGGATGCTATAACCATACAGATAAACTACAGCGATGGCAAGAGCTGTGACCAAAGGCTCTAAGAAAGGGTAAAGGGATTTAACCTGGTCGTGAAAGTCAGGGAAGGACTCCCTGAGAAGACAGTACTTTGCTGAGACCTAAGGAAGAGTAAGAGATAATCACGTGGAGAGGAGTGGGAGGAGGTAGGAGGACACCAGGCTCGGTGCAGCTGGGAAACAAAAAAAAAAACACACCTAAGGGTGGGCGGTTGTGATGGGGTCGACGCTGGGGCAGTGGCCAGGGACATCAGGCCAGACATCGAAGGCTGGGTAAAGGTCTGGATCTTTATTAGAAGCGTTGGAGATTTTTAAGCACCACCAGAAAGGGAAAGATTTGAGGATTATTTGGAAGGTGAAACTGACAGCCTGGTGATGCATTGGTTCTATACACTCAGCTTGCTATGGCAGAAAACTGGACAAAGAGAGAAAAGGCAAGGTCAACGGCAAGGGTTGGAACAAAAGGATTTCCAGGCCCATCTTAAGATAATCAAAAAGTTAAACGATCAGGGTGTGCATTCCCAGAGTGGTACACTTGGGCCAGGTCTCCCAACACTCAGCTCATTCTGTACAGTTCTGCAAACCAGAAACGAGCCTCACAGCTTGATAACGCTGAGGGTCAACTCATACTCACCAACGGAGATGAGTCCTATTTTGCATTGCTCTCACTAGAACATAAAAAAAAAAAAATTCTGTAATTCTTGTGCTGCTACCGACATCATTATGCATCAGTATAACAGAGTACTAATTTTAATCTGCACAAAAATCAGAGAATTTTCATGCTGTGAGGAACCTTAAACATTATCTGAATATTTGTGAATTTTTGCAGTATGTTCATAGATGTTTTCATGTATAATTTATTTCCTATTAACATGTATGTTTGGTGTCCTCTAAATAAACTATGTTTTTCATAGACTTAACCCAGGTGTATTGCCTTTGGGGCCCCTATCAATCCCACCTGAACCCCATGGGACACACACACACACACACACACACACACACACAATGCACACATGCACATAGATAGGACTGTACCCAGAAGATGCTCAGTCACCACTGTTAGTTGACTATCTGACAACAGACCAAAAGCTCCCTCTGAGTCTGACAGTCAAAGCCGCAAAGTCAAGAGAATGGTCCATTTAAAAGAATCTGGTAAAATCATGGGGTAGACAAGAGGTGAACAGTCAGACTCCCTCCACTGGCTCATCAAAGAATGGAAAAACCTGGAAGGAGCTAGAACCTTGGTCCCAGCCCTTCTCCATGCAGGGAAGACAGTTCTGTCACCCATAGGAAGAGTGGTTGAGGCTCAAACAGGAGAGCTGAGAAGGATGCCATATCGCTGGTTAAAAAGTCGGGGGGAAATGAGTATATTCAGCAAACTGAGAAGTGCTGCAATTTTAGAAGGAAAGTCGCTTTCTTAGATGACAGCAGAAGTTACTTCCAGCTTTTTCCTTACTTTGATCCATCAGTGTTGCCCTGGCCACCGACCAAGTTCACATGGTCCAGACATTTTAAGTGGAATCAATGTGTTAGCACCCCTATTTTTCAAAACGTAGAGGACATATATCTAAGATTAAACCTGTACAAACCAACCCCTAGATGTCATTGTTGCTGCTAAAATATCAAATCTTGAGTCTTTGAAATTCTAAATCTGAAGAGATAGCAGTGTTAATCTGAATAAACCACTTAAATAATGCAAATTCAATTCACTTTCAATTTTTCAAAGCCAAGTCCAAAGTCTTCTGGACTTCTTAACCAAAATGTAACTACATCTTAGGGTGTTAGTACGCATTCTGATGCCAAAAAAAATCCACGTTTAGGAAAAATAGGCTGGAAACGCACATAGTCATATGTAACGTGACTAACTGGGCTCACATCAAATTCCACGACTGATGAGCTGATTGGAGCGTAGCTGGGTGATCCTGGCCTCTTCTTTTCCGTGTGTCCTCTGACTTCTGTGCTTGCCTCTGCCTTTGGTGTTGGAGCCCAGAGCTGTCTGTCCTTCCCACCCAGGACACACTGAAATAACAGAGGTGCTCATTGGCTCTCCACTGCACACCCTAGTTCCAATTAGCCTCAAATGCTACTTGTTCTCTGATCACAGTCTCACCTCCATCTCTTCCTTCCATTTCATATCATTCCAGTCTGAATCTTTGCAATAATAATACTTGTTGTTTATCGATCGGGTATATCAGTGCTTCCTATACATTATGTCCTTTAAATTTTTCAGTAGCCCTGCAAGATAGGTATCACTATCCCCATTTTACAGATGAAGTAGCAGAGGCACAGAGAGGTTAAGTACCTTGCCCCAGATCACATAGCCAGTGAGTGCTAATAGGTTTTGAAGCTCAGGGTGAGACCCAGTCCACAGCCTGGATTCTTAGAGCCTCTCTGAAGTCAACTCCCGGGTCCCTAACCGGACACCGTCTTTATTCTCTCTCCCAAGCCCCCAGCTCTCAATCAAATTGCTGCGATTCCCCAAAATGGCTTTCAAGTAGCTCCTCAAATAAAGCCCAGATCTGGGAGCACGTCTGCTGAATGAAATCACTTCTTCATTCAATCAACGAGTGTTTACTGAGTGTAACTGCATTCAGGGTCCTATTCTAGGCCAGGGGGAATATTGATGCATAAAACTGCCAAGCTCCCTGGGCTCTTGGAGCTCATTCTCTGCCAGGGTAGACAGTTGCTGAGGCAGGGATTACACACATAATTAATGACTGCAGAGCCGAGTCCACAAAGATGTGTGAAACAAGATAAGCAGAGCCCCTAACACAGGGCCCTGCACCACGAGGGCCCCCAATAGATGCTTGCTGCCTGTCTCTGCTCGGCCAGCCTCAGCCCCAGTGTGCCTTTCAGGGCAAAGCTCTCCCTACTCCCCACTCCAAGCCCTCCATGCCAGACAGAAGCATCTTCACACTCCAGACAAATGCCTTGTGTTCACTCTCACCGCACACTTCCGTTCATGTTGGTCCATATTCTTCCACATACCAAGCTGATTTATTCAAGACCTTAGCTCAGGCTTCTCCCCTCCCATCCGCTGGGCACAGGGTTCTCCCTCCATGGGGCCCAGAGGTGTGAGCTGAGGGAGAGGTGCTAGTGCTAGAGGGGTAGATGACATGGGAGCCTGGCCACCTGCTCATGAAGCTCACATGTGCCCTGCAGCAGGCCCACGCATGCCTGATTCTGGATATACCACTGCCATCTCACAACAGACCTAAGCTGGATCCTCCCAATCTTATGTCTTGCTGGAGCCAGTGAAGACTAGTTTCGGCCTCATGACCAGAAAAGGCATGACAATTACAGTGCAGACCGTCTCTGGGTGTCATATGCATTTTCCCTTCCCTTTCTCACTCATGTCTCTTTCTCAATGAAAGAAACACCCCAGAAGATCAAACAATGTTCCTCATGCCTGGTCTTCCATAGTATATGAAGAGCTCAGACTGGAGGACCTTAGAAGGTAGTCTACTTACTGTCTGTGGTTATCCATTTACTGATGTCTTAAGGAAGCAAGAGGTGGAACTCCCAGCCGGCTGATGGTGATGCTAGCAGCTTCTCCTAGTCTATCACCTCAAGAGGAGCTGTCAAAATAACAAACGACACATTTGGAGGTCACAGGATTACCCTTTAGCCAGGCCCTCTTGGTTTGATTAGCAGTTACTTTTCCTCTTAGTGTTTTTCTTCATCTTCTCCTTCTTCTTTTCATTTTCTTCCTCTGCCTTTCTCATCAATAAAGGTCACTGCGTTAAGGAAACCGTTTCTGTGAGAAGAATTTAACGGTACCCTATTAGAATCACACTGTCTTGTTCAGAAGCAGGTGGTATTACCTGTCAACGGGATTTTGGACATAGCAAATAGCTGACACCCAACTCAGCTGAGGCTCCTGGGCAGATAAAGTGGCCCAAGGAGACAGCCCTCTGGCGGCCTCAAAATCTCATTTTCATTGCCCTAGTAGAAAAGAGACTGACTTTATTGACAAAGACGACTGAAAATTGCTTGAGCGCTCCAATAACCAGTCTGCGTTGAAGCAGAGAGACAGTCTGGCGGAGACCAGCTCCCTGCTCCCCCGTGCAGCTCTGCCCAGCCCTGAGTCTGTGGCACATGCAGACCAGACTGAAGGGAGCCTGCCGACACCCTCACGGGCAGCCCCACTCCACCTCCACACCCAGCCTGCTGGTGCCTTTCCTGGACCCCAACCATAAATCAACATGAATTCAGGACAGCTCTGCCAGAAAGCAAACTCTTAGACTGATTCAGGGACCCGGGGGTCAGGCCTGAGTTAGCTGGAGAAGGCAAATGTCCTGCTTCCCACTGGAGTGTTCTGTGGCTTGACTGCACATCCCAGGTCGGCCACTAGATGTCACCACCATTGATTCTTGTCCTTACTCCCAGGTGCTGGTATAAGACAGAGTCCAGGGACCAAGGGAACTCTACAGAATTCCATCACCGCCAGGACTGCAGGGCTGCTTTAGGTCCTCTGACAGTCTGAGCTCCTCGTGGGCCTCTCCTAAACCAGTTAGCAGCTCAGACCCAAAACAGCTGAGCTGAAAGTTAAGCAAACCCCAACTCTGAGAATAGACACCCCTTGCTCTTTCTCCAATTCTTCCTGGTCACTATCAGTTGTGTATCCTTCTAGTTTATTCTGGCCCTCAATAAGAAACAAATTAATATGTGTGCCTCGTAGTACCAGAGATTTTAGATGTCAATGTGCTGCTGAAATGATGTAGGTCTGTGGCTTTTAGCAGAGAATGAATGACAAATGGATAATTTATGATGATTCTTGAGACCTGAACTATAATTATGAAGTATTTCTAGGTGTACATTCAGATGCAAAGTGTAAGGAACCTAGCGCTAATATTAATTTATTACTGACAGCAGTATATATAATAATATATCATGTCTTTTAATCTTACATTCCTTCTAACTTACATCAAGCAATCTTTTCATTCATTAATAAAATCAAGCCTTGCCATTATTCTTAATGATGAAGTCCCCTTTTGAACCCAGAGGACTCCTATAATTAAACTCTGTACTTCCATGTACCAGACATTTGAAGCTAAAAAAAGGATAAATTGAACTTCTTGTCTTACAGGCAGGATGAAAACGTCAGAAAGATGCAGCCTACCTGCCCACAGTCCCACAGGAGCTAAATAGAAAGTCAGGAAAAATTTTTGTGTTTATCTTCTCCACTCACACCAGCACATCCTTTTCTTTTCCCCTTTTAGTCCACTGCCTTCTCTGACCCTTCCACAATCTTTCCTTTCTTGTGTTTTTTTTTTAATTGATGTATAGTTGATTTACAATGTCATGTTAGTCTCAGGTGTACAGCACAGTGATTCAGTTATACATATATACATACATATATTCTTTTTCAGATTCTTTTCCCTTATAAGTTATTACAAAATATTGAGTATAGTTTGCTGTGCTATACAGTAGGTCCTTGATGGTTATCTACGCTATATATAGTAGTGAGTATATGTTAATCCCATCCTCCTGATTTATCTCTCCCCTCCCCCCTTCTTCTTTGGGAACTATAAGTTTGTTTTCTATGTCTGTGGGTGTATCAATCTTTCCTTTTTTGAGGCAGTATATCCAAAGAATATTTTTTAAAGGTCACGATAAAAATTACAACTAAAAGAAATGCAGGTTAACATGTCTCCTCCAATTCTCTGTGCTGTGCCAAAAACCTACATGATTAATCCCTTCAAAAGAAATCTAACCTAATCCTATTACACCAAAGACGAGGTGTCCTTCACGAGTATCATGTCCGGGAACAAGTTGGTCTTCTCCACAAGTTTCAACAGGTTAATGTCTCATTCAGTTTATAACCAGTCATTGCCTTGGCAACTTATTCACTGCACTGTACTGAATGTTCCCCAAATTTAAACAGTGCTATGGTTTAAGCTGTCAAGCACACATCATGTATTATCAGGCAACCTGGTCACTTTAGAAGATACAAACCTGTGACACTTGTAGAAGTGAAACCTTTAAGCTCATCAGCTAATTACTGATCCCAAAATAGAATAATGAGATGTGTGGAGGTAAGCATTCAGTTATCTGGGTCATCTCTCACCTGGAGACAAAATCTGATTCCACTGAGTAGGTACTAGATAACTGAGTAAGCAAGTTTCCTATCTATAATGCTAAATCTTAATATGATTGGTTAATTAAATCATGACAAATGACATTCTGTGGCAAGTGGAAAGTGCTTAAAAGAGATTCGGTGAGATATCCACAAGTTCAGTGGAACTATACCTGAATGTCTTTGTATTCCCCTGACCTAAAAACGTTTACTGCAATTTTCTGGAGACCTTCTGTGTAGGAAAGAGAAATACTGAAGTTTTGCTCCACTGGCTTTTTGAAGTTGCCTAGGTTTTTCTATTGGATTCTGTGTCTTATACCTTCTCTGTCTTCAGGTTTTTGTATTGGATTCTGTGTCTTATACCTTCTCTGTCTTCAGGAATGAAGGTCTTAATTCTTTTATTAACATTCCTATCTGCCTGTAATGGTTTCTTCTTATTGATTCTGTCTCTTCCAGTTACTTCAGTATAGGGAAGAGGAGTGTCAGTCAGCAGTGGTTATGTCATGGTGCGGTAACAAACAGCTCCAAAACCTCAGTGAGGTTTATATATATTCATTGTGGGTCAGCTAGGGGCTCAGCTCATCACCACCACTCTAAAATGTGGGCTGACAGGGTGGCCACCATTTCAAACATTGCTGGTTATCAAGCCAGCAGGGAAAGGGCACTCTGGAGGGCACTGCCCTGGCAAATAACCGTTCCAGGATGGAAGTGGCACCCCTCACTTCTTCACACAATTCATTAGCCAACACCAGTCAGAGGCCACACCTCTGAGCCAGGAAGAGGGCCAGGAAGTTTTGTCTAACCTTGTGCTGGAAGAGGTACATTGCAAAATAGCTGGTGAATATTAGAAAAGACAACCACAGGAAGTTCAGACAGAGATATACTTAACCTCTCACTTGTTTTAGAATTCCCTTATTTTCCCTAGATTATAGTTTCTCCACTTTGTTTTTGCACTCTGCTCTGGTAAAATAATTCTCTGATTCCTGTTCTGTCAACTTTCATATACATGGACATTACAGTTAAGACAGTACTAAAGAAAAGCCTCTCTTCAGGTAGCTTTAAACAAGGATTGTTTGTGTCAGTAGCTCAAGAAGAAAAAAGAAATTTGCACATTGTTTGTTCTCACATTCTTCCTTTTATGTATTTCTGGTTTTCCTCAATTTTTTTCCTTCCACCCTTCCATGCTAGTCTCCTGTTCAGTCTCTTTTATTGAAAAAAATTATTCAACCCTTTATTTTTCCTTCTTCTTAGCTATTTGGTCCAATTGGCAAAGAATTCTGTGGAATAGCAGAATTCTAAATTTGCTGGTTTCCCAACCCCCCAAATTCAGGTGAATTTGTATCCTGAGATATTTACTGTATCTCAGGAATTACTGACCTCTCTGAACAATGACAAGGTTTTGTTGGATCTTTCTCCCACTTGATAATTGAGAGTCCAGCCTGCTGCAAAGGTCTCTAAGTACACCTGGAAGTCCCCAAGAGATACAGGCATAACTCATTTTATTGTGCTTCATTTTTTCTTTTTAATGAATTTGCAGTTATTGCATTTTTTGCAAATTGAAGGTTTGTGACAACCCTGCATCAAGCCAGTCTATCAGTGCCATTTTTTTCAACAGCATTTGCTCATTTCATGTCTCTGCATCCCATTTTGGTAGTTCTCAAAATATTTCAAACCTTTTCATTATTATTATGTTCGTTATAGTGACCTATGACCTTTGATGTTATTATTGCAAAAAGATTATGAATGTGAAGGCTCAGATGATGGTTAGCATATTTTAGCAATGAAGTATTTTTTAATTAAGGCATGTATGCTGTTTTTTAGACATAATGCTATTACACACTTAAGAGATTACAGTATGGTGTAAACAAAACTTTTATATGCACTGGGTAACCAATTGATGTCAAATTCATGTGACTCGCTTTATGGCAGTGGTCGAGAACCAAATCCACAATCTCTCCCAGGTATGCCCGTATCTCAATGAACAAGTCCATTACTATGACTGGAATCTTCAGTTTTACTCCCTTCCTACTGTTCACGGCCCACATGCTCAGCCCGGATCCAAGCACCCTGCTGTGTAGTTCCCAATACACCAAACCTGTCCAGCATTCCTGAAGTTGGGTGGAACGCTTAACTAACATTGCATTTTACTCTGTCAGCAGGGGGATGGAAACAGGACTGCTTATAAAGCTGGCATGTATGTCATAAAACAGATCCAAATGACCAACACCATGGTGCCCTCAGAGGACTGAGGTTGTGCTACCAGGTGAAGCAAGCTACCAAGTCTGGTCCTACAACTCTCAGGATGACTTCTTTCCCTCAAAATCCTCAATCTCTCCAGCAAATAGATTTCCCAGGGCCAGCTCTGCCCCTCACCAGGCACACTTGAAGTCCAGCCATGAACTTAGGTAGCACCTCTACATTTTAGCCAAGAACCCCACAAAAAAGTATAGCCCAACCAAAAGCTGTAACAAATTCAGAAGCATAGGGCTGTAAAGAATGTCAACGCCCACTGCTGAGAGCCAATGAGGGAAAGGAAACCTAGCCCACAGCAGGTTTGGGCGACGTGGGGAGACTCCAAAGTGAGCACTCACTGACTTCTAGACCCAACGACCACTCAGAAGGCCACGCTTGGGCCGTGGCAGCCCAACAACCCGCGCCTTAACCTCACCCAGGAGCCGGGGATTGCAGTGAGCTGGCAGGGTATCCTCTTTGCGCCCGCCCAGCCGGCGTCCCGAGATGCCCATGGGCGGGGCCTGAGCATCGCCCCGCCCCCTCCGCCCGCCACTCGGGTCACCTGACCTGCCCGCGGCTCACGTGATCCGTCCCAAGCGCCGCCATTTTGGAGCTCCGGATGAGGAGGGAAAAGCGGGGGTAAAGAGGGAGAAGAGCAGGGAGAGAGGTGGGCGAGGACGAGGGTGAGGGCACGGCCGGGCTCCTGGCCGGCCAAAGGAGGCTCGCGGAAGCAGCAGCCGCCGCCCGACCGCAGGTACCGCGCCCCGGGGCCGCCCCTCCGCCTGCTGTTAGCGCCGCCGCCGGCCATGTGCGTCCTCCCCTCAGGCCTCTACCGGCGCCGGCTTCCTCCTCAGCCGGCAGACACCCGCCCGATGCTGGCCACATGCCCCAAGTTCCTTGTCCCTTTTCAGTCCTCTGTGCCGCCCACAGCAAGGCCTGTGGAGACCCCGGGCTTGCCCTGCAGCCTGGGGGTGGGGGGGTGGGGG
>NW_020185321.1:2619981-2672354 GCF_003031525.2 Neophocaena asiaeorientalis asiaeorientalis
GCCGCTGCCCGCGTACTCACCAGCCTGGCCCGCAGGCAGGCCCGCCGGGTGTCGCTTCTCTACCCTTTGCACGTGTGAAACCGCGTAGGCCTGTTGGAATGGAGCGAACGACGGTGTCCTCACCGCGTCTGTTGATTACTTTTCTCAACCCGCATCTCCCAAGCCACTGATGGGAGTAGGAAAAGCTAGTACATAGACGCCGTTCTGGTGTTCTGCACCTATTTCGAACCTCCTCCATGAAGTGGTCTCCCCAGAGATCACGGAGATCATTGGGAAAAGCTCCCACCGTGTAAGACCTGGGGGCATCCGTAGTGAATGGTTTGTGTGTGGAAGGCCTGGACGATTAATTAGACAGAGGCCACCATCCCACCCCGTAGGCGATCTTTTTAGTACTGCAGTGGGCTGTAATTTGCTGCCAGTCTGCATCTCTCCTATCCGGCAATTACTGGATTTATCAGTAATTGAATTTGTTCTTTGTACTTTCTTCAGTACTCTGCTCTGATTCAGTGTATGGGTTGCATTACTGATTAAAAGAGAAAGCCTGGCCCTTCATTTCTTTACTTCACTAACTCGTTTAAAATTAATTTCAGGGGAAAGCCAAATACGTGCTTTCTGCCCTGGCAGTAAACTATTTACTTAACCATAATCGATAAAGTTGCATTCTAGGTGAAATGAATACCATTCTTTGATCTTTTAGATTCATTCTAGGTAGTATAAGAAACAGTAGCAAAGAAATGTAAGACCAGGGCAGGAAAGTGCCTTAGAAGATACATAGGTCAGTCCACTGTGCTTTATCTTTCATGATGCCGTTCAGTTGTAGAACTGCTGGAAGTTTGCAGTCACCCTTTAGATTGTAGTTCTGGTTAAGATTAAAATGGCAATATACAATTTATTATTTATTAGAAAGTGTTATCAGTAAAACCAATAGTATTTTGAGTTAATTAGATAAATTCTAAGCTAAAACATAAAATGCACAATTATTGGAGAAGTTTCCAGAGCTATTTTTTCTAACTGGTGCAAAATCCTGAAATCTGCTTGTTAGGTAAATTATGTAAATTTGCGTCACGTAATGGGTTGCGTGGACATTCCTCTGAATTTCTTTTTGACATGCAATATTGGGCAGTTTTTCACTGTCAGAAAAAAAAATCATTACTTTGTTTCACCAAGAAAGAGAAATGTTTGATACTATATACTTTCGTTCTTGGCCACAGCTGGATTTTGAAGATCGATCCAGGGGACTGTATTAATTTCAGGAATTGACTTGAAAGACACAGGCTCTGCCACTTAACAGCCATGTAACCTTGGGTAAGTCACTTAAACTGCACTGAGTGTTTCCTTATTTGTAGAATTGTGTAACACCCACCTAGCCTGTCCCAAAGACTTAATGAAGCTCAAACATACATGTTTGATACTGCCTAGCTGTAAGAGGCTGTTGCTCTTTTCATTATTTATACTTTATACATTTTTTTGTTCACACTGAGAATTAAGAGGAGAATTGGTGTATTGAGAAAGGATGGATTTAGAATCAGATAGGCTTGGATTCCAGTTCTGAAACTAGCTATTACTTTGCATCTGTGAACCTCAGATTCCTTATCTGCAAATAAAGAGGCCAGTATTACCAGGAATTTCATGAGTAATACACAGAATCTACACTGGCACTACTCTCTGGTCTGTGAGCACCTCAAGGGCAAGGGTTCCCTCTTCCTTATTTTGGTAGTCTCCCGCACATTGCTTGGCACGTTATAGGTGCTCAGTAAATGTTAAATCTGAATATTGGTTAACATTAGTTAGACCTTGTGTCTTAATTGCAGCTGCGAAATTCAAATATTCTCTCAGGCTAGATGCCAGCTAAGAAATTTTATACTGTGAAATTCATATACTTTGATATTTGCACTTGGTTTTTTCTTGGTGGGCAATTAATAATTAAGCTAAGGAGATTTTAATTCAAGTAAATTACAGCTGACGTTAGTAAGATAAATCTATAAATAACGTGTAAGCAGTTTCAAGGTAACTTTTTATAGACAGTTTATAGGACAGGAACATGAAAGTTCATCCAGCACAACTCTTGTTTTACATCTGTAGAATGTAAAACGCTCAGAAACAGTGACTTGCCTAAGGTCACACAGCTGAGGTTCCTCTAGAAGAGGGACCCATGAGCTATGTCCCCTGCCTTCTTTTGGCTGGAGCAAAATGAACATTTTATATTTTACAATTACGATAATATGGAAGAACGAGGAATTGGCCGTTACTTCTATAGCACAATTTTTTTCTAATTGGAAAGAACAAATTCTTAGTCTGAAAGAAAAGGTTCTTTATATAACATACTGAACTGTCTTTGTACGTTCACAGAAAATTACGGCCTTTCTCTAGTTCTACCCAAGCCCCCATGAATTGTTCAACTTGATTTTACATATGATAACCATACTGCTATAACTGAAAGGAACTAATTAGATGTACAAATAAACCAAATAGCAAATTGTAAGGAAATAAAGACAACTGAAATAATTTGGCTCTATTTTTGGGAAAGACATTAATTATAAGCTTTTGCCTATGGGATTCCGTTGTTTAGGGAAGACTTGAGACTCAGTGGAGAAGGTTGTAGAACTTTTCTGGCTTGGGATACAACTTTTATTTATTTATTTATTTATAACAATTTGATATATTTGGTCGAATGTTATGTCTAAAGATCCCAAACGAGAAAACCCGTGTTTTGCTGATGCCTATAGTCTTTCCTCATCCTAGTAAACCTCATTGTTCAGCCATACTGATCTTTTCACTAATCCCTAGATAGCATGCTTATTCTCGCTTCTGAAAATCTAATGTTATGGCTGCTTTCTTGTCAGCAAATTCCAAGAAAGCAAAATGGCACTCTCAGATTAGGATAATTCAGAGAGGATGTATTTACAAAGATACTTATAAAGGTGTAGGATTTGTATAGGCAAACCACAGGAATAATTCTGTCATCTGGAGCTAGCAGCATCAGGAGAAGGGAGAGTCCTGTAGAATAGCCTGCCTGGAGAGAATGGCCTTTTGTTGAGGAACACAGCCACTTCAAGGTGACCTAGAGGGAGGAAACCAGGGAAATGAATGTCGTGATCTCCCTTTGCTGCCTTCGTATCTCCTGTCATGGCTCCCCATTGGCATAACTCAACTAGAGGGCATGGGAGCCTAGTGATGTAATCCCTCCTGGGATAGAGAGCAGAGTGGAAAAGAGGAGACAGCCCAGAGGGGCAAACGGGTGACGTCCAGCATGCTCTTCTTTTGGAATACAGTGTGCATCTTACCTCTTCAAAAAGCCTTTTCTTCCCTCCCTAGACCAAAATGAGCTCTTCAGTCTCTGTTAGGATTTGGTCATTGGATGTTGCCTTCTGACTACTTCACCTTGTGTACAGCTGGGTTATTTTAAAACTGTTAATTCTTTTTAACTTCTAAATATGTTAGTCTTATCCACTTAACTCAGTTTTAAACTCTGTGAGTATTATAAATTTAAAATTTTTTCAATTCTTCTTGGTACTTGGCTTGGTGCCTTGTAAAAAATGTTTTTTTTTTTAATAAATTTATTTGGGCTTCCCTGGTGGCGCGGTGGTTGAGAGTCCGCCTGCCGATGCAGGGGACACGGGTTCGTGCCCTAGTCCAGGAAGATCCCACGTGCCGCAGAGCGGCTGGGCCTGTGAGCCATGGCCGCTGAGCCTGCGCGTCCAGAGCCTGTGCTTCGCAATGGGAGAGGCCACAACAGTGAAAGGATCGCGTACCGCAAAAAAAAATAATAATAATTAATAAATAAATAAATTTATTTGTTTATTTTTGGCTGCGTTGGTTCTTCGTTGATGCACGGGGGCATTCTCTAGTTGCAGCGAGCAGGGGCTACTCTTCATTGCGGTGCACAGACTTCTCATCACGGTGGCTTCCCTTGTTGTGGAGCATGGGCTCTAGGTGCACGAGCTTCAGTGGTTGTGGCATGCAGACTCAGCAGTTGTGGCTCCCCGGGCATTCTTAACCACTGTGCCACAAGGGAAGTCCTTTAACTTTTTATTTTTAAAATTTTTAAACATTTACACAAGTAGAAAGAATAATATAATGAACTCCTAGATGCTCATGATTCCAGCTAGAAAATTTGCTGTTCTTATTTTATATCCTGAACCTGTTCACTCGCCCCCACTCCCCCTTGGTAATTTTTTTTTTTTTTTTAGGTTTCATTCACCTTGATCTCTTCTTGGAGGTCATGGATAGTATGCAGATTATCATAATCCAGGTTGTCGGCAATCTTGAGCCACTAGGATTGAATCTGTACTCCTTATTTTTATCTCTTTTATTATTCAAATTTTACTTCACAGCATGTAATCCCATATGTATTCAACAGACACACACATACACGCACACGCACATTGGTGGCCTAAGTGAAATTTTGGTGAAAAATTTGAGTTGGCCAATATTCAACTTAACTTCCTCTCTGTGTATACTTTATTGTGAGCTGTTTATCTAACCTTTTTTAACAAAGTCTTTTGTTTTAATGAGACTTGTGCATTGACTTTGCCACATGGACCCCAAATGGTTTTTCAGGTGTTTCTTGATGTATTTTATGTTGTCATATCTGTTTTATAGGTGCCGTTTTCGTACTTATCCTCAAATGTATGCAGCCTCTAAAATGAGATACTTACATAAATGTTCAGGGAAAATTGGAGCATCTGCTGCAGATTTCCATTAGCTCTTAATGCCTGAGCAGACACAGCTTTAAAATCTGAATGTTTTGTCAGATTCTTTTGTATTAGTCTTTTTCTTGAGATAAGATGAACTCCTCTTCTTCATTTTGCTTTCTTTTTAAGGTACACACTGAAATATCCACGGGGAGCAAATTTGCACTGCTCTGACTTCCTCCTATTATGTCATTAAATAGAAGAAGGATAATGAGTCACCTTTGTAACCCTGTGGGTGTGCAAAGTCTGTTGAGCAAATATTCACTGGTTAACCTCCAGATTATCAGTCAGCCTGCGTGGATGTCACATTTCATGGGAAGGAGACCTTCCATCTATAGTAGTGCACCAAATCTTATGTAAGAAATTAAATGTTCAGGGATTCCTATTAGCTCTTAAATATTTAAGAAATTTGCATTTAACAATTGAAAGAAATAAAGCCTTAAGTGAATGACCCTAGAGGGAAATCAGTAATCACAAGAAGAGCCAAAGCTTCCCTTGGCCTAAAAATGTGGAATTCTCGGGCAGTAAGGTGACTTATGAAGTCACAAAGGGTTTTTCTAAAGAAACAAATTGTTTCCCCCACTGGTCCCTTCTTTAGTAACTTAAGGTTGAGTGTAGAGATTTAAAAACATTTCTGTACTTCCTACTTGAGAAAGGTGTAAAGGAGCTAGTCTTTTGAGGTAATGCCCTCAGGTTGTTTAGGGGAGACAGTGGCTAAAGGGCCACTGGCATTGGGGAGCTGGCACAGCTGTCATTGTTGTAATGGCTGTGGAATGCATTCCCTGCTGGGAGTGCAGCTACAAGTGGAAGAGAAAAAAGCTGATCGCACAGAGCAGGGTATCAGGACAGTGGGAAGAAGTAGTACTAAAGAAGCTGAGAGTAAAATGTTTACCTTTTTGCATGACATGGATCTGGGTATAGAAAAGTTAGTGTGCCACAAAGAGTAGAAAATAAGAGAGGAAAATCCATAACTGCTGTCAGTTGATGTGGGAGAACTGGGCCTGCAGCTGGCCAGAGCACTGGTGAGGTCTTGCAGGAGTTTAGGTATGATCTTGGCAGTGGCTAAAGGGCCCCTATATGTTGATTCAGCCATTTGAGGGAAGAGGAGCCATGATTCGCCTCCTGAAGAGAATTCGGAGCCTGTGACTGAGGTTTAAGAACAGTATGATCTTTGGTCTATAGCTGGTGCCACTAGAAATTTTGCTGGCATTTATTGAATGTTGTGAGTAAGATTCCAGAATGCACCTAAAATGTGGAAAAACAAAACTTGTTGCTGGAAAAAAGCCTAAACTTAAAAACGTGATCCAGGTCAACAAATGAATCTCACTTTAAGCCAAAGGAAATGTTTGCAGTGAAAGTACTGCCAAGAAATAGAGTGTTCAAGATTTAGGCTGAAAGATAAGCATTTTATGTTAATGACTTCCTCGGCCATAACACATTACTACAACCTACAGATAACCTGTAGGAAATGACTTTTTTAAGGCCTCTGTGCTTTTTTAGACCTATAACACGACCAGGATATCAATTTTTTCCTTCTCCGATACCCCTTTCCCTTTCAGAAAAAAAAAATGTATGTGTGTATGAGTAATAGTTGACCACTAATATGACCTCTAGAAAAAACCACAGCATAGTTTGTGGTTTATCTTCAGGAAAATAAATCAAAGGAAGTAAAAGAAGGAACTGGATCATTGCTTTTATTTAGTTTCATTTGCATAATACTTCTCAAAATACACTGTTCCCTTTACAATAGGTTACATGCCCATATTTTCACAATTCCAAAGATCTAGGGAGAAAAAAAAAACACATGCTTTTAGTAATAAAACCACAATTATATTTGGTGCAAGAAGTTGTCTCCCAAGAATTGTATCAGTCATGTGTTGGCTTTACAGAATAGTATTTCATAATAACTTGAGGTGGTTCCACATGCCCTGGGAATGGCTGTATTCCTTTGATAATGGAATAGCAGTCTTTTTTCTTTTCTTTTCTGGCATTGTGCAAAAGAGAAGGAGTACTGATTAGGTCCAGCTAGATGTCTAGGGGAAAGAAAGTGAAGAAAAAAGGAGATGTAGATTGTTAAAAGTCATTTCCAAAGAAAGAAATGAAGGATGGAAACACCTCAATCATCAGTCTTGATAGGGGACAGCATTCCAAAGAAAAATTGTGAGCAATTTAAGTCTCTGTTGAGGATAGTCAGGTGTGTTGATATGGAACTCCCAGGTTAGAAAATACTTAGATTAGCTTAAATCTAAGAGTAGTTTAGATTTCCTGAATTATATGCCTGTAATGATACTGTAACCTGGTGATTCTTTCTGTCATATATTCTCCTTTTTAGATATGGAAGAAAGCAGCAGTGTCGCCATGTTGGTGCCAGGTATTGGGAAACAGGAAGCTATGTTGACTGCCAAAACTGTCATCAGTCCATCACTGGAAGTTGATGAAAAAAGAAAAGCTAAAACAGATCCATTAATCCATGTTATTCAGAAGTTAAGCAAGATAGTGGAACATGAAAAGTCACAAAAATGTCTTTTAATTGGCAAAAAACGGTCACGTTCAAGTGCTGCAACACACTCTCTTGAAAGTCAAGAATCTTGTGAGATTCCAGCTAAAGTAACCCAGTCACCTGCTGCTGATAATAGAAGGGCTGAGATGTCACAAATACATTTTACCCCTGACTCTCTCGCCCAGAACGATGGGAAGGCTATGTCTTACCAGTGTAGCCTTTGTAAGTTTCTGTCATCATCTTTTTCTGTGTTAAAAGATCATATCAAGCAGCACGGTCAGCAGAATGAAGTGATACTAATGTGCGCAGAGTGCCATATTACATCTAAAAGCCAAGAGGAACTTGAAGCTCATGTGGTAAATGACCACGAAAACGATGCCAACAGTCACACTCAATCCAAAGCCCAGCAGTGCGTAAGCCCCACCAACTCTTTGTGTCAGAGAACCTCAGGAAGAAATAATGAAACCGTTCCTGACATCCCAGTCAGTGTGGACAGCCCACAGACTCATACCATCCAAACGGCATCTGTGGCAGAAATGGGTAGGAGGAAGTGGTATGCCTATGAACAGTATGGCATGTATCGATGCTTGTTTTGTAGTTACACTTGTGGCCAGCAGAGAATGTTGAAAACACATGCTTGGAAACATGCTGGGGAGGTTGATTGCTCCTATCCAATATTTGAAAATGAAAATGAGCCCCTAGGCTTGCTGGATTCTTCAGTGGCCGCTGCACCTGGTGGGGTCCACGCAGTAGTCATTGCAATTGGAGACAGTGAACTGAGTATCCACAACGGGCCGACAGTACAAGTGCAGATTTGCAGCTCAGAGTCATTATCATCTTCATCTCCTTTAGAACAGAGTGTGGAAGGGGGTGTTCATCTAAGTCAGTCAGTTACCCTTGACCCTAATGAGGAAGAAGTGCTGGAGGTGATTTCGGATGCAGAGGAGAACCTGGTTGCTGATAGCCTACTTTCATCAGCACAGAAAATCATTAGCAGTAGCCCAAATAAGAAAGGTCATGTTAATGTGATAGTGGAGCGTCTGCCAAGTGCTGAAGAGACTCTTCCGCAGAAACATTTCCTCATGAATGCTGAAATTGAAGAGGGGAAAAACCTGAGCCAGACAGAAGCCAAGATTGCATGTGAAGGAAGAGATGAAGTCTATCATGCTGATAAATGCACTGTCGATATTGGGGGGCTGATCATAGGCTGGAGCAATACAGAGAAGAAAGACAGTGAGTTAATAAATAAAGGACTGGCTGCTGATGAGAATGCCCCACCAGGCCGAAGAAGGACAAATTCTGAGTCTCTCAGACTACACTCATTAGCTGCAGAAGCCCTGGTCACCATGCCTATAAGAGCTGCAGAGCTAACGCGAGCCAACCTTGGGCACTACGGGAATATAAAGCTTTTAGATCCAGACACCGGACAAAGGCAAGTAGATGGTACATTGGCAGCGTATTCTAAAATGATGTCACCACTTAAAAGCTCTTCGGAGGGATTGACTAGTTTCAACCAAAGCAACTCTACCTTAGTAGCCCTCCCAGAGGGTAGGCAGGAATTGTCAGATGGGCAAGTTAAGACAGGTATCAGCATGTCCTTACTCACGGTGATTGAAAAATTAAGGGAAAGGACAGACCAAAACGCTTCCGATGATGACATTTTGAAAGAATTGCAGGATAATGCCCAGTGCCAACCCAGCAGTGATACAAGTTTGTCAGGAAGCAACGTCGTGGAGTACATCCCAAACGCTGACCGGCCCTACCGCTGCCGCCTGTGTCACTACGCCAGCGGTAACAAGGGCTACATCAAGCAGCACTTGCGAGTCCATCGACAGAGACAGCCCTATCAGTGTCCTATCTGTGAGCACATAGCTGACAACAGCAAAGACCTGGAAAGCCACATGATCAACCACTGTAAAACAAGAATATACCAGTGCAAGCAGTGTGAAGAATCCTTCCATTATAAGGTAAGCATTGGTTCATGAAATCATTCGGAGAACCTTAGAATTTTAGAGCATGGAGGGAGCTTTGTAGATACAGTCCACCCACCTCATTTTATAGGTAAGGAAACTGAGCCCCAGAAAAGTTTGGTAATCTGTCCATGGGATCCCAACTAATTAGTATTAAAGTTGGGACTGAAGGCTGGGTCGTCTGGTGTAGGACTTTTTCCCCCTGCCTGCCGCCTCCTTAACAGGCCCTGTTTTTATTGGTTTAGTGTTTCCAAGTGTATATCTTTTTTAAAGTGTGTTGATTTTAAAGTGCAAGGGAATTACAAGGGATGTACAGTGGAGGAACATTGTACACTCATTTGACTTACACAAAGTTAACCCTATGTGATCGATGCAAAAAAATACCTATTTTTCATCTTATGTGGCCCCAGAATGCAAGTCATTCACTTCAGCTGCTACACAACCAACCAACAGTGATTTATATCCTTGCACAAGCAAAAATGGACTGTATGGGACTTAATGAAAGACAGCACAGTGGAAATAGAGCCATGTATGTTATATTTTATGGGAAGTTTACAGTACCTTCAAGTACCGTGATTTTCATTTTAAGCGCTACCTAAAACCAACAACCAGTGTGAAAATACTGTTTTTGTAAAGGCAACTTGTGTTCATTGAATCATTGGTTTAGAACTTTTCTTCAATATGCCAGTTGACTGTTTGCGGGGGAAAAAAGTGTATTGTAAAGGGCTGACTGGGATGTCGACTTTTTTCTCAGTTTAGCCAGAGTTGGGGTCCAGCTGGTAGTAAACAGGTAAGCAGGAATTAAAAAGCCTTTGATTCTGAGATTCACTGCCTCTTGGATTGCTCTCATGAAATTCTGAAATGGCCTCTGGCCACTGGACAAGTAGCCATTCAAATGGGCTGCAAAGGCAAGTTCCAGGAGCTGCTTTTGCTGCTGCACTCTTTTGGTTTTTTGCGGTACACGGGCCTCTCACTGTTGTGGCCTCTCCCGTTGTGGAGCACAGGCTCCAGACGCGCAGCCTCAGCGGCTATGGCTCACGGGCCCAGCCGCCCTGTGGCATGTGGGATCTTCCTGGACCCGGGCACGAACCCATGTCTCCTGCATCGGCAGGCGGACTCTCAACCACTGCGCCACCAGGGAAGCCCGCTGCTGCACTCCTGATTCATGGGGGTGGGCGTAAGGGGGAAGATGTCCTTGGAGTCGCAGTTCCAACTAAGTTTCTTTTACAAATTTCGTTGATATTTAAAGGCAGAAATCATCTGAAGTGCAGAAGTTAACTGATTGGATTTATTTTTGTGAAAGTACTGAGTTATTCTGAACACTCTGCTCTTTCCTCTGGGCTCACCAGTGTTTCAGGAAGCATACACATGCCATGCGTAAGCACTCCCTAAGACAGTGGTGGCTTCCTTTCAGAGAATGTGAAAAGAGGAATTGCCTTTTTGATAAGATTGTGTTTTCCTTAGTGTATTTCTTTCCATAAGTTGTCAAACGTTTCAAGTAATCTTTTAACACGTTTGATTTTTAAATATTGGTAGTGTGTTCTAGGTACTAGGTGACAAAAGCAGTTAACTCCTTCTACAGCCTCCTAGTAACCGTAAATATGTTTATTGAAAATTACATATTAATTTCTCTCAATTTTTTAGAGTCAACTGAGGAACCATGAGAGAGAGCAGCACAGTCTTCCAGATACCTTGTCAATAGCAACTTCTAATGAGTCAAGAATTTCCAGTGATAAAACTGATGGAAAATGTGTTCAGGAAGGTATCTGCATTTTCTTGTATAGATGATATTGATTAGCACATGAAGTAAAAAATGCCCTTCGTTGTCATGTGGGTTATTTTCAGGACTAAAGCTCCATCTATTTGCCTCTATTTTTAAGCTGTGTGAGTGAATTTTATCTCTGAGTACTAAATGAAGTACTGTATTAGTAAGTACTCAGCCTCAACCGTATAGGTAGATATACTCTGCAATGTATGCCGTCCTATAGGAGCCAGGTACAGCAGAAACCCTGAGATGACACGCCGGCAAGCCAGGGAAGCTGCAGCACAGAAAGAAAGCCTCCTTTCCCTTTCCTTTCTCAGTACCAGCTGACCCACTGAGAACGTAGCTTTTGCAGATGGTAGGCCCCCACCTCAATCTTTAACTGAGGCTTCCTGCTGTGATCTTATTCTTATCCAAGTGTAACTGCCAGATTTTATCTGCATTATTTAAAAAAACAACACAGGCTGTTTTTATGTACTGGTTAGGTACCAGTCAGCCGAGTTTCTGCTAATAGGAATATTAGAATCAAAAGATTTAATTAGAGTTCCATGAAAAGGCGGTTGCCACATCCGGAGAATTAAAGTGTAATAAGCTGTGCTTCCTTGCATCATCTCACTTAAATTGATATACTTTAAATGTCTCAAGTGTAGTACATAGTGTTTATGGGAAGTAAAATATACTGGAGTGACTTTCCTTTTTAGATTTCCTAAGAATTAAAGTTAGGAACAACTGCAGAGTAAAGTGTTTTACCATAATGTTTCATTAAACTGACCCCAGAAAGCAAAACTGGTTCTAGAATGTTTCTGAAAGAACTGATTTTGATACCGCTGCAGCACCAAAATTCCCTTGTCAAACAGATGTCATCCCTGTAAAACTATCCAAAACAAAAGGAGTTTATGACATAGCATCTGTTCCTGCCATAGATGGCTGAGCTAAAACTGTTTTGTTTCCTTTTTACAAAATAGCCCTAAATGCCTCCTTTTATTTTAATTCATTATGTTTCCATATCCCCTTTAAGGGAGACATTAAAACATTTGATATCTTTGGGCCATAAATCCCTAATGAAGGAATAAAGTAAGTACTACTCACTCAGTGGCACCAACTGTGGTTACCACCAGCGGTAGAATATGTCTTTTCTAGCACCATCTCTAAAAACAATAATTTTAAACTGGCCAAATGGGTTAACAAATTAAAACGCACAATTTGAATTAAAAATATTGAAATGTCAGCTCAAAATTAAAATAACCAATTTGAGCTTCATGGCGTTAGCATCTATCCACCACATTCCATTTTGCAGCCTCTCTGTGGCGCATGCTCTGTTTCTTAGGGCTACACGTATGGATTTTAAATTGCTTGCCATGCCTCTCCTCCCCACCCCCACACCTCCACTTGGCTCTATCTGCTGTTCTCTGTCATGGTAGTGTAACAATTCAGACGGCTGATAACCTCCAGCGTACTTACATCTATACTGATACTTTATTGATTCGGTATTAGATCTCTCAAAATCTAGTTTTCAGGCCAAAGAACAAGTTTTTAGCTCACAAAGAAGATAAAAATAATTCATGTTTATCAAAACTTTTTTAACCCTTTAATAAACTAATTAAACAAGAGGGGAGATGCATGCTTCTGTGGCTTCCAGCCTTCATCCATCACAATAGCACAGATAACTTGTGGCACGTTTTTGACTCAGAGATCCAATGTAATAGTACCTCAGACATTTGTTCTGCCAGAAGGCGTGGAGTGCCCATCCTGAGCTGGATACTGTGCTAGGTGCTTGGAGTGCGGTGGAGGTGTCACTGCCTTCGAGGTACCCAGCCCAGTGAGGAACCCAAAACTGTACTGACAGGTATGTCAGCAAACACCACAGGTGCTCTGAGAGCTCTGGGCAAAGCACTTTCATATGCTGTTTCTTCATGAAATTTAATTAAATTGTTCTTTATTGTAAATCTGTAATTTGCCAAGTCCTGGGGATTCTGTGTAAGCAAAACAGGCAGATCCCTACCCTCAGGGAGTCTCCAGCTAGTGATGGGTCAGACTTGACCCAGACATGCAGGTAACGTACAGACTGCGGTGAAGGAGGAGTACAACATGCTCCTGGGCTTCCCAAACCATGCTGGGAGGTTCCAGTATTTCCGTTTCGTAGATGAATAAACTGAGTCCTTAAGAGGTGAAATAATTTGCCCATGATCACATTGGTACTAAGTGGCAGAGCAGAGACTAAGCCCACGTTTTTGAAATTTAAATCCAATATTCTTTCCATTGGAAACAGTTGCTTGAAGTAGCACAGGCTCTCATTCTGTGCTATATTAAGTTTTTCCATCTGTCATTTTTATTAGTTGTCGTTGATCTGTAATATTTCTCACACAAAACCATTATCCAATATTTCACACTTCAGTTTTTCAGAGTTTGTTTTTTTTTAACTGTATCTGGAGCAGTGCCACTTATCAAGCCCAAGTTTTTAACCTACCAATTAAGAGCAATACTTAGATTATAATTATGATTAGTGTGTGTATTAATGTTATAGATTTATACCAGGAAATCAGGACATTTTGTTCTGCCTGGCAAAAATAGTTACTAGCAAAAGAAATTTTAATTTTAGAAAGCTTAAATTTAACCTAAGGATTTTCTTTGTTTTGCTAAAATTTCCATGTGGGTTTTCTTTTGTATCACCACTTTCACTTTTATGCAGTGTGTGCTGTGTTCTACCTAAGCTTTCTTCCTGTCGTGTCTTGTTCTTCAGCTTCTATGCTTGCTTTGTTTCTGAATATAAAGCAGTCAGGCTATGAATAGGCTGTGGACCTTGTGCTGACAGAAGCGTAAATAAATCACTGAATATCTTCAGGAACAGTTTCCTATGACCAACTCATTCTGCTTGTATTGCCTCAAGCTTACCCTGATTTGAATTCCCCAGCCCTGTTGTTGCAGAGTGAGTTTAGTGACAAGGCCTGTTCCCATGGATCCATGTTTCCTGGATTTCAGAGAGCTGCATATTCATGTTAGTCCTTGTAAGCTGTCAGCTTACTAGGTATAATTATACTACATTAAATAGCACTTAATACTTTGCCATTGCTTTCCCTTCTGTTGTTGCTTTGATAGCTGACAGTTATAAACAAAGGAAACCTACAGAGTGAAAAAGCTTTGGGCTTTTTATATTGAGTTTGTTAGATATGCTTTGTAGCCATACTTTATAATGTTGTATTATAGTATTAAATTACAGCTTGTTGGCAAATCAACGTTTCCTTAAGACAATATATCCAATATTGATTAGACTAACACCTTTCAAATTAACAATGTATCTCTGGTTAATTCACCTGCTACACAATCAGCAGGGCAGCTGGCATCAGGTTCATTATATTTTAGAATTTTGTACAAGGTTATGTAGAAGCTAACCCAATGTATCTGTGTTTACAGATCAGATGATATTCACTTTATATCCACTGATAGTGCAGATGTAGGAGAACCTGTAAAGCTACATTCAAACTTGTTAACTTTATTAAACAGTGAGAAAGCCTTCATTGAAATGTTAGTACTGTATGGTATAAATACTCGTTTATAGTGGAATGTAAATGCTGTCATTTTAATCTAATCAAAGCACGTCACTAAAACTGTGAAATACTTTGTCCAGGGAATAAGTCGTCGGTCCAGAAACAGTATAGATGTGATGTATGTGATTATACAAGTACAACGTACGTTGGTGTCAGAAACCACAGACGAATCCATAATTCTGATAAGCCTTATAGGTAAGTGTGATGATCCTAGAGTTTTAATACTTGTGTTACAATACTCTATAGTAAAGAAAAAAGTAGAAGTAATTAAAAATTCATAGCAGTTGTTTAAACATAGGTTAAGCACGAAGAAACTTTCACTTCCTGGTTTCATGAGTATTGCTGACTTTGTTAAAGAATGTGAATTTTAAGCTTGAGTCTTAGGATGATAGGCTTTTTTTTTTTTTGCGGTACACGGGCCTCTCACTGTTGCGGCCTCTCCCGTTGCGGAGCACAGGCTCCGGACGCGCAGGCTCAGCAGCCATGGCTCACGGGCCCAGCCGCTCCGCAGCATGTGGGATCTTCCCGGACCGGGGCACAAACCCGTGTCACCTGCATCGGCAGGCGGACTCTCAACCACTGCGCCACCAGGGAAGCCCTAGGCTTATTTTTGACTAGATTTTGTCTAGTTGCAATATAAGAAGATGTCTATATCTGTCAGTTTCATGTGGGTATAAACTCATAGCAGTTTTCAGTGCTTAGAGTACATTTCAATAATTTGGCAGTTAAGTACTCAATATTCCAGCAAAAGATTCTTAAAAGTAATAAAATTCCCTATGAAAGATTCTGTTTCCGAAAATAAATCTATCGTGTAGAGTAAGGTCATTTAATTTAATTTTGTCACTTGATTTTTTACAAAAGCCAATTCTAATACGTATTCAGAAAATATAGGCATTCTCAGTTGATCAAGATAGGCTGATAAATAGAAATAATTACTTCTTAAATAAACTTTGCCCCTTGAGAATAAACTGCTTGTTGTTTAAGTATAGTAAAGATGCAGATATTTTTGCATAGTTTGTCCAGCTGTCACAGAGCAATTTGTTCTACTTGCAGCTGTGAGGGAACATCAAGCTTCCACTCAGAGTTAAGCCAGTCACCATAACCAATAGTGAGTGCTAGGCAGTGGCATGAGCTCTTTTAACCCCTTAACAAAACTTGATTCGTGTTTTAACACTCTCCCCAGGTTTTATACGTATGACACAGGTCACTGTGGTAAAGTTACTGTATTCATGTCTAAATGAAAACCTGACAGACTATGCCTTAAAATGCCATTGTTTGATCCCATAGTGTGGCTCTCTCTCTATATATATGTATACGGTTTTAAATATTTAATACACACTTAATTCGCTAACCAGCAGACTTATTTATAATCACTTTGCAGGCAGTGTATCTCTTTGCAAAAAGTTTTGTAGCTCCATGGAAGCTGTTTGATGTTGTGTCATTGTCTCTATTTTTATTTCAAATATTTTTAAAACTGGGATTGCTAAGAAAGATTTTTCCCCTGAGTATTATTAAGGCCATTAACCATTATTAACAATAGCTCAATGCCATACATTGTAGATGAAGCATGCTAGGTAGTATTTAACATGTATCATTTATCATTTACACTAGGAAATATTTAGGAGAGCATGATGGAAATGGAGGACACTAGTTCATCTGATATGAGGAGAAAGCCTTATCTTTATATTTCAGGTGTCTGTTCTTAAATTTAATGACATACCATGTAATCCAGGCAAGAATAAGATAACATTCTCTGGGTCTAGAACTAGACTGTTCGTTGAAATTCACTGAGAAATATTTATTGAGCAAATATTATGTTCCAGGGGCTGTGTTAGACTCTTAGACTGTTGTCACAATAAAAAGGTATCATCCCATCCTGATGGTGGCCCAGATTTCACAGAGGACAAAAAGGAAAAAAAAGGTATCATCCCTGCCATCTTGAAGCTTTAGACAATGAACAAGTAAACTCTCAAATATACAATTATGATAGATTTATGAAAGAGGTTAATGATTGATTCTGGTTCTGTAGAAGAGAGTTTCACATCCACCTGAATAGATTAGTCTTAAGCTAAAAGACTCATTTTGATAGCTTTTGCTATTTTAGGGATTATGTTTTCTCATGTTCTTAAAATACTCACACTCATAGGATTGGTTGCAAGTTGTCCTAGGGACTTCCTTCCAGTGGGCAACATCCTGTGAGAATCTTCTTCCTGTTACATCAGAGAAGTCTCAGTATGTTATTTTCCAGATTTGTTCACACCGTCTCACTGGGTTTGGCCTGAGTGCCTCAGAAAAAATGTTGTCATACCAACCCCTCCATGTAATTATTACCTTTCACGTAAGACTTATTTTCCAACTTTCGAACCTTGTGACTCTTCTTTTAACCTTCTTTAAATACTTATCCTTCTTTGTCTTCGTGGGATTTGCCGTCTACAGAGCATTATGGATTACCATGTTCTATTCCAGTATGTTTCTGGGACTTTCTCTTCATTGTCACATACTGTTTGCCTTAAGCTTAGCTAGGAAGCACAGCCTTCTTGATATCTAATTTAATCTCAGTAGTTTTTCTGGCTTATTTCATTTGTGCTTCACTCAGTTCTGCTGCCTAGTACACTTATGGTCAGAGTTGAGACTTGTTTTCTCAGGGTGCCTACCCTGTGCATTTTTCATTCCCTACTTTTTGTAAAGAAATGTGCTCACAAGTAGCAGTGATAAATTTCTTACAGAGTGAGAGTGCATCGCTACACCACATGTAGTCTTTGCATGAGGGCAGAACAGCTTGATTGTGTGTGTTTAGTGTGCCTGTTACATGTGCCTGTTTCTGCAGTATTGATAACTATTCTTTTCCCTTGCCTTTGCTTTTATGTTGCCATACTGGTCCTTCACTGAGCCCATTCGTGTGATCTGGGCAGTATAGCTTCATGTATCAGAGCCCTGGCTCTGGGAGCACATAGTCCTGGGACTGAATCTGAGCTCTCTGACTTATGGCATTTGTCCCCTTGGGCAAACTATCTCACTTCTCTATGCTTGGCCTTGTCATTTCTAAAATGAGGATAATTAAGACACCTGCTTTACAGGACTGTTGTAAGGACTAAATTAAATACCATATGTAAGATCCTGGCACATCATAAGCACCCCATAAATGGTAGCTGTCTAATAGTTATTGGGCCCAGTTTTTATCCTTATCTCTTCTCACTGATTCATTGTCTAACCATACACACAAAAAAACGTTGACCTCTCATCATTTGGGAAACAGAGTAATTCTGTTCGTGGACAGGAAGCTTACGAGTTTTTTTTTGTTTGTTTTTTTTAACAAGAGAGATGCTGTACCCAGGCAGAAATACTGTCACAGCTGAGGTCCCCATGCTGTGTTGACTGCCTTGGAGGCGACTCAGTGTCTTGGGGAGCACTCGTGCTCTAGTCTCAGGCCTGGACCATACACCACCTCTGCCCAACCGGGTGACCCTGGGGATGTTATTCTAAGCTAACCCTCCTTTCCCATATGAACTTGGTGAGAATATTGCCCAGCTCATAAATTTTGGGGAGGATTGAATGAGATTATATGTATTAAGCACCGATCATGTTACTTGGAGCATTGAAGGGCCTGGTTCCTTTCTTCTGCTCATCAAGTCATGAGGTCATCTCAGAAACCCTGTCCTCATTGCAGAAGGAAGAGAGCTGTTTTTCATTCCTATGTTAGGACAGGGAAAGATGAAAAAAGCATCATCCCATCCCAGTCCTACCAAATGCAGCAGACTTTGTTTTTCAGTGCTTTATTAAGGAACATTCTGAGTAAGCCACATACCAGTTATTGTTATACTTGATATTTATAACACTGACCCCAAAAGTTACTAAAAGGTCCATTCAGAATTTTCAGGTATTGGATTGTCTTCAGTTTAGTTTAATATCGCAGTACTAGAGTTCCCCCTGCTTTCCTTCCCCCAGTACCACCTTTGTGAATGACTGGCTAGAGATGGAAGATGGGACAACAAAACGTCTTCCTCAGGTTCCCAAGTTTCCTCCTGACTATGTGGCATTGAACCCATTTTCCCTTAGAAACATAATTGTATTGGTACTTAGGTTCCAAAACTACATGGCAAGGCGGAGGGTAGGAGGGACAACATGACAGAGGGAAGTACATGGTCTTTGGACTGAAGTACTCAGTACACTCCCTGGCACATAGTAGGTACTCAGTAAATGACGTAGTTATGTGTATACCTCAGTTTTTTTAATCTATAAAATGGCTCTGGTTGTATAAGTTTATTATATTTTGAAAATAAATATGTAGTAATATTCTTCCTTAAGTAGAAGAGCTACCCAGATATGTATGTTGATTTTTTAATACAAATCTTATTTTAATACCCAGCCCCAAAATACCCAATATTTCCTTAAATGTTTCAAAAGTATCCTTTTAGAGTTATTTTGTTTATATTAGGAGGTCTAAACATTGCATTTGATTGATAAGTCTCTGTCTCTTTAAAATAGACTTTATAACTTACGGCAGTATATATCATGAAAATTGCATAAGTTAAAAACATACAGTTTGATGCATAAATTAAAAGCATACAGCTTGATGAATGGTCACAAAGTAAACCCATCCTTGTAACTCCTCAGACCAGGAAATAAACCATTGCCAATTCCTCAGCAGCACCCTCTTCTTGGCCCTTCCACTCACTAACTTCCCCCTATTCCCCACCAGGTAATCACCATCTTGACTTCTAACATCATAAATTAGTTTTGCCTGTTTGTGAACTTGATATAAATGAAACCATACAGTACATATTCTTTTATGTCTACCTTCTTTTTTTTTATGAATTTATTTTTGGCTACATTGGGTCTTCATTGATGCGTGCAGGCTCTCTCTAGTTGCGGTGAGCAGGGGCTACTCATTGCGATGGCTTCTCTTTTGGCGGAGCACGGGTTCTAGGCGAGTGGGCTTCAGTAGTTGTGGCACGTGTGCTCAGTAGTTGTGGCTCGCGGGCTTCAGTAGTTGCGGCTCGCAGGCTTCAGTAGTTGCCGCATGTGGGCTCAGTAGTTGTAGCGCATGGGCTTAGTTGCTCTGTGACATGTGGGATCTTCCCGGACCAGGGATCGAACCCGTGTCCCCCGCATTGGCAGGCGGATTCTTAACCACTGCTCTACCAGGCAAGTCCCTATTTCTAGCTTCTTTCACTCAACATCATTGTGTGTAATTCAGTGTAGAACTAATGCATTCCTTTTTATTACTGTATAGTATTCCATTGTAAGATTATACCACAATTTATTTTTTTATTGTACTACTGATGGATATTTGGATTATTGCCAGATGTTCCCCCATTGTGAGTAACACCATTTTGAATACTCTTTTACGTATGTTTTGGTGCATATATGAAATGGTTCCTTTTCCATTGGTTTATACCTAGGAGTGTAATAATATGTGGGTAATAGGGGTGTGCTATGTTCAGGTTTGGTGGATATTGTCAACAGTTATCCAAAATGGTTATACCAGTTTACAGTGGTTGTACCAGTTCATACCCTCATCAACACTTTGTATTATCAGTCTTGAATTTTGATCATTCTGGTAGGTGTGTATGTTGTTGTGGTTCTCATTTGCATTTTCTGATGATTTGTGAGGTTGAGCATCTTTTCATTTGTTAATTGCACGTTTCTTTATTGGGTGGTCTGCCTTTTACTGACTGATTTGCAGCGGTTCTTTATGTGTTCTGAATACAAGTTTTTTTGTCTATTATGTATATTGCACATATCTTCTAAACTGTGGCTTGCCTTTCTACTCTCAGTGGTGTCTTTTGAAGAACACAGATTTCTAGTTTTAATGTAATCAAATTTATTAATCTTTTTCTTTGTAGTTAGGGCTTCTATGTCTTTATACTCTGAAGTTGATGCTGATTTTTCTGAATAGCCTTGTGAGTAAGGTAGACGATGGAGGGAGGGGTAAAAATGTGTGCTTATAAAATAATGACCCTGATTTTCAGGGATTCACATCAACTGGGTCAAAAAACCTGTGTGCTTATGTGTTAATGACTCTGATTTTCTAATATGACACAAAAAGTAAAAGAAAAATCTTTAAAAAAAAAAAAAAATCCAGGGACTTCCCTGGTGGTCCAGTGGTTAAGACTTTGCCTTCCAGTGCAGGGGATGTGGGTTCGAGCCCTGGTCGGGGAACTAAGATCCCCCATGCCTCGCAGCCAAAAAACCAAAACATAAAACAGAGGCGATATTGTAACAGATTCAATAGACTTTAAAAAATGGTCCACATCAAAAGAAAAAAAAAATCCAGAAAGGTTTTAAGCAATGGAAATGACATTTGGAATGACAGGGTTGCCTCCTGTGTGTGGTCAGTCATTATAAAGAGTCTGGTCTTTATATAAATATAAACATATTACAAACAGTAATAATAATAGCTAACTTTTTTTTAGAACATTTTTCATGGACCAGGCAATGTGCTAAGTACTCAATATGTGTCAGCTCACTTAATCCTCATGACAGCCCAGTACTTAGGGATATTACTACCCCAGTGTTGTAGATATGGAAACAGAGGCTGGAAGGACTGAACAATTTTCCATTGTCTCAGAAATGGCAGAGCCAGGGCTTGAACCCTTGCTCCTGTCAGCTATGCTGTTCTGCCTGTACCTGCTTGGCCAGAGAGAACTCTTCGTGAGCCGCACTGCCGCTGCATGCCAAACCACCTCCAACTTAGTGGTGTGAAACAACAGCTCTTTTATTTTGCTCAGGGATTCTGTGGGTCAGGAATTCAGAAAGGGCACTATAGGGGTGGCTTGTGTCTGCTCCGTGAGGTCTGGGGCTCGGGAGGGAAGGCTTGAAGGCTGGAGGTGACTGAGACGGCTGGGGTTGCAGGCATCTGAAGGCTCCCTCACCAGTCTGGGGGTTGATGCTGGCTGTCAGCTGGGGCCTCAGCTGGGGCCTCAGCTGGAACACGTACATGATTTCTCCACGTGGACTTTCCAGATGTGCTAGTTCCAAAAGTGAATGCTTAGGTAAGAAGTAGACAAAAGCTGTATTACCTTTTATGACCTACCCTTGGAAGTCACATACCATCACTTCCACCATACTTGCAGACTTCTTAAATCTCTTTTAGTCTGAAGGCATGTTGAATCGTTAGTCAATTGTGTTGGCTTGGGGAAAATCTCAAGTCTTTGAAAAACTGCAGTTTGTTTTAAGGAAAACAGTTTAGCTGATAGTTTAATTTGGAGGGAAAATACATGCTTTGTTCGGAAGGAATGAACTAAAGGAGTTTGTTTTTCTCAGTGGTATAAAGAGTTCTTGGGTTCCTCACAAAATTTGAAGTGGCTACTTCTCTGGGCCTTAGTTATTTATTCCTTTAAAAGCATAGAAAACTAATTGAATGTGGTAAGACAAACCCTATTGCAGAATTTCTCCTGCAGTCTTTTCATGTATGTTCAAGTCACACCTCGAATATTGCAGGACATCCACATTCTGCTTTCCTCTGCCTAACCTCTCAAGACAGTTGTTCCTAATTGAATCAGACCTGGAGTAATGTCCAAGTAAGGCCCCAGGCCAAGGAAATAGGGTAGTTTAACCACATCCTTATCTCTGTGGGGTTCTGGGACTAAAGTAACTGACTCTTTATCGATGGGAGAAAGCCTGTAGAAAAATTCAGTCCGTTTTTTAGCCAGATTGAGAAACCTTGGGTTTTCCAATGTCAGATGTTTTCCACACCACCAAGCAACTCAATTCTCAGCAGATATTAGCTGAGTGTTCTGGAAATTTAATTCAATTCTGACACTTTTCTACCTGGAGATAGTATCAGATCCCACCAGTTAAGGGCCCAGTCCCACAAGACTGCCGTTACTTCAGATGCCAATCACAAGTCTAGGTTGTTACCTGTGCTTCTGACTGGCTGACTGTAAATCGGGTTTTAAATCAACTGTAAATGAGGTTCTCGTGACTCCCTCCTCAGGTTTGATTAATTTGCTGGAGAGGATATTATAAAGGATACAGATGTACAGCCGGATGAAGACGTACAGAGGGCAAACTCTGGAGAGGTGGAACTTCCATGCCCTCTCTGGACATGCCACTCTGCCAGCCCTTCCATGTGTTCACCAACCCGGAAGCTCTCTGAACCATCCTTTAGGTTTTTATGGAGACTTCATTACATAAGCACCATTGATTAAATCATTGGCCTTGATGGCTGAACTCAATCTCCAGTCTCTCCTCTGGACTGAAAGTTCCTACCCTCTAATCACATGGTTGGTTCCTCTGGCAGTCAGCCCCAATCCTTAGTTTACCTAGGAGCGTTCCAAAAGTCACCTCATTAACATAACGAAAGAGTTCACTGCTCTCATCACTTAGGCGATTGATTCCAAGGGTTATAGGAGCCCTGTGCCAAGGAGTGGGACTAAGACTAAATACATATTATTATAAATCACAGTATCACAGGTTTCTACATTGTTCTTTTTCTGACTCAACAAAACACGTGGTCATGGAATTTACATCTTCATAAAAGAATATAGATAATAAAAAAGTAAACTATACTTTCAGAAAATAAGTGCAGCGAAGTGAATAAAACAAGGTAGTAGTATAATAGTGGTTTGTTCTAATTTTTTTTTAACGAAGAGAATTTGGTTTGCTCCACGGAATTGTATAGGAAAAGTGGAGAAGGAACGAAAATGTGAAAATAATATTTTAGCTAACGGAAATATATTCTTAAGGGAGTAAAAATATATTTTAAGCCACCTTTACATAACTTCAAAGTTGAGGTTCTCTTATAGTATCCCTTCTCTAATCAGTTAAAAATCATTTTAGTAAATGCTTACCCTTATCAGATTGTTCCTACTTTTTTTTTTCATACTTAGATCTTTTAATGAATATTCACCACTATAAGTGTCCCTTCAGAATAACCTTTGTAACCAGGCTAAGGTAGGTACTCATAGAATTAGGACTTAGTTGTTCAGCACACTGCTCTTGCTTTATCTCTCCTTTCCTCTCCTTAAAAAAAAATTTTAAGGACTTCATATTAAGGGATACTGATTAACAGCAAATTTTACAGAAATAAGTCTTTGTCCAACAAAATGAGAGAGAGAAACTTGGAAAGTAAAAAGCTTCATCTATATGCATTGTTTACTTAGGAAAGCTAATGAAAGTGGTAGATTCTAGGTTAGCTCATAGATTACATTGAATTGTTAGAAAAGAGCATTTCTGACCATGCATAATATTTCACTGTAAATTTTAGCTTTTCTCAAACTTTAAGGTGTACTTGTCCTCCACACACTATTCTAAAAATAATTTGAGTGTTTACTTCTGGAATATGTGATTCACGACTTCTATAAATATCCATTATTTATTTATTTATTTTAATTTTTATTTTTGGCCATGCCACACAGCTTGCGGGATCTAGTTCCCCAACCAGGATTGAACCCGTGCCCCCTGCAGTGGAAAGCGCACAGTCCTAACCACTGGACCACCAGGGAATTCCCTCCATCATTAATTTAAATGTGCTTATTTCATCATAACTGGTGTCTCCCTAATGTAGTAAATGCTGACAGGTCAAAAGCCTTAAAAATGGCAATGTCCCACAGTTCAGGAACATTCTTACCTCTCGGAAAGTAAGAGGGGCAATCATTATGGGGCACACAGGGAGTTTCAAAGGTATACTGGTAATATTCTACATCTTAACTATGAGTGTTCATTTTTTCTTTATTATTCTTAAAGATTATGGGGGTTGGGGGGATGGACTTTATCCTACAGAACAATCAGCAATAGATATAGAACATATTTGTTACAAGATTGTTTATAATGTTTAAAAGATCAAAAACATTCTCTGTACTAATAGTAGAATGATTAAGTGATGACACTTTCATAGGGTGGAACATTAAACCCCATTGAAAATGTATAACTTTTAACTTGAGAAAGTACTATGGAACATTGTCAAAAGTAGGATTAAAAATCTGTAGTATATTTCCACTTTTGCTTCAGATCTATATATGCACCTTAAAAAGACTGGGAAATTATGCAAGTGATTCTTTAGAATCTGTACTTAACTTGCCTGTATATTTTTTGTATAAGGGATATAGATTATATAATCAGGGAAATGTTTAAATAAAGACCGCATTTGCTGACCAGGTGAGTTAGGACAGAAATTGGCTTAGCAATTTTAACTAAACATCCAAAAGCAGGGGCTCCCGTTTTAGACAATATACCAAAGTAGATAAAGTAAACAACTCTCCCAATGACAATAACTAAAATGCTAGGTAAATATTTAAAACAGTGTTTATATGTATAGTTCATCTATCAGGGAAACTGAGAAACTGCAGAGGTAAAAATCAAAGTAAAGCAGGTAGCCTGTGAGGTAAATGAGCTATACTTATTAACATGAATGAATCTCAGAAACATTGAGCCAAGACAAAGAAGTCACACAAGAATACATAAAGTGTGATTCTATTTATATGCTCAAAAATATGTGAATAAACAATATGTTAGGGATACATATAGGTAAAACTAAGAAAAAGTAAACAAATCATATAATACAAAATTCAGAGAAGTGATGCCTCTTTTGAGGAGGAACAGGTATGAGATGTTGAAGGAACCCACAAAGAGCTCTTTAGAGGTAATGTTCTCCCTTAAGCAAGTGTTATGAACCCAGTGTTTATCATTTTTTTTAATTGCATATACACCTTATACCACTCTTTTACATGTTTCACCAAAAATCATTTTTCCAGTCATAAATGTAAAGTATTACAAATTCTGTGGGACAAATGCTGATAAGGAAATGAAGTTAAGTATGTGGATTTTGTGGGTAGTTCAGTTTCTTGTTTGAGGTTTTGATTGGGTAATACATATGTGCACAGATGAACTTAGCTTGTCATAGTTTTCTCTTAAAATAATTCTGTTGCTGTTTGTATTGGGATCATGTTAAGCTTCTAGATTAATTTAGAAAAAATTAACAACTTTATACAGACAAGGTATGGGCTTTTCCATTTTTTCAGGTCATCTATTCTGTCCCTTTAAAGTTTTTTCCATGTATATTATTGTGTACATTTCTTGTTTTGCCTGTGTGTATATCCACACACACATATATGTATGTATTAAGTACACAGATAGTCCTCGGTTTGTGCAATAGCGTGGGACTTTAAAAATGACCGTGCAAGCTGGAACCATGCAAAGCCATCTTAATTAACGGTGAAAATTACAGTTGTTCGATTACCTTTAAACATTTTTCTTAAAACATTAAAAACTCTTTTCTGTCAGTTATATAGGGAAATTAAAAATACTAAAAGTAATGTTAACCTAGTACACTGTAACTTAAAAACATCGAGAATTAAAGTGTTTTATTTCTTTTTTTTTTTTTTTTATAAATTTATTTATTTTATTTATTTATTTTTGGTTGTGTTGGGTCTTTGTTGCTGGGCGCCAGCTTTCTCCAGTTGCGGCGAACGAGGTCTACTCTCCGTTGCGGTGCACGGGCCTCTCACTACGATGGCCTCTCCCGTGGCGGAGCAAGGACTCCAGGCACGCGGGCCTCAGTAGTTGTGGCGCACGGGCTTAGTCGCCCTATGGCATGTGGGATCTTCCCGGACCAGGGCTCGAACCCGTGTCCCCTGCATTAGCAGGCGGACTCCCAACCACTGCGCCACCAAGGAAGCCCTTAAAGTGTTTTATTTCTTGTAAGAAACTTCTCAAGAGTAGTTTGCGCGGTGCTTGCCTTCTCGTTGTAGGCCTTACAGCATGGGGTGAGCAGCTTTTCTGTGCATTGGCCAGTTGTCATACTCCTTTCTAAGTATGGATCAACTTTCAAAGACATTTTATCCTTTGCTCGTTAAATATCATGAAACATCTCCGAGAGTTTCTGTAATATGAAATTTTTCACTGGCATAAACTCCCTGGGGAAGAACTTTCCTTATTTATGTCGTTAAGTTCATCTTCATGGAGATCCTCTGGCTGCATATCCCGAGTTTCTTCAGTGGTGGCAGTGTCAGCATTCCTGTGGTCAGCTATTTGTTCTCTAACTCCATTTACATTTGAGTCTAATTTTACTTCCAGTGTTACCACTTTTCTGTTTCTTGCTCTATGTACTTCCATTTTGTTGGCCAGTTCTCTCTTTTGGATTATCCATTTTTGTAAAATGTCACATGGGTTTATCACTGGGATACAAGGAGGCAACGTAACTACATACTTTGCTGTCTGTGAGTGAATTAATAGAAGTGAGTGACTAATCACTGACAGACTTTGAAAGAAACGACATAATTAGTCACTGATCATAAAGCACCTTTGTTTTCATAGTGGACCAAAGAGTTCCCGGTGAAGTTTGTACTCTACGGTTACTCACAGTTAATGTACTATGAAATTTGAACAGTGTTGTTAGGAGACTCATTTAACTAAGCCATAGTAACCAAAATCCATGCATATCAGAACCATTCACAGCAAGGACTGCCTACATACACACAAGCACACACATACACACATACTTATTGCTAGGCTTATTCCTATGTATTTTTTTTTTTTCCATTGCTCTTATAACTTGGATCTTTTTCTTCCTTTCCTAGCTTTCAGTATTGTTACTTGGGAAAGCTGTTGATCTATACAGGATGTTAGCTTTACATGCTTATTGAATTATCTTATTACTTGTAAAAGTTTTTAATTCCTGTTGGATTGCCAGGTATATAATTGTATTATCTGCAAATAATTTTCTCAACCTTTCCTTTATGATATTTGTACCTCTTCTTTTATTATCTAATTGTACTGACTAGTAGCTCCACAACACTTAAGTAATAGTGGGGATAGTGACCATCCTTATTTTGTTCTTGGGCTTAATGGGAATGATTCTGGTGTTTCCTCATTAAACTTTATACTAGTTTTGGGGTTGAAAGAGATATATTTTTGAAGATAGATAGATAATTTGTAGAATTATTCATCTACTGTATTTTGGTGAGAAATTTTATTGAGTGTTAACTGGGTTTAACTGTTGTCAGCCTGATCCAAGTACCTCCTAAAATGTGGTAGGGTACACAGCTGTACCCATGAAGTATATTTGCAAAAAAAAAATAGAAGTGAAAAAAACTAATGGTGAATCTAATGAAACCTCTACATCAGTAGTTCTCACCAGGTGAGACATTTGGCAGTGTCTGGAGACATTGTTGGTTGTCGCAACAGGGAGAGAAGGTGCTAGTAGCCAGTGATGCTGCTAAAAACATCCTACAATGCCCAGAGCAGCCCCCACAATAAAGAATTATCTAGCCCAATGTCAAGTGCTAAGGTTTAGAACCCTTTTCTAGATCTCACTACCAGTTTACAAAAACTGTGGGGAATACAGGAACATAACACTAACAGAAAGTAATTAGTGCAGTTCATAATATGAGAAATTCTAGAAGGCAGATGACCTGGTTTCTTCAACATATGAATGGCATGAGGGGGATGGGGGAAAGGAAGAAGAATTATTACAGATTAAAAGAGACTTAAGATATATGCCAACCAAATGCAATATAGTACTACACCATTTTATATGAGGGACTTGAGCATCTCAGATTTCGGTATCTGTGGGAGGTCTTGGAACCAGTTCCCTGCATATACCCAGGGACAGCTGTGTAGATCTTGTTTGGATCCTCATTCAAGTAACACATTTCTGCAAAAATCAGGGAAATTTAAGTTGGGGGAATACATGAAACAAGACTGGCAGAATGTCGATAATTATTGGAGCAGGGTGGTGGAGATTCATTATTCTTTCCTACTTTAGTTTTTTGCTTAAAGATTTCCATAATAAAACATTTTGTTAAGATGGATACTGAATTTCTTTAGATGAACTTTCAGTGACAACAGTGAAAATATGACTTTTCTCTTCTGATCCTTTCAAATAGTGAATTATAATAATACTTTTCCTAATATTAAATTCTCTGTATTCCTAAAATAAGTGTCCCTTCTTCATGGTATTATTATTGTTTTAATGTACTGGAAGATTCTGTTTGCCAGCATTTTATATCTGCATTGGTAGTCATAAGTGAGATTGATGTGTAGTTTTCTTTTTTCTGTTGCCCTTGCCAAATTTTAGTATCAGTGTTATTCTAACTTCATAAAAAGACTTTGAAAGCCTTTTTTAACTCTGGAACTTTTAAAGGTTCAAGCTAATTTAAATACAGAGAAGCTGGCTACTCTATTGACTTCAGCCACTGGAATGGTAGGCCTTTAGAAAAAAAAAATTGGTTATTTCTTTTTCTTCTTTCTCTGTTTCTTAAAAGAATGAACATATACTGGTGCAAACATCACAGCTTATGGGCTGTGTTCTCAGTGACTTTTTTTTTTTGGCCACACCACGAGGCATGCAGGATCTTAGTTCCCTGACCAGGGATCAAACCCTGCAGTGGAAGCGTGGAGTCTTAACCACTGGACCGCCAGGGAAGTCCCAACTGTCAACTCTTTTTAATAGGCTATTTTTTAGAGGCAATTTAGGTTCATTGCAGTATTGAGCAGAAGTACAAAGATTTCCTATATACTCTCTGCCCCACACATCCATAACCTCCCCCATTATCAGCATTCCCCACCAGAGTAGGCCATTTGTTAGAATTGATGAGCCAATATTGACACATCATTATCATCCTAAGTCTGTAGTTTATATTAGGGTTCACTCTTGGTGCTGTACACTATATGCATTTGAACAAATTTATAATGACCTGTATCCACCATTACAGTATTATAGTATCATACAGAGTAGTTTCACTGCCCTAAAAATTCCCTGAATCCCACCTTCATTCCCCCTCAGTGGCCCAAACCCTGGTGACCACTGATCTTTTACTGATCCCATGGATGTGTAGAGTCACACCTTCAACTTTGTCCTTCTCCAATATTGTGTTGGCTATTCTGAATCTTTTGCCTATCCATATAAACTTTATATGGGAATCGTATTGAATCTATAGATCAAGTTGGGAAGAACTGACATCTTGACAATATTAAGTCTTCCTATCCGTGAATATAGAAGCTCTCCACATTTATAGTTCTTCTTTGATTTATCAGGGTTTTGTAGTTTTCCTCATATAGACGTTGTACATATTTTATTAGTTTTATACCCAAGTACTTTGTTTTCAGGACTGCTAATGTAAATGGTATTATGTTTTAATTTCAAATACTACTTGTTCATGGCTGGAATATAGGAAAGCAGTTGACTTCTGTATATTAAGCTTGTGTCCTGCAACCCTGCTATAATCGCTTATTAGTTCCAGGAGTGTTTTGGTGTATTCTTTCAGATTTTCTGCATAGACAGTCATATCACCTGTGAACAAAAAAGTGTATATATATTTAGCTAAGACTTCAGTTATGATGTTGAAAAGGAATGGTGAGGGAGGACATCTGTGCTTCGTTCCTAAACTTACCAGGAAAGCTTCTAGTTTCTTATTAAGTATGATGTTACCTATAGATTTACTCTAGATATTCTTTGTCCATTTGAGGAAATTCCCCTCTGTTCCTAGTTTGCTGACAGTTTCTATCATGAACGAGTGTTGGATTTTGTCAGATGCTTTTTCTGCTTCTGTTGATGTGTTTAGTATGTTTTTTCTTTACCTGTTAATGTGATGATTTATGTTGATTGATTTTCAAATGTTGAACCAGCATACCTGGGATAAATTACACTTGGTTATGGTATATAATTCTTTTTATGAATTGTTGGATTCAATTTACTGATACTTTGTTAAGGATTTTGCATCTATGCTCATGAAAGCTATTGGGCTATAGGTTTTTCTTTTTTTTCTTGTAATGTCTTTGTGTAGTTTTGGTATTAGAGTAATGCTGGCCTCATAGAATGAGTTAGGAAGTATTCCCTCTGCTCCTATATTCTGAAAGAAATTGTAGAGAATTGGTATAATTTATTCCTAAATATCTGGTAGAATTCACCAGGGAACCCATCTGGATCTGGAACTTCCTGTTTTGGACCTGATTCAATTTCTTTCATAGATACAGGCCTCTTCAGATTGTCTGTTTTTTCTTGTGTGAGTTTTGGCAGATTGTGTCTTTCAAGGAATTGGTCCATTTCATGTAGGTTATCAAATTTGTGGGCGCAGACTTGTTCATATTATTCCTTGATTATCCTTTTAGTGTCTGTGGGGTTTATAGTGATGTCCCCACTTTCATTTCTGGTACTAGTAATTTTTGTTCCACTTTTTTCTTAAGTATCCTGTTTACTTTCTGGCTTATTGATTTTATTGTTCTTTTCAAAGAACCAGATTTTGATTTTGTTGATATTCTCTATTGATTTCCTGATTTCAATTTCATTGATTTCTGCTCTAATTTTTATTATTTCTTTTCTTCTACTGACTTAGAATTTAATTTGCTCTTTTTTTCTATGTTACCAAAGTGGAAACTTAGATGATTGATTTTAGATCTTCTTTTCTAATACATGCATTTAATGCTATAAATTTATCTCCAAGAAGAGAGAAAAGTACTGCTTTTACTGCATCCCACACATTTTGGTAAGTTGTATTTTCATTAGTTTAAAATATTGTAAATTTTTTTGTGTGATTTCTTCCTTGACCCATGTGTTATGTATAAGCGTGTTGTTTAATCTCCAAGTATTTTGAGATTCTCCAATTATCCTTCCGTTATGGGTTTCTAGTTTCATTTTGGTCTGAGAGCACATACTACGTGATTTCTATTCTTTTAAATCTGTTAAGGTGTGTTTTTTGGCCCAGAATGAGGTCTGTCTTGGTGAATATTTCATGTGTGTTTGAGAAGAATGTGTATTCTGCTGTTGTTGAATGAAGTAGTCTGTAGATGTCTATTATATCCAATTGATTGATGGGGGTGAGTTCAGCTATGTCCTTACTGATTTTTCTGCCTGCTGGATCTGTCCATTCCTGATAGAGGGGTGTTTACTACTCCAAATACAATAGTAGTTCATTTATTTCTCCTGGCAGTTTTGTCAGTTTTTTGCCTTACATATTTTTACACTCTGTTGTTAGACACATTCATGCTAAGGATCATTATGCCTTCTTGGAGAAATGACCCCTTTGTCGTTATGTAATGCACCTTTTTTCCCCTGATAACTTCCCTTACTCTCAAGTCTGCTCTGTCTGAAATGAATATAGCTATTCCTGCTTTCTTTTGAAGAGTGTTAATTTGGTATATCTATGTCAGTCCATTTACTTTTCATTGATACGTGTCTTTATAAAGTGGGTTTCTTATAGACAACATACAGTTGTGTCTTGTTCTTTATTCACTCTGACAATCTCCATCTTTTAATTGGTGTATTAAGACCATTGACATTTAAAATGATTGATATAGTTGAATTTATAGCTACCATATTTATTACTGTTTTCTATTTGTTTTCTGTTGTTTTGTTGTTTTTTTTTTTTTTTACTCTTTTTCTGCCTTTTGTGGTTTTCACTGAGCATGTTATATGATTCCATTCTCTCCTTTCTTAGCATATCAGGTATACTTCATTTTTTACTTTTTATTAATGGTTTCCCTAGCATTTGGCATATACATTTAAAGCTAATCAAAATCCACCTTCAAGTAACAATATACTGGCTTCATGGGTAGTCCAGGTACATTATAATAAAATAACCTAATTCTTCTCTTCCATCCTTTGCATCACTTCTTTCATTCATTTCACTTATACATAAGCGTGTGTGTGTGCGTGTGCACGTACATAATCATACACATAATCGGATACATTGTTGCCATTATTATTTTGAACAAACTGTTACCTCTCAGATCAATTAAAAATAGGGACTTCCCTGGTGGTCCGGTGGTTAAGACTTCACCTTCCAATGCAAGGGGTGCGGGTTCAATCCCTGGTCAGGGAGCTAAGATGCCACATGCCTCCTGGCTAAAAAAACAAAACATAAAACAGAAGCAATATTGTAACAAGTTCAATAAAGACTTTAAAAATGGCCCACATTAAAAAAAAAAAATCTGAAAGAAATGGGAGAGAGGAGCTTCAAGATGACAGAAGAGTAAGATGGAAGATCACCTTCCTCCCCACAAATACATCGGAAATACATCTACATGTGGAACAACCCCTAGAGAACACCTACTGAACACTGGCAGAAGACCTCAGACCTCCCAAAAGGCAAGTAACTACCCACATACCTGGGTAGAGTAAAAGAAAAAGGAAAAAACAGAGACAAAAGAATAGGGATGGGACCTGCACCAGTGTGAGAGAGCTGTGAAGGAGGAAAGGTTTCCACACACTAGGAATCCCCTTCGCAGGCAGAGACTGTGGATGGCGGACGCAGGAAGCTTCAGAGCCACAGAGGAGAGCACAGCAACGGGTGCGGAGGGCAAAGCAGAAAGATTCCCGCACAGAGGATCAGTGCCGGCCAGCTCTCACCAGCCCGAGAGGCTTGTCTGCTCACCCGCCAGGACGGGTGGGGGCTGGGAGCTGAGGCTCCGGCTTCAGAGGTCAGATCCCAGGGAGAGGACTGGGGTTGGCTGCGTGAACACAGCCTGAAGGGGGCTGGTGCGCCACAGCTAGCCAGAAGGGAGTCCAGGAAAAGGTCTGGAGCTGCCGAAGAGGCAAGAGACTTTTTCTTGCCTCTTTGTTTCCTGGTGCGCGACGAGAGGGGATTAGGAGCGCCACTTAAACGAGCTCCAGAGACGGGGGCGAGCCGTGGCTATCAGCGCGGACCCCAGAGACGGGCATGAGACAGTAAAGCTGCCGCTGCAGCCACCAAGAAGCCTGTGTGCAAGCACAGGTCACTATCCACACCTCCCCTCCTGGGAGCCTGTGCAGCCCGCCACTGCCAGGGTCCCATGATCCAGGGACAACTTCCCCAGGAGAACACATGGTGCCTCAGGCTGTTGCAACGTCAGGCTGGCCTCTGCTGCCACAGGCTCACCCCGTACTCCGTACCCCTCCCCCTGGCCTGAGTGAGCCAGAGCCCCCAAATCAGCTGCTCCTTTAACCCCGTCCTCTGAGTGGGAACAGAGGCCCTCAGGCAACCTACACACAGAGGCAGGGCCAAATCCAAAGCTGAACCTCAGGAGCTGTGCGAACAAAGAAGAGAAAGGGAAATCTCTCCCAGCAGCCTCAGGAGCAGCAGATTAAATCTCCACAATCAACTTGATATACCCGGCATCTGTGGAATACCTGAATAGACAACGAATCATCCCAAATTGAGGCAGTGGACTTTGGGAGCAATGATATATTTTTTTTTCCCTTTTTCTCTTTTTGTGAGTGTGTATGTGTATGCTTCTGTGTGTGATTTTGTCTGTATAGCTTTGCCTTTACCATTTGCTGTACAGTTCTGTCTGTCCAGTTTTTTTTTTTTGTCTGTTTTATACTTTTTACTGCTTGTTATCATTGGTGAATTTGTTTTTTGGTTTGGCTGCTCTCCTCTTTCTTTCATTTTTTTTTACTTTTAAATTTTTAATTATTTTTTATTTTAATAACTTTATTTTATTTTATTTTATTCTTTCTTTCTTTTTTTTCTCCCTTTTATTCTGAGCCATGTGGATGACAGGGTCTTGGTGCTCCAGCCAGGTGTCAGGGCTGTGCCTCCGAGGCAGGAGAGCCAAGTTCAGTACATTGGTCCACCAGAGACCTCCCAGCTCCACATGATATCAGCCGGTAAAAATCTCCCAGAGATCTCCATGTCAATGCCAAGACCCAGCTCCACTCAGCGACCAGCAAGCTACAGTGCTAGACACCTTATGCCAAACAACCAGCAAGACAGGAACACAGCCCCACCCATTAGCAGAGAGGCTCCCTAAAATCATAATAAGGTTACAGACACCCCAAAACACACCACCAGACGCAGACCTGCCCACCAAAAAGACAAGATCCAGCCTCATCCACCAGAACACAGGCACTAGTCCCTTCCACCAGGAAGCCTACACAACCCACTGAACCAACCTTGGCCACTGGGGGCAGACTCCGAAAACAACGGGAACTACGAACCTGCAGCCTGCGAAAAGGAGACCCCAAACACAGTAAGTTAAGCAAAATGAGAAGACGGAGAAACACACAGCAGATGAAGGAGCAAGGTAAAAACCCACCAGACCTAACAATTGAAGAGGAAATAGTCAGTCTACCTCAAAAAGAATTCAGAATAATGATAGTAAAGATGATCCAGAATCTTGGAAATACAATGGAGAAAATACAAGAAACGTTTAATTAGGACCTGGAAGAACTAAAGAGCAAACAAACTGATGAACAGCACAATAAATTAAATTAAAAATTCTCTAGAAGGCATCAGTAGCAGAATAACTGAGGCAGAAGAACGGATAAGTGACCTGGAAGATAAAATAGTGGAAATAACTACTGCAGAACAGAATAAAGAAAAAAGAATGAAAAGAATTGAGGACAATCTCAGAGACCTCTGGGACAACATTAAATGCACCAACATTTGAATTATAGGGGTTCTAGAAAAAGAAGAGAAGAAAGGGACTGAGAAAATATTTGAAGAGATTATAGTTGAAAACTTCCTTAATATGGGAAAGGAAATAGTTAAGTCCAGGAAGCACAGAGTCCCATACAGGATAAATCCAAGGAGAAACACGCCAAGACACATATTAGTCAAACTATCAAAAATTAAACACAAAGAAAAAAATATTAAAAGCAGCAAGGGAAAAACAACAAATAACATACAAGGGAATCCCCGTAAGGTTAACAGCTGATCTTTCAGCAGAAACTCTGCAAGCCAGAAGGGAGTGGCAGGACATATTTAAAGTGATGAAAGGGGAAAAAACTTACAACCTGTAGCCTGTGCTCCGCAACGGGAGAGGCCAAAACAGTGAGAGGCCCGGGAACCGCAAAAAAAAAAAGCTGGAGGAGCACTCCTCATATCAGACAAAATAGACTTTAAAACAAAGACTATTACAGGAGACAAAGAAGGACACTACATAATGATCAAGGGATCAATCCATGAAGAAGATATAACAATTGTAAACATTTATGCACCCAACATAGGAGCACCTCAATACATAAGGCAAATGCTAAGAGCCATAAAAGGGGAAATTGACAGTAACACAGTCAATAGTAGGGGACTTTAACAGCCCACTTTCACCAATGGACAGATCATCCAAAATGAAAATAAATAAGGAAACACAAGCTTTAAATGATACATTAAACAAGATGGACTTAATTAATATTTATAGGACATTCAATCCTAAAACAACAGAATATACTTTCTTCTCAAGTGCTCATGGAATATTCTCCAAGATAGATCATATCTTGGGTCACAAATCAAGCCTTGGTAAATTTAAGAAAATTGAAATCGTATCAAGTATCGTTTCCAGTCACGATGCTATGAGACTGGATATCAATTACAGGAAAAAAATCTGTAAACAAACAGATACACGGAGGCTAAACAATACACTACATAATAACCAAGAGATCACTGAAGAGATCAAAGAGGAAATCGAAAAATACCTATAAACAAGTGACAATGGAGACAAAACAACCCAAAACCTATGGGATGCAGCAAAAGCAGTCCTAAGAGGGAAGTTTACAGCAATACAATCCTACCTTAAAAAACAAGAAACATCTCAAATAAACAACCTACCCTTACACCTAAAGCAATTAGAGAAAGAAGAACAAAAAAACCCCAAAGTTAGCAGAAGGAAAGAAATCATAAAGATCAGATCAGAAATAAATGAAAAAGAAATGAAGGAAACAATAGCAAAGATCAATAAAACTAAACACTGGTTCTTTGAGAAGATAAACAAAATTGATAAACCATTAGCCAGACTCATCAAGAAAAAAAGGGAGAAGACTCAAATAAATAGCATTAGAAGTGAAAACGGAGAAGTAAAAACTGACACTGCAGAAATTCAAAGGATCATGAGAGATTACTACAAGCAATTATATGCCAATAAAATGGACAACCTAGAAGAAATGGAAAAATTCTTAGGAAAGCACAACCTTCCAAGACTGAATCAGGAAGAAATAGAAAATACAAACAGACTAATCATAGCAGGGGGAGGAACACTCCCAAACTCATTCTACGAGGCCACCATCACCCTGATACCAAAACCAGACAAAGATGTCACAAAGAAAGAAAACTACAGGCCAATATCACTGATGAACATAGATGCAAAACTCCTCAACAATACTAGCAAAGAGACTCTAACAGCACATTAAAAGGACCCTACACCATGATCAAGTGGGGTTTATCCCAAGAATGCAAGAATTCTTCAATATACGCAAATCAATCATTGTGATACACCATATTAACAAATTGAAGAATAAAAACCGTATGATCATCTCAGTAGATGCAGAAAAAGCTTTGGACAAAATTCAACACCCATTTATGATAAAAACCCTCCAGAGAGTAGGCATAGAGGGAACTTACTTCAGCATAATAAATGCCATATATGATAAACCCATAGCCAACATCGTCCTCAGTGGTGAAAAACTGAAACCATTTCCACTAAGATAAGGAAAAAGACAAGGTTGCCCACTCTCACCACTATTATTCAACATTGTTTTGGAAGTTTTAGCCACAGCAGGCAGAGAAGAAAAAGAAATAAAAGCAATCCAAATCAGAAAAGAAGTAAAGCTGTCACCGTTTGCAGATGACATACTATACATAGACAATCCTAAAGATGCTACCAGAAAACTACTAGAGCTAATCAATGCATTTGGTAAAGTAGCAGGATACAAAATTAATGCACAGAAATCTCTTGCATTCCTATACACTAATGATGAAAAATCTGAAAGTGAAATCAAGAAAACACTCCCATTTACCATTGCAACAAAAAGAATAAAATATCTAGGAATAAACCTACCTAAGGAGACAAAAGACCTGTATGCAGAAAACTATAAGACACTGATGAAAGAAATTGAAGATGATACCAGTAGGTGGAGAGGTATACCATGATCTTGGATTGGAAGAATCAACATTGTGAAAATGACTATACTACCCAAATTAATCTACAGATTCAATGCAGTCCCTCTCAGACTACCACTGGCATTATTCACAGAACTAGAACAAAAAAATTCACAATTTGTGTGGAAACACAAAAGATCCTGAATAGCCAAAGCAATCTTGAGAAAGAAAAATGGAGCTGGAGGAGTCAGGCTCCCTGACTTCAGACTATACTACAAAGCTACAGTAATCAAGACAGTATGGTACTGGCACAAAAACAGAAAGATAGATCAATGGAACAGGATAGAAAGCCCAGAGATAAACCCACGCACATATGGACACCTTATCTTTGATAAAGGAGGCAGGAATGTACAGTGGAGAAAGGACAGCCTCTTCAATAAGTGGTGCTGGGAAAACTGGACAGGTACATGTAAAAGTATGAGATTAGATCACTCCCTAACACCATACACAAAAATAAGCTCAAAATGGATTAAAGACCTAAATGTAAGGCCAGACACTATCAAACTCTTAGAGGAAAACATAGGCAGAACACTCTATGACATAAATCACAGCAAGATCCTTTTTGACCCACCTCCTAGAGAAATGGAAATAAAAACAAAAATAAACAAATGGGACCTAATGAAACTTCAAAGTTTTTGCACAGCAAAGAAAACTATAAGCAAAACAAAAAGACAACCCTCAGAATGGGAGAAAATATTTGCAAATGAAGCAACTGACAAGGGATTAATCTCCAAAATTTACAAGCAGCTCGTGCAACTCAACATCACAAAAAGAAACAACCCAATCAAAAAAATGGGCAGAAGACTGAAATAGACATTTCTCCAGAGAAGATATACACATTGCCAACAAACACATGAAAGAATGCTCAACATCACTAATCATCAGAGAAATGCAAATCAAAACTACATTGAGGTATCACCTCACCAGTCAGAATGGCCATCGTCAAAAAATCTACAAACAGTAAATGCTGGAGAGGGTGTAGAGAAAAAGGCACCCTCTTGCAGTGTTGGTAGGAATGTAAATTGATACAGCCACTATGGAGAACAGTATGGAGGTTCCTTAAAAACTAAATATAGAATTACCGTACGACCCAGCAATCCCACTACTGGACATATACCCTGAGAAAACCATAATTCAAATAGAGTCATGTACCACAATGTTCATTGCAGCTCTGTTTACAATAGTCAGGACATGGAACCAACCTAAGTGTCCATCAAGAGATGAATGGATAAAGAAGATGTGGCACATATATACAATGGAATATTAGTCATAAAAAGAAACAAAATTGAGTTATTTGTAGTGAGGTGGATGGATCTAGAGTCTGTCTTACAAAGTGAAGTAAGTCAGAAAGAGAAAAACAAAGACTGTATGCTAACACATATATATGGAATCTTTAAGAAATAAATAAATAATGGTCATGAAGAACCTAGGGCCAGGATGGCAGTAAAGATGCAGACCTACTAGAGAATGGCCTTGAGGACACGGGGAGGGGGAAGGGTAAGCTGGGACAAAGTGAGAGAGTGGCATGGACATATATACACTACCAAATGTAAAATAGCTAGTGCGAAGCAGCCACATAGCACAGGGAGATCAGCTCTGTGCTTTGTGACCACCTAGAGGGGTGGGATAGGGAGGGTGGAAGGGAGGGAGATGCAAGAGGGAAGAGATACGGGCATATATGTGTATGTATAGCTGATTCACTTTGTTATAAAGCCGAAACTAACATACCATTGTAAAACAATTATACTCCAATAAAGATGTTAAAATAAACTGTATAAATAAAAGCTTTTATCCTTCTTATACCTTATCTGATGTTTTTCCTTTGTGTGGATCCAAGTTTCTTTTTTTTAAATTAATTTATTTATTTTTGGCTGTGTTGGGTCTTCATTGCTGCGTGTGGACCTTCTCTAGTTGTGCGAGTGGGGGCTGCTCTTCGTTGCAGTATGTGGGCTTCTCGTTGCAGTGGCTTCTCTGTTGCCGAGCATGGGCTGGAGGTGTGTGGGCTTCAGTAGTTGTGGCTCACGGGCTTAGTTGCTCTGTGGTATGTGGGATCTTCCTGGACCAGAGATCAAACCCATGTCCCCTGCATTGGCAGGCAGATTCTTAACCACTGTGCCACCAAGGAAGTCCCCTAGTTTCTTGATCTATATCATTTACCTTCTCTCTAAAGAACTTCTTTAACATTTCTTACAAGACAGATCTATTAGCAACAAATTTCAATTTTTGTTTGTCTGAGAAGGTCTTTATTTCTGTTTTTTTAATTTTTATTTATGTATTTATTTATTTGGTTGTGCCAGGTGTTAGTTGCAGCACGTGGGCTCCTTGTTGCAGCATGCAGACTCTTAATTGTGTCCTGCATGTGGAATCTAGTCATTATTGTTTAAAGTATTTCTTCTGTTCCTTTCTCTCTTCTAGTATTCCCATTACACATAGATTACACCTTTTGTAATTGTCCCTTTTTTGGTTGTATATTCTTTTCTGTTTTTTCCAGTCGTTTTTTTTTTGTTTGCTTTCTAGTCTTGGAGGTTTCTATCTATTGAGATATCCTCAAGCTTAGAGATTCTTTCCTCAGATGTATCCAGTTCACTAATAGGCCCCATGATAGGCACTCTTCATTTCTGTTATGTATTTTTTATCTCTTTTTGGTTCTGGTCTCTTTTGATTTCTTTTTGGTCCTTTCTTAGAATTTCCATCTCTCTGCTTTCATTGCTCATCTGTTTTCCCAGGCTGTGTATTTTATTCATTGGAGTTCTTAGGATATTAATCACAGTTGTTTTAAATCACCAGTCTGATAATTCCATCATCCTGCTATATCTGACTCTTGTTTCTTTGCTTGCTGTGTGTCTTCAGCTTTGGTTTTTGCCTTTTAGTATGTCTTGTAATTTTTTCTTGATAGTCAGGCATGGTGTACTGGGTAAAAGGCACTGCTGTAGATAGGCCTTTAGAAATGTGGTTGTTAAAAGTGGGGAGAGAGGAAATGTTCTGTAGTCTGTAACTAGGTCTCAGTTTTTTTAGTAAGCCTGTGTCTCTGGGCTGTGAACTGTACTTTGCAATCCCCTCCCTCCCCAAACCTTGGTGGACAAGATAGCTGGAGTGGGCTGGAGATGGCTGGAGTTGGGTATTTCCTTCCCTCCGGTCAGATATGCTCTGATAAAACTCCAGTAGGTTAGGCTCTGGTTAAATAATTTCTCCTGAGAATAGACCTTGCTAAGAACAGAATGTTCTGGGACTTTTGTGACGTCCAGCAGTGAAGACTCCATGCTTCCACTGCAGGGGGCACAGGTTCAATCCCTGGTGGGGGAACTAAGATCCCATATGCTTTGTGGTGTGCCCCCCGCCCCCACCAAAACAAACAAACAAACAAAAGAACAGAATTCTCTGGCATATCCCAAAGTGGTTCTTTTACCCCTCTGCTGACTGTCTTGTTGTGAAGAAGAGTTCGGGTAAGTTACCTGATTTTTGTTAAGTTTGTAATTAAATATTTAATAAAAATGTCTTCTTAAAAGTACGTTTTCATTTTCCTAAAAAGATAAACATAATTCTGCTCTTAGGTATTTACCTAAATGATGAAAACTTATACTCACACGAAAACCACACATAAATGTTTAATAGAAGCTTTATTCATAATTGCCAAAACTTAGAAGCAACTAGAAGATGTCCTTCAGTAGAGAAATGGATAAACAAACTGGTACATACATACAATGTAATATTATTTAGCGATAGGAGGGAGAAAAAAGAGCTCTCAAGCCATGAAAAGACATGGAGGAACTTTAAATGTGAATGGAAAAGGGAAAGAAACCAGTCTGAAAAGGCTATATACTGTATGATTCCAACTATTATGTGACATTCTAGAAAAGGCAAAACTATGGAGACAGTAAAAGAATCGGTGATTCCCAGGGATTGGGGGAAGAGAGGGATGAATAGGTGGAGCACCGAGGATATTTAGGGTTGGGAAATTATTCAGCATGATATTATGATAGATTCATGGCATAATGCATTTATTAAAATACATAGAACTGTACAACACAGTGAGCCCTAATGTAAACTGTAGACTCTAGTTAATAATATATCAATATTGTTTCATCAGATGTAACAAATATTCCACACTGATGCAAGATGTTAATAATAGGAGGAACTGTATGCAGGGGAGAGAGTGGGTAAACCTTAAACATGCTCTAAAAATAGTCCGTTATTTTTTTTTAACTACTTCATTCAGTTCAGATTTTACAAAGTATACCCAATTGTGTGAAACAATTATTATTTTGAATAGAAACTTTAAGATTATTATTTGTTTTACTTATGAAATCTAAATTGTTGAAGCATTTCAGGACTACTTACATTTTCTATGAATCTGTAAGTAAGCACAGAGTTCATGTTGAAAATTACTTAATTCTTTTCTGCTTTCTTAAGAAATAGAGCAGTATAGAGTACTGATTTTGTGTATTTGTGTATGTGGGTGTTGTTAAATAATATAGAGCAAAGATTTTTCATATTACTATATTAGAAATCTTTCCAAATACTGTAATAGCTAAAGTAATTTGGGATGTTTGTCCTGATTCTTATAAATTCTTTATAATGTAAAATACTTTATTTCATTGATTCTGAGATATCCACCCTAGGACATTTTAGCCTCTGAAATCAGTATGTCTCTTATAATCAGTGGCATCTTAGATTCAGTGAAATGTGATGTCTAATAAGTCTTCAGGAGAATAAATTTAATAATTGTTACAGAATCATTGTAATTACTAAAAATGATATGGGATCATCTGATTTACTTCATATCTATCTTTCAGATGCTCTTTGTGTGGGTATGTATGCAGCCATCCTCCTTCTTTGAAGTCTCATATGTGGAAGCATGCCAGTGACCAAAATTATAACTATGAACAAGTAAACAAGGCTATTAATGATGCAATTTCACAAAGTGGCAGGTATTTGATCTTACTGTTATATATAAATAGGTTATTGTTTATAATTATATATGCATTATATATAAAGTTAGGATTAAATCTGCTAGTCTGCATTATAACCAACTCAAGGTTTGATGTGTTTTCTTTTGTTTTTAAGAGTTCAGGGGAAATCTTCCGGAAAGACTGTGTTAAACAGCAGTGAAGAAGGAGCCGATTCTCTCACTGGAAGTTCAGAAAATTTGGTGTCATCCTCAGAGCTGATTTCCCAGGTTCCCAGTGAAGTCGTAGGTACCAACGAGAATGAGAAACTAAACCCTACAAGTAATACCTCATATAGTTTAGAAAAAAACTCCAGTCTGGCCCCTCCTGGCGTGGAGTATTGCGTTTTACTCTTCTGTTGTTGTATTTGTGGTTTTGAGTCTACCAGCAAAGAAAATCTTTTGGATCATATGAAGGAGCATGAGGGTGAAATTGTAAACATCATCCTAAATAAGGACCACAACACAACTCTAAACACAAATTAGGTGGAATAGTTATCTGAAGAGGAAAACAGCAGAAGAGGAAAAGAGCAGAAGAGGAATCCTTTAAACCACAGTTTGCCCTTTGTGCTGTCCAGTAACTTACTAGGCACAGAAGAAACAGTTGGTGTGATTTTTGAAGAAATGACAGATGTGACTTTGGAACGAAATTTGTAATGTAATAAAAGGAATTCCAAATGGATAAGAGGTAATAATATTTAAGCATTTTGAGTGAGGAGAAGTGGGGTTGAGGCAGCAAAGATGTACTCTTATAATAACCCTCTGTTACCTGTTAGTTTAAGTGTATTTATTATTAAAAGCTTGTTATAGTGTAGAAATGCAAGCAAAAGAGTTAAGAAAGGGCTTTTCAGGAACTATTCTAAAACTTACTGTTATGAAAGTGTCACAATCTTAAGCAGAGCTTAATTTTCTTCTCAATTTTGACATGAGTGACAACCCTCTTGTGAGAAATGGGAGGCACGTGTCTGAGGGTTTTTTGGTATCAACAAAGGAAAGAAAAGATCATTACAGGGCTTTGAGATGATCAACCTAAATCTTTAGCCAGATTGACAGGAACAAATCATATACTCAATCCGAGATATATTACTTTACTCTTTAGAAAGAAAAAAGAAAAGAGACCTCTAAATCCAAATCTAGATTGTAAATAGGCGTTTACAAAGTAAATTATTGTCTTAAATTTACAGTGGATGTCTTGTGGGCAAAGGAGGAAAGAGGTGAATTCCCACCAGCCTCAAACCAAATCTCAAGGTTCATAAAAATGGTGACTGGTTGAGCACAGTGCACTTCTCAGAGGTTCTTTTCAGTGTTGATGGAACACCGCAGCTTCTCAATAGTTACATAGGCCTTCTTATCCACTCTTCTAAACTAGACCAAGCTTGTCTAAAAACAACAAAGTAGGAAAAATTGCATTTGCTTATCAGACCTTGGAAGTAGTTTGAACTGTTAAATAAAAATCATTTGTGGGAAGAGGAATGAAATTCAAAAGCCCCTTAAAAGGAGAACTACTATTGAGATTTTACTTCCTGGAGCTTTTTATTCAGTTATACTTAGCATAAGAGATACAACCAAATGTGGCTAAAATGTAGTAAAAATTCAGGTTGTTTATAAAACGTTTAAAAACAAACAAAAACTATTTGGGTTTCTCCTATCCAGGAAATTGTATTTTGTTGGTGTGCAATAGGACACATGGGAAGCCAACTAAAACTTGCCATCAAATAGATGTAATCTTATCATTAATTACACATTTGTATTACAGTGTATTTCAAAGAGTGAAGAGAACTGGGTTTTTTGGGTTTGCTTTTGTAGTTCTGATCATTTACGTATGCATTGTTCTGTTAATGTCAGTTCTGCCTACAAGTCAAAAGGCGGCCGGTGCACCACGTGGTGCACCGTCTTCACGGTGCTCTTTCTGAACTTGACTCTAACATCTTCTAGAGCTGAGGCTGTGCCTCTCATAAAGCTTAGAAAACATCGAAAACAGAATTTCTTGAATAGGATACTCTGTAGACACATTTTAGGAAAAGAATTCTCTTCCCGAAGTCCAGGTATGAATCGAATGAATTAACATTTTTCAGATAGCATTAGGAACTATTTAAGTGGGGCCAGGTAACCTGAAATACTGTCTGATTTGTGTGTTTTTGTTTTGTTTTTTTGATTTGCTTTTTAAAATCTAATTTGATGATATTTGAACAGAGTTGATTGTAACTTTGCAACTCTAATTTACGTAGCTTTAGTTTATTTGTGAAAGTTAATCCATTTCTGATATCTGGTTTTTAAAAGAGAAAATGAATTCATATATACTAAACTATATTCTGCAAATCCACATGTAGTGGGTTTTCTCATTTTCTCCTGTTTTCAGAATTAAAAGTTATATTTCATTTCAAATTCAAAAATAAACTAAAATATTTTAAATGGTTCCATTATTACTATATTGTTCCCACTTAGTTTTTTCATTACTGGTAGCTCTGACTCAGTGTTCCTTTATAAAAATCTATTATTCTGAAAATTAACAACCTTAGAAGAGTTTTTGTTTTATAAATTTTCCTTGGCTTTAATTTTATATAATCATTTGGAAAATACTAATAACCAAAAAACATTCCCAAAATTTCCACAGTGTATTTTTAAATTAACTTTCTTCATTTCCTTAAACTACTTCCATTGATTGTTAAATCTGCCATTTGGAATCATGAATTTAAAATTTCCCTAGCTCATGGGAAAAAATTAACCCCGAAGTTCAAAAGTCTTTAAATATTCATCTGCTCCCCGCCTAAAATAGCTTCAAAAGCTTTCTCTTGGCCTATAGGAGGGACCGTATACCAAGGATGTTGTGCACATTCCCATTATGGTTTTGAGGCAAGCCTTAAGTTAACCCTCCTCGCTAAGAACAGTTGAATATGGTGAAGACTAAATATGCAACTTTAATTATAGAATAGATATTAAAATAATCAGCAGGAATTCCCTTTATAGGAATAACATTTACTGGTACTAGATCTTTTTTTGCCATGTAAAAGCTCAGTATTTGTTTTCCCCTCTGAACACTTACAATTCTAAGATTTGACAGTGAAAATAGTTTTTTAAAACACTTACTGGATAAGGCAAAGGTGGGGAGGGGGAAGATGATGCATTCTGATCATTATAAATAATACTTTTTCAGGGCTCTATCATTTTCTCTCTTTCTCTAATAATCCAGAATATGGTTGGTATCCCCAGTATTCTAACAGTACCATGCCTATATTCCACTTGACCTGTAGACTTCAAGTTCTGTGTCCAGCCAGTGCAGTGTAGTGACACTGACTGAAGCCTTTATTCTAGATCTTTCATCTATTTGAGGTAGCTGTCAGTGGCTTTGTTATTATTTTCTTTGTCTTTTCTCACAAAGCAAATGGTGGGCACCTATGTTTACATTGTATCTTCCTGCAGTGTACTTGGCTTGACAAAGACAAGCAGGCTTCTCTTTTGAGACTTAATATTTTTAGTTTTCATAGACACTTATTTAATCTTTTTTTATTGTACAGCAAGGTGCTCTAAGTAATATTCTATAAAATATATTTAATAGAGATTTGAGTTTGATATTCATGGACATGAATACATGTATTTTTTTAAGAAATAAGTATTGTGTAACACTATGGCATTGCTTCTATAGCCAAAGTCTAAAAATTTCTGGAACACTGACATGTAAAGACTACAGTTAATTCTGACACTGTATCTTATTAAAATAGGATGATTTGCATTTTGTAAAATTATCCTGCACATCAAGCTGCATGCCTTAACGCCTAAAACTCTAGGATTATTTTCATGGGAGAACAGTTTATCTGTTCAACAAACAGTGAAGCAAGGTCTTAGCGCTACTTTAACTACCTTTGGAAATACTGTACAATGTTAGAATAATTTATTTTGCTTTACAGAAGTTTGTCATGTATTGACTTTAATATTGTATTTTGGTAATAAATTTTTTGTTAAAAACACTTGCCTTTAAGTTTTATTAACAAAAAGTTACATCGATTCTTATTTTGGAAATGTTGATTTAATCACTTAGAAATTTGGATTTAAATAATGAAGAACTTCCCCAGGCTTAAACTAAGGCTTATGATTACCCTTTGGTAACATGTTAAACTATTGATGACTAGCATTAAACTGTGTTACACAAAGGTAATTGAAAAAGCATTTAGATTGTTTTAATCTTTTAAAAAATTCAATCTAGGAACTCTCCTGGTGGCGCAGTGGTTACGAATCCACCTGCCAATGCAGGGGACATGGGTTCAACCCCTGGTCCGGGAAGATCCCACGTGCCTCAAAGCAACTAAGCCCACGTGCCACAACTACTGAACCTGCACTCTAGAGCCAACGAGCCACAACTACTGAGCCCGCGCCTAGAGCCCGTGCTCCACAGCAAGAGAAGCCACTGCAATGAGACGCCCACAAACCACAACGAAGAGTAGCCCCCGCTCACTGCAACTGGAGAAAGCCCACGCACAGCAATGAAGACCCAATGCAGTCAAAGATAAATTTTTTTTAAAAATTCAATCTAATTTTGTAGTTTTTCTCCTTGCTACACAGTTCTTCACTTTATCTTGCAAATCACATCCTTATACGCTTTAAATTCTGATGTATTCAAACTGCTAAAGTAGCTCTCTTAAAGGCAGTTAGCATTTTGCACTTGCATTGATCCGTTGCATTGGCAAGTGAAGCTAACATCATCTGACTGTATCATTGGTCTAGTCACACATCTGTGCCCTAGAATCCTGGGCTACCTTGGCTGCAAGTGTCTGAGGCCAAATATTTCTCCCCAAAAGGTTTAATCCCTTGTCGTGTCTCCCCAGGGGCAACATAATTATGTCCTATCTTTTAAGAGCCAGATCCCAACACCGTCACTAACCTCTGGACAGTTGTAGAAATCTCAGCATGAAAGATCCAGAACGTGCAGTTTGGTAGCCACCAGCCACATGCGGCTATTTAGCACTTGCAATACGACTAGGATGCTAAGTGTATAATATACAACAGTTCTGAAGACATCATTTTTTAAAAAAAGTATCGCATTAATGTTTTTTATATTGGTTACTTGTTGAAACGATATTTGAGATATTTTGGGTTAAATAATATTAAAATTAATTTCACCTGTTTTTCTGTGTAGCTACTATAAAATTTTAAATTGCATATGTGGCTCATATCGTATTTCTGTTGGACAGTGGTGGTATAGAAGAAGGATTAGTAAACTGACAGCCCTTGTTTCAAATCTGGCCTGCCATCCATTTTTGTAAATAGTTTTATTGGAACACAGCCACACCCAGTCATTTACATACTGTATATGGCTATTTTTGAGGTACAACAGCAGCACTGAGAAGTTGTTACAAAGACTGTATGCACCACAAAGCCCAAATTATTTACTATCTGCTTAATAGTAAATTGTTTGATAGAGTTTGCTGACCTGTGACCTAGAACAATGGTATGATCTGTGCTTTAAAGCTCCCAGGAAAAAAAAGCTTCTTATAAAGAAAGCCTTATATAGCATTATTTTATAAATATATTATTTCGTCTCCTGTTCTTCTACAGCCCTACCCATAATTTATGACTTAACCTATTTCATCATCTCCACTAAAGCCAAACACAATTTGTTTAAAATAACAACATAAATAATAAATAATGCCGCTTTTAAAAAGTATTGTTTTCCTCCTGACAACTTTATGGTGCTGATGGTACCCTCTCTCTGCTTCACCCTTTCTGTGATGTGGTCATGCCACTGGCATATCTAACTGCGGTTGGGAGGTAACCGTGGCAGCTAATCCACTCAGCTGCGGTGACCATTGACTTGCATAAACCAGGATATAAAGGAAAGTGTTAGACACACCTCTTTATAATGAATAACTTGTCTGAGTCTAAAATCAGATTCTGGGGTTGGGTGGCGGTTGTAGTTAGCTTTGATGTAGAACTGTTGACTAAATTGGCAGATTAAGAAAAAGTCACAGTATTCGCCTACATAGATTCTTCTGAATCAAGCAGCAAAGATGTAAAATGAACATTTTTGGCCCTAGAAATTCTCAGAGGAGTTTCTGTTTTTAATTGGTGCCATACAATAGATAGTATGTTTTGGTTTATATCTTAGAATTCAAATGACTGTAAGATGCTTAAACCATTAAGAGTCCTAGATGTGCAGCAAAATCTGGTTTGTGTGTTGTGTTGGGGGACTGTAGACCTCATTTTTCTGGTGGTACATTAATAAACTGCATCCAGTTTTCTCATTTAGACCATAAAGTGTAAGATTATGACATACTTGGTTTTTATCGATTTTTTTCCCCAGTATGAGTAATTCCTGTTTAAATTGTTTGCCTTTCGAAAGTTGATTCTAGTAGATCTTCCTTTGAATTAAAAGTTTAATTTCAGGCATCTAATATAAATTCTTACCATTATAGAACAAAATCATAAGATGTTGGTGTTGTTTTGTTTCCTAACTCAACCACGTTTACACCAGTTGTGTCACTTAATCCAGAGAGTAAAGCCACCATTCAGGAACAGTTTGCAAAACTGAATGTAAGACAGATAACTTCCATGATAATGCTGACGTAGATGGGGCCTTGGTTTGAAAAGGACATGATGTGTTAGGTGGACGGAGTTATATTTACACAAATCAGAAAATAATGAATCCTTGACCATGAGCTGATAAAATAGACCCAACTATTTTATCTTTCTGACTTCTCAGCTTTATCCTCTGTTAAAAGGAAAAATTAAGAATAATTGTCCATGTCATTGCCACTGGTATCAGTAATTGTAAAATGTTGAGTTATTAATAAAGTATGTCATCTTAAATATGTACACAATAGAAAATTATGACCTGAAGAGACCCTCAACAAAATAAAACAAGTTATTCATTTTTCAGGTCTTTTATTAGTACCTAATGTTATTTAAAGGCTTAGGGCACATCTCCAGATTTCTGGGTTTTTTCTACTTGTCATTTTATTAATTTTAGTATCCATACTTCAGCAATAATGTGGCTGCATTTTACTGAAACAGACACCTCAATCTACATCTTGCTTTTTTGTTTACATCTGCAATCCCATTTAAACTTAGTATTTCCAACCACAAAAGGTGTTAGAAAATTCTATTTCAGGCTAGTGAGAAAAAGTACAGCAGGATACAGTTAAGATCATAAGCTGTATTTATTTCTGATCCTCTACAGCTCACATTCTACAAAAAACAGTTATGCTGAAATAATTAAATAATTGCAAGAAACCAGCGGTTTCCAAGTTATCTTCATTTTCCAAGCCCTTCTCCATATGAAGCATGAGAATACAGCTGGTGAGGTCGTGCCTTTCCATAATGCTAAGATTGGAATCCATGCAGGGTATCACCCTGTAGGTTAAAAAACTCTAAAATGAGGCTCTTCAGAATCTGTGCCCAGCTGGAGCACCCCTGCGCTCCGTGTGCAAATGCTGATAAAGAGGCTCCAGTGTACTGTGACACTTTTTAAAACTCACTTTGTAATCACAGGAAAAAAGTGTGGATCTTCCTAACGGGAAAGCGGTCACTGTGTCCCATCTGAAGCAAGGGGAGGACATGGGTGGTGGACGGCCTGCCAGCTGCACACTGAGTGGGTATTTTGCTACCTCAGCTGGTTTGAAATATAGTTTGGCTTTACCTTTTTGAACCTCTTGTAAGTTCAGTTATGTCTTCTATTTTCTGAAATGTGAAATTGATTTTATAATACCAACCTCAGAGAGTTATGTGGACTAAATGAGAAGATCGTCTATAAGATACCTAGTTGAGTTCTGACAGTTCTGGATGGTGTTGGTTCAAAGCCATGTGACCTTGAGTAAAGCATTCAACCCTTTTTTGAGCCTCAGTTTCTTCATCAGTAAAACAGATGGTAATACTTAAACCTCGTAGGGTTGTTGTGAAGATCAGCAACCATGTGTATAAAAGGCCTGGCCATCTGTGAGCTCAAACAGTGGTTCCTATCATGGTTTGAGCACTCACTGTGTGTGCTGGGGGCAGGGACGCATTAAACGCCCTTATAAATCATGGTATCAAAGACTCTAAGAGCCATACTGCTTTGTGTTTTGAGGAAGGATACTCACAACAAAATATCGTATCTCTTAAAATATACCCAAAAAAGACAAACCTAGAATATTGTATACAATTCATGTCACATCTAAAAAGACAACAGCCTGGGAGAAAGTGTCAGAACATTACCTTGTTACCATCACATTAAGTTCATATAATCATTCTGTCACACCTATAAACCGCCATTAAGGACTATGTGGAAATGGCCCTTTCCCTAAATCAGCTGATGAGCGGGCAGCATTGGCAAAACTTAGGCCCAAGGAGAGAGAATGGTATTTCAAATTGTATACGCTCAGTATAATCAGCCGCTAACTATACAGGATTGAGTGCCATGCAATGGACCATTAGAGAAAGGTAACAGTTCTTGGAAACGGTGAGAAATGGCCTGGCTCAGACCATGCAAAGCTCTCACGGAACTCAGTCTTCTAACCATCGCACAAGGACTGTTTCACCTGCAGGACTCGGGTGCAGAGCAATCCTAATTCTGAAGCATACCTGCAGTCCAGCCCTAAAGCCAGCCTCTTCATATGGGGTGCTGTCCTGTGGGCCTGGGATGTAGCTCTCCTAGTTTCACCGAGGAGACTTATGACCAGGTAGGAAAACGGCAGAACGGGCAAAGATAAAATCCAAACCAGCATTTGCGTTTAACCACTATCCACTGATGTAACTTAACATTATTTCCAGTCTCCCCCCACGCCCCCAACACACACACACATACACTTATGCATAGTGAAAATACAAGAGAAAAGTTAAACTCTAGAATTTTGCCGGTGTTCCAACCACCAAAACTTAACCTGTATCAGCGTTTCAACCTTTTTTTCATTACCACATCCCTAAGGAACTTTTTCTTAGACTTTTCCTGACCACCCCCCTCCATGAAATTTGAATACCTAAGATATACTGTATATCTGCACTTTATACATTAAAAGAATAAGGTTTTTTTCAACCCCCAAGAGCCAATTTTCTCCCTGTTGGGGGCGAAGGGGGTAATATCACCACGGAGAATGTATGCTCATATAAATGAACTGGTTGGTGACAGTTGTGAGAGGAAACAAACTTTGTTTCCTGGTACCTTGACTGAAAAAAATTTAAAGCCATCAAGAGACTGTGATTAAAACCTCTCAGAGGTAGCTGTATTCGTTCCTCCATCATGTGGGGAGCACAAAAGGACAGAGCCTACCTACTCCAATCTCCACACAACTCTTGGGGTCGTTTGAGTCCTAGCAGCTTTCAGGCCTGGTGAGATGCAATCAAGCCTGTGAATTCCTAAGCATAAGTCCTTCAGGCTAGTTTATCAACATCCATGGGTGGACTCAGGAAGATCTGGGGACAGCACGTGGTTAAGTGTTAGTGAAAATCCAACCCAGTGCTAGATTAGCCATAATTTAAGGCATGATAAAATATCTGAATTTGAGGGTATTAGAAACACATACATTTCTGGCTGAAAGTCCTACTTCGTCCTACAAAAAAAAAAAAAATCCCAAGCCAGACTGTACACCTTGGCATCTGTTAGTAGGAAATGTCTATTTCTAGGGTTTTTAGACACCTGTTGTATATACCTGTGTTGTATATACCTGTTTTGCAGGGAATGACATTAGAGCAGTCCAAGGGAACAAATTGGAAAGACCAGCCAAGGCTGGTTTGTGGACTAGAAGAGCCAACATCTAGGAATCATCACACTTCGCCAAAAGCTTATTATGTGATAAAGCACCATCATCTGCTTTAATTGGATAACCTGACTATTCGTGTCCTTATTCAAAAACATACAATAGTTATTCTAACCATGGAAATGGAAAAGAAATGCGTAGGTGGAAACAGCAGACAAGTAGAGGGAAGAAGAGTACCAGGTGTTGAAGTAAATGAACCAACCTTGACAATGTTTAAATATTTTGTTAACTTTATTTAATAGAGTCCTTGGATAATTATACACCTATGCTAATCTGCCTATAAATTTCATTCTTCTAAACCATTACAAATCTAGTTAATACGAAGTTGATCAAAGGAAGAGAGAAAAAGTAACTAACAATATTACATAGAAAAAGTAACTAACAATATTACATAATACCTTTTCTTAAGAATCTCCCAGGGAAGCAGGCAAGTATTTTAAAGGCA